>NC_080602.1:4319259-4627777 GCF_027887145.1 Ammospiza caudacuta
CTGTCTGCAGCAGCTTTGCACAAAGGGCTGCAGCAATCCAGGACAGCTGCAAGTGAGTGTCGGAAGGCTCTTGTCTTGTTCCTGACAGCAGAATTCTTGATGATCTGATGCAGTTTTATTCAGATGTAACATGAGAGCGGAGGTTTTTTGTTAAAATATTTCATGATGAGTAACAAGCCTTGGGAGCATGAGGTACAGGACTGACATGCCAAAGCATGAGCGTATCCTCCAAAGTGGCCAGTCTAATTGTCCATTTTATTACTCTTGTAATCACTTCACACTAATGAGGAAAACCAAGCTCTGCTTGGAGGCAAAACAGGCATGGGATACACTATGGTCCCTCGCAGGCTCAGCAGGGCTGGCAGTGACAAAGCAGGCCGTCTGCTTCATTGTGAACCACTACAGAGCTACATCCCAATCTGGTTTATGTAGCGTGGTATCATTAAGAGCTCCTTTTCTGCATGAGACACAAAAAGGAGATTCCAAATGATCTTCATGCAAGCATGCAGTAAAGAACTGCTTCTGCTATCCTAACAAAGCGTTTGCTTTGGCAATTACACTCTTCTCATTCATCTTTTGATGCAGACACATCAGGTTTTCTCTCACACCCCTGCAAGGCTGGCAGTCTCTGTTTCCCATTTCCTGTTCTTCTCTAGAGATGGTGCAGTGGCTGCTTTGAAACAAAAAGCCCTGAGATCTGGACAGCTTGAAGGAGCATGAAATGCTAATTAAGTGCTCATATTGGTAACACCCAGGTCTGCCCTGCCCAGTGCTCTGGAGCAGCAGCAGCAGGACCATGCATCATTCCTGTTGGTTGATGTTCATGTTTCTGGTGTGCAAGAGCAATGACTTTGAGGAGGGACAAAAATGCCCCTCTTCAAACAGTGGGTGTGCAAGGAGATGTGAAGTTTCACAGCCTTTTCTAGGATATTTCAGAAAGATCTAAGAGAATATTGTGGCATGGGGTAGGTCCCTAATTTTGTCTCCAGAGAAGTCCCCAAAGGGCACATTGACTCTGCTGCTGATGGCAACCCCATAAGCTCATGGACCAGTTTTCCCTGCAACGTTCCACCCTGCCTGGGCTTTGCTAGGCCGGGACTAGACCCAGAGCTAAGCAAACTCATTCAGCCAGGTGACATTGTGTAACATCAGAAGCTGGCAACCATGAGGACTTTCCTGTCAAAAGGTTACAGCTTGCACTGGGCCCAGAAGTGTTTTACCCTAATGCAAAGCAAATTGAAATGTGAAGTTTAAAAGCTTCAAATGACTATGAAAGGAAACTGCAGAATAATTTCTGGAAGGGCAGCATTGTCAATGACCATGCAGCCCACCAAGAGCTGGAGCTGAATCCAGAATTGCTTCTTCCAGCTGTGCAGGAATTCATTCCACTGGCAAGCACTGATCCACGGGAACAAATGATCCCCTAGCTCTGGGCTGAATGGCACCCAGGCTGCAGTGCAGATTTGAGGAACCCTTGTCACTTGTTATTGGCCTCCCAGGGCACTCATCCTTCTGCAAACAAGGTGCAAACAACACAGCTGGAGTGCTGTTCCGGATAAATATACATATGGGTGACTTTGCCAAAGCAGTGCATCATTTCCCAGTGAAATACATGACCTCTTCTTACCTATGGAATTGTGATTGAAGACACCTGTGAGCCAGATCAGTGGGAGATTGCAAAGGAGCAAAGCTTTGGGATTTGGGCACACTTCTCTTGGTTTCTTTGCTCAGGCCTTTGGTGAGCACAGAACACACCTAGATAGAAAACCTTTGATTATACAGGATCTTTTGGATCCATTGTCCCTCAAACAGGTCAACAGGTGACTGTTGTAATGCTAAGTAACAAAGAGCAGCACAAATGACACAAAGATAACATGGCCAAAGTGGAAGAGGAGAGGCCCAATGAGGAAAGGATGTGGTGAGACACTGGCACATTGAGTGAGCTGCACTCCCATAATCTCTACGCCAGCAGGTCCTGGTCTCACATTCTCCTCTTGGTTTTTTCGATTTTGTTTATTTATTTCCTTTTTTTTCATCATCAAAATGAAATATATAGAATTAAAGACATGTAATCAAAACTTAAAGACAGAATCAAAACACATTAATTCAAAACTACATCTAAAGATCAGAACATATGTACATCTATAACTATGAAGCCTAACGCATCAATCCTATTCTTCAAGCACTCTCCATACAGGCGGCAGCTTCTTCCTGAGCTTGGAGGATAGAGAGCTCTTCTGGATGGGAGACAAGGACTTTGTGGGTGAGAGAACATCGGAAGTGTCCCGAGACAACTTCTCGGTAAGACCATAACCAGTCAGATCTGCAAAGCGGAGACACAAAGTTTAACAGAGGCCTCCATGCAAACCTGAAGCATCTGAAGCTCTGTATTTCATGGGACACATTTCCTGGAGATGTGGAAACAGCTGCACAGGGAAACATGCTCCTGCTGGCAGACACTGAGGCAGGCCAGGGCAAACCCTGAGCCACTTGCCCAGAGCTGGCACAGGCCCAGCCTGGCCTCTGGGCTGCCCTGGGACAGCAGGGAGCCCAGAGCCCTGTGCTCCCCAGGAATGGCTCAGCTGCACATGCACCCTCCTGCTCCTCTGCCTGCCCCACAGCTCAGCAGCCCCACAGCTCCAGGGGCACTGGCAGCAGCACAGCTCATTGCAGGGGCACATGCAGGGCACAGCTGTTCCCTGGCAATGTGCACAGCCTCTCTGGGCTGCCACAAGACCCTTCCTGCCAGCAGAGATTGGCCCAGCTCCCCCCTCACCTCTGTGTGAGGCTGAGCCATGATTGCCTTCACCTTGTCCTCCATCTGGAGCTGCTTCAGGCCCCCATGCCATGACTAGGAAGGGCAATGGAGAGAGCAGGGGCAGATGCACACCCTTCCTTAGGATTTTGTCATTTTTGGCACAGCTAAAAAGGCAAATCCAGAGGTGTCCAACTCAGCGCTTCCTCAGCCTTCTGGAGAACATCTCGCCTTCACCAGCCCAGCATTCTGGAGAGGTTTTCTCGCACATGTGGAGGCTTGCTGGCAGCACATTCCTTCAGCTGGGTGCCCATCACCTTGCAGAGGGCAGAGGCCAGCTTGGTGGCCACGGTGCGGACGCTGGCGCTCCGCACAGGCAGCGCCTTGTTCTCCAGGCAGGACCAGAGCACGGGCAGGGCGTCGCGCTGGGCGACTTCAGGGCTCCTGGCATGAACCCCCTGCACAAGCACTGCCGGGACAGAGACACAGCTCCTTACCCACCAGCCTCCCTGCAACAAGGATCTGCCTCTGCTTCTGCTTCTTGCCAGCCTCTCTGGCCAAGAGCAGCAAAACAGCACCCAGAGCCCCTTGGTCCAGAAAGGGGCAAAGCAGCTGAGCATCCTGGAAACAGAACCACCAACCCCTCAGCACTAACTGCTCTCACCAGAGCCTTGTCCCTGCGGCAGACTTCCTACCTTTACTAAATTATTTCACAATCTCTGCATAAACAATGAATGAAATGTCCAATTGCCTTTGATTTCCATTAAGAAGTTGTCTAAACCCACACTGAAGATTTGGAAATGCACCATAGAGAGGAAATGGAGAGATTTCTAATAAAAGGGATGATTCCATTTTTGTAGCTTTGATGTCAAGTGCCAAATGTCTAATCTGGCTCTTCCCTGTGCTCAGTGGCACACAGCAAAGGGCAGGGTTAGAACACACCTCAAAACTCCAGCCCACCAGAGATGGCTGCTGCCTGACAGCTGGATGAGAAGCATCAGTGACCAGCTGGGGTCTTTGGCAGAATGCTTTTGGGGCTTCCAACAAAGAGCTGTTTCAAACCTCAGGGTGTCTTAGATAATTACTCAGACCCCATTGCCTTGGCATTTGGGCATCTCCACATTTTAATGCCACTTCCCCTCTCAATCTTAATGGCATTTTTTCTTATGATGTCCACTTGAATAAGGGCATAGAGAAAGAAAAATGCTACACAGGGGACTCAAATATAACCAAAACACGAGTGTTTTCTCATATTGTCTCTGAAATATCTCTGCTCATTTTCTGAACTGAACTATATCAAACACAGACAAAAAGTTACTACCAACAGGCTTCTTGCATGGCAGATTTGGCTGAGAGATCAAAACCTGAAATGCTTTGGAGACCATTCTTGTTTTCTGATCAGACAAAATGTTATCTACCAGCCATTTAATATTCTGTGGTGGAAGAGACTTAATTTTCTCTATGCTGTTAATCCACCAGCAGTCAGCAACAATGAAAGAGCTCCTACAAGTACCCAAAACCAATTCTGCTTAGCAGGAAAGGGTTATGGAACCCATTTTAAAATGGGAATTCATTTGAGTTTAAATGCAATTAAAGACATTGGTGACTACTGAACAGGAGGAGCACCTGTCTGTTCCTACTATATTGCAGAGAGAGCATCTGCTCTTTCTAAAGTACTCCAAATTTATGGTTAAATCGTTTTTTTGAAAAAGATGACCTCTTTTTCAAAGAACAGCTAAACTAAATTCCCTGTTGCTGGAGATGTACTTTATTCAAATGCTCTTTAAAGGGCCTTTGACATTCCCAATCACTGAACATGCCCTTTTGAGATTCCTAATGAAGACACAAAGTGTATTAAACCTTGCATTCAAAGATGTTGGCATAATTAGCAGTGGATTTAGCCCCAGTTGAAGCAAGGCTATCAATCATCTTCTCTGCTATATATTGAGATTATCCTTTTTCCATTCCTTGGCTCTGGCTGACACAGCAAGCTCCTCTGAGGAATCAATTATCAGCTGCATTTGTAGCATTTTGGGCAGCGCTGACCCAGGCAGACACTGTTTGCACACCCTGAAAGGCTCAGTCCAAGGCCCCTCTGACAGCACAGGCAGGGAGCCTCAGCACTCTGCTTCTGTCCCTGTGCCCCAGAGGCTGCCTTGCACTAAACCCGTGCCTCTGGTACCTCTGTTGAGTTCTGGCCTAAAGCTGTGACCCCCAGGCCCTGCACGGTTCAGCCTCAAAACTTTCCAAGAGAAAAACAAGAATTCTGTGAGGACAAAACAAACTGATGCCCTGAAACAGCATTGGCCACCATTTCCCCTCAAAGATCACAGATGCCCCTGAGCTCCCCAGAGAGGAGCCAGCTGGGGCATTTTCAGCCCTCCCTTTGCTGGAGGTGGTTCTGAGATGCCCCAGTGAGAGCTCAGCCCCAGGCCGAGCGCCGCCCCCATCTCAGGTGCTGCCCAGCTCTGCAGCAGCCAGGGAAAACCTGCCAAACCCACCTGCCTTGGCCATGGGGCAGCAGGGACACGCTCAGCACCTCCTGGTTTGGAGGAGCTGCTCTGCTGTCTGCTCACAGGCATTCCCTGTAAATGCTCCCTGGGAAGAGCTCTGGGCTCAGAAGGGGAGGCCAAGCCTGTGATACGCTCGGTGACATCCAGCAGGGCTTGGCCACTCAGGTGATTCCATTGGTAGCTGAATTCTTTCAGCAGGGACACTTTATCTACAAGGGAAACACACGTTCCTGCTCACTTTGCTCAGGTCATAGGAGAAAGGGCAGGGCCAACACCATTTTATAAAATAAAGTACATTTCTGCTGTGTTTTGAATCCTTTTCTTCTTTCCTTCCAGCCTACTTGGCAGGGTTTTAAATTCCAAAATAAAAGCTCTCCTTTTGTCGGTTTCTCGGCTGTTTTATGGCCTGGAAAGGCTCGGGGATGGTCTTGGGCATCCCACGCTCCAAAGGATGAAAAGAGGCTTCAGGTTTTTTCTCGGTCTTCAGTGTTTATTAGTTGTTTATCTAAAAGATTTTCTCTCGGCCCGACAGAGGTCTGCACAGCAAGTCAGCCATGAGCACACTGCGAGCCCCCGGGGCGGTCACCTATCTTTATACTCAAAATTATGTATACAATATTTATCAATTTTCCCCAATACCTTCTACCCTTATTAACCGGTGCACTTTTAGTAATAACCAATCCCAAAGTGCCAACATCACCACAGAAGATGGAGGCTAAGAAGAAGAAGAAGAAGAACAGGACACGCCCCAATTCCTCCATCTTACTTCTTTAGACCCCCTGTACAGAAATCCTAAACCCCGTGTTTCACACTCTAATTAACTTATCCCTTCACCATTTACCCCAGTGAAATCCTCCCATCCTCATACAGGTGTCGTCTCCCGTGTAGGATCAAAGTCCAGCCTCCAGACACTTCTGGCAACATTCCAGGACTCCCGAGCCCCCCAAGGGTGGTCTCGGTCACTCTGCACATGAGTCCTGAGGTGCTGAGATCCCACATCCTTTCACATTTGTAAATCCAAAGTTGTTTGCTGTAGCTGGAGCTGTGTTAAAACATTTCACATCAGGGACCTCATGAGTTCAGTCACATGGAAGCAGCGAAAAGGTTTTGCATCCCAGAGCACAAAGGAAGAGCCCCATACTTGGGACACAGAAAGGCACTGAGTCAGGCAGTTCCTGAGTTCACAGAGCAGCTGGGGAGGAGAAAGTGGAAGCTCCCCTTGAAGACCTGCCTCTTCAACACTCCTTTTTTCAGGCATATTTCCCCACTGCAGCATTCTCAGAGCTGACATAAATGTGTGTGGCAAAGGAATTTAGAGCAGCCCTTGCCTATGTAGTTAATTGCTGTGGCCATCTTGCCCCACGCAAAACAACACGTGGAACAAGGCATCCTTGAAAGCTGGGTTTATACCTGTTTGTTCTAAAGAAATGAACTTGGTGAATCACAAGTTCCCCTTTGAACATAGAAGACAAAGAAGAAAAGTGGAAAATAGGCAGCTAATGCCTCTAATGTAGAGCCTCCCAGGTGGCTGCCCTGCAGAAGCTCTGATGGGTCAGTGTCCCTTCATGCCAACAGCAAAGCTGTTCATTTCGGAAGTCAGATGGGGCCCAAGCAAACTCCAAACCCCCTTTGCCTCTGAACTGTAGCAGAGCTGCAGTCCAGGACTTGCTCTTCAGACAAGCAGCACAGAGCCAAGGGCTCCTGGGACTGTTGGGAAATGCTGATCCCATTCCAGCCTGTTGGGGATGGTGCATAAGGACTGCACCTGCACAGCCTCTGGTGGGTGTCAGCTGCAGTGTTCCACACACAAGAGCAGCTGTCGAGGCACTCAGCGCTCTCTTGTGCAGGAGAGACAGAGACGAAGCTGAGGAGAGTCCCTGCCAGGGCTCAGCCTTACCCAAATGAGCAATGGATTCTCCCAGTGCTTTCACAGCTGCCCCACGAACCCTGGGATCCTTTGAGTTCAGGTTCTTTGTTATTCCTTCCACCAAACCAATGATCACCGGGTTCAGGGCATCTTTCAGGGCTCCTGTGATTTCAGCCAGCATGTCCAGTGCCCTCTGCTTCACTTTCTTGTGGCTGTCAGATATTCTCAGGACAAAACAATCAAAAATCTGTGAAGAGAACAAGCAATGTGAAAGCTGGATTCAAATGCCCCTGTTTGAAGAGTGGCTGTAGCAGTCAGCAATGTCAAAGATGAAAGTGATCCTTTCTGTCAGGGCAGCACTCGCTTGCACAATTTCACTGTTTTCCTGTGGGCCACTCAATGGAATGGTGGCGCAGCCTCATGCTGGTTGAAAGATTTTCTTCTGTTTTTAGGAGGTTTGGCTGGGGACTGAATGGTTGCTATGGTATTTCTCTCCATCTATAAATCATTAAATCAATTCCATTTATTAATGCTAAAGAGTACCTTTGCTTTGAATGGAAGCAGATGTTTACAATGCCTGGTTTTCTATACAGTTGCCTCAAGTACTGAGGGCAATTATGATTTTGCCAAAACTATGGCTGGAGGAGATCTAAGTTTTCTTTGTTTGTCTCAGAGCCAGTGTCTGGAGAAGAGCAGGGCCCTGATCAACTCTTCCAGGATCCAGACCATTTCTCTAAGTAACAGGTGGACTTCTGAAATGTAATGTGCTGTACAGCTCTCATTAGAGCAGGTTCAGTCCCTTGACAGCCTCATTATCAGGCACCTTTCCCTGGAGAAAGGGAAAAAGCAGCTACTGGGAGGAGAAGGCAGAGATGAGTCCTTAGCTGTTTTCCTCCTTTTCCAAAGAGAAAAAAAGACTCCCAAGAAGGGTGAGCACTGTCTTTACCAAGAGGAATAGGAACAAGGATGGAAATGAGTAGCCAGAGCTGTGCCTGTGTAAGACAAGATGGAGTATATAGAAGTATCCTTAAATAAAACAACTGGGTTTAAACCAACCCAGCCTGATACTTCCCTTCCCTGTGCAAACCCATTTTTGGTCTGGAGAACAATTGCCATGCTTTCAGGGGCTGGATTCCCTTCACTTCACCCAGCTGGGAGTAGGAGAGAGCAGCAGTTACACCAGCAGAAAATTCTGCCATCATCTGATGAACAGCATCAATAGGCACCTGCCAGACAAATACAGCTGGACTGAAATAACTTGTCCTGAAGCCTGGACCTGAATTACATTTGTCTGGGTGAGAGGGACCAGCGTGTCCCAAACAGCCAGGACAGAGTGCCAAGACACACTGAATTAACTTTGCTGCTACAGGCTGAGGAAAGGAGATAAAGGAAAGGAGCAGCGAAGATACCCCACATACTTGGGCAATGTTAGTGGAGATGAGCTGGGGGCTGGTTTTGCACAGGTCTAGGAGGAGTTCCACTCCTTCCATCCGTGCCTGAAAACCCCTTGGCTTCCAGGAGATGGTGAAGCTTCTGGAGCAGCTCCGTTTCTTCCACTGCTGGAGGTGACGTGACCTGGGCTTTTGCACGGGGTAGGAGGTGTCCATCAGAGGGAGATTTCACCCTGGGAAATAAAACCAAATGAGGACCTGGTGGTGATAATTATCATAGCATGGCATCCCCATAGTGGAAATAATTAGCATGGGCTCCATGATTCCAGAAGGCTGATCAATCACTCTATCATACTATACTATACTATACTATACTATACTATACTATACTATACTATACTATACTATACTATACTATACTGAAACTCATTGCCCTCACAGACAGTCTGATACAGACAGACCAGATTGGGCAATTGAATCCAAAACACCATCACCAGTGGCCAATTAAGAAATTACCCTTTGGTAAACAAATCTCCATAACACATTCCACGTGTTCACAACAACAGGTGCAGCAAGTGAGGATAAGAATTGTTTCTCATTCTTTTCTCTGATCTTCTCACAGCCTTCCCCAGAAAAATGCCTGGGAAAGTTGTGCCTGCTGCTCTCTATGGAGACAGTTGCAGCCACAGACAATACCTGCAGTTAATTGTGAGCAAAACATCTTGAGCAGCTTTCCTAATTATGTCATTTCAAGCTGCAAAGTCATGGGGCTCTGAAGAACAACATGGACCTCATGACAATCATTACAGGAGACAATCTGCAAGTGACATTCTCACCACTGCTCACTCAGGAAAGCCAAGGATGAGATGCATCTGATCTATCTTCAGATGGCTGCCAGGGCACACAGATCACTTTGCTTTGTGGAGAAAGAGAGACACTACTGCCAAGTTTAAATGCCTCCTCATATGGGACGTGTGTGTCTTAGAATAAGGGAACTCATCACTCTGGAGAAGTGTCTCTGCAACGAGGCATGACAATCTGGAAAAGTAGCTCAGATGCATTCTGAACAGATAAACAGGGCCATATTTGAAAGATTCAGAAAATCAGTAAGAGAGATAAAAACAGAAGCCAGACATCCCAGAATTACACTCACATTTCATTTGCTTCCCTGGAGACCAGATGCACAGCTTCACAACCCCACCGGGAACAATTCTCCTGATCAACCTGTCTCTTCCATGAGCACAGGAAGATGCCAGCTGTGCTACTGAGGCATGTGGTCACTTTCCTGCCACTGCTGAGCAGGACAGAGCTAAATAAATCCCCTCTGCTATCAGAGCAGAACAGGTACAAGCAGCTCTGCAGCTGCCATGAAGAGACAGCAAGGAGCAAATTCCTGTCTTAAATGCTGATTGCAGCACAGGGGGAAATAAACCAAACATGCTGTCCATCAAGCAGATTACGTGAAGGACAGGAATTTCAAAGCAAAAAGTGCACATTGAGACACCTGTTGACTGAAGTTGTTCAGGAATTGCCTTGCTCCTTACTACTCAAACTTGGCACTGTTTGAGGGTAAGGAAACCACGATTCCGCCAGGCCAAACCACACGGATGAGAACTGCATCTTTGTGGAAGGGCATCTTGCTTCCAAACTGAGATTTCTCATCAAAACACCCATCTGAAAAAGACTCCACTCAGGTGAAAAAAAGCCCTGTTTGAATTTACTTGTCCCAAGTCATGCAGCAGAAACTTGGCTCTCTCCCAGCCTCCACAGCACTGCCCTTGCCACTGCACTGGATCGTCTGAGCTGCCACCAATGGGTGTCTGTTTGTCTCTCCATTTTTGTGGAAACCCCTCCAGAGAAGTTGTGTTCAGCACAATGCACAAGTAGACATTTTTTATCCTAGAGCATTTGTAGGGAAAGGAAACAATCTGTGGCATTGGTCATTTCTGCCAGACAGTTTTTCCTGAGGAAGAGGCATGCAAAGCTTGCCATGTGCTTTGTCACATCTGACAAAAGTGCTCAGTACCGTTTGCCAGCAGACAATGTGGCCTGGGGCTCCTCTGAGCCATCGTTCCTCTCCTTCACCGGCTCCTTGACAGATGGGCCTTCAGCCTTCTGGTTTTCCGTCCCCTACAAAGACACAGAGAAACCCCATCAATCTTTAGAGTATAAACCAGGAAATTCCCTGTTGAAAACACAAGTTAAAACCAGGATCACTGCTACCAAGGCTTAGGGAAACATTTCCTAACTTACAGATGAAAACAGACCAGAGATTCAGTGATGCCAACTCTTCGTTTTCAATAGCCCAAGGCAGGTTATGGGTGCTACCAGACTCAGCAGCAGTCTAAAATCCCAAATTCCTTAGTCTTGAGCATAAATGGGAATAATGCAAACTGGCAGGCAATTAGTGTTTGTGAAGGAATCAACAGAATAAACTGGACTCTTTGGGGGTTGGCCCAGTGTGTTGGAAGTTGATTTGGTTCAACACTCACTCTCCCTGTGCCTGCACAAAGGCAGGCTCCCTTCTATAACGTCAATAGAAAAAATAAAATTGCCTCCCTCAAACAAACAAAGGATTTTTCACTGGATGCTGCTGAATTCACCAAGCTTCTTCCAGCCCCACATGGCTGGACAGCAGGGCAGTATTCCCAAAAGACAGACAGTCATTGTAGTAACTAGGCTTGGACATCTTTTGTAAATTTGGGAATTTTCTTGGCACTACTACTTCCAGTGTCCTTTGCAAAGACTCTGTTATCTTCAGAAGCACAATTCTCACTTAATTGCTGTACAGGGGGCAGGGTAGGGAGAGCATGGTGGGTGCTTACGCTTAAATGTAAATCCATTTTCTCCTCTTTCCCTTTCCTCTTTGTGACAAGTATTGAAAATATTCAAAACCCCACTTTTCCCTAGTAATATCAGTTCCTTTGTGGTCTGCAGATGAACAGGCTGAGGATTAACAGCTCATTCCCAGGAGCAAAATGATTCAGCAGAAGAGGAATGAGCTAAAGACAGATTGGGTATGTTTGATCTCATATTAGCAGTGGCAATACTTGCACAAAGGAGACATTTCTCCTGCCAAGCACTTATTTTCTTCCTAATTCTTGTCAGAATATCTTCCAGGTCACGGGGGGAAAGAGATTGTTCCAAAACTGTTTTAAATTGTTGATGATTGAGCAACATCTTCACCATCTCCTCTCCATAATGCCTAAGGAAGGAAGGAATGAAGGAAGGAAACAAAACAAAAGTGAACAAACACAGGAAGAGCGTTACCAGAAGAGACTGATACCTTAAACTCATCAGGTGCAATCCCTGCATAAGAAGGCATTGCCTACTCAGCAAAGAGGGAGATTTACCTCACTTGACACTGCACAGTGCTGTCAGCTGAACACAAGAGGCAAGAGGAGAATGTGGGGCCACAGAAAAATACCATTTCACTCTGAAACTGGGGGTGTGCTTCTGTGGCATCAAAGCATCCCAGGGAACAAGCAAAACACATCTGCTTTGTTGTCAGAGCCTGTTAGCAGTGTCTTGCTGCCATTGCACAATAATTTGCCTTTCTTAACCTGGCAGGGAAGCCAGGACAAAACACCTCATGCATCCTCTTGATAATTCTATACTCTGTGTATGCACAGGGGCAGCTAGTTGCTCTGGTGTTCTTGGCAGCTATTCATGGGAATTTCATCATCAAAGGAAGGGGATTTTGGTGATTTGGGTTGATTTTGCCAGTAGGAAACCACAGTTTTCTTCAAGAAGAAGTTTGGAACTCACTGAGCCACAGATAACAGCATTCTAGAAATCTGCAGAACAGGTTTAGAAAGACTGAATATTTTGGCTAAAGACCCCTGAAATATTTCTAGAAAGTCTGAAGTTAATGAGAAATGGATGTTGGGATCCTTCAGTGATGAACATTAGCCAACACTTTGGCTTTGTGTTTTGCACCTAAGGCCAAACAAAAGTGTTGGACTGGCTGATCTGAGCTCTTTTGATCTCAGTAAAGAATCCTTCAAGCCACAGGAAAAAGGTGGCAATGCTCCTTTTTGCTGGCCAGCCTCAGGTCTCCCAGCACAGCCATTTGCCCAGGCAGCCCAGAGCAGTGGTCACAGTGCCAAGGCTGACAGAGCTCAAGAAGAGTTTGGACAATGCTCTCAAGCACATGGAGTGACTCTTGGGGTCACTGCACATGGCCAGGAGATGGACTCGATGACCCTGATGGACCCTTCCAACTCAGCATATTCCATGGTTCTGTGACCCTTATTCACACCGTGAGGTAACTTCATATTCCCTTTAGTTTCCACTCTTGTGTGGTTTCACCTTTACAGCCAGACACAAAGCGGTTTTCCTGTTTTGGGAGGTGAAATGAAGATCATTACTTGTGTCCTTGTGGCAGTCCTGAGCAAGCTTCCCTGCCACGTGTGGCAGCCTCTCAGCCCTGGGGGTGCCTGCGAGCTGGGTGACTCCAATTCTCTCCACCAGGGACAGGAGGAGTTGGGCCGCACACTCGCGCACCGGGGCGGGGCGGCTGCTGGGGAGGAGAGAGCAAACCCTGGGCACAGGGACAAGGAGCAGCGGCAGCGCCGGCCTTGGCCAGAGCTGCTCCCTGCCCTTGCTGGGGGAAGGAGCCCGGGCTCTCCCTGCGCCTTCAGACACCTGCACAAGGCTCTGTCCTCAGCTAAACACAAAGGTAGCATTGCACACTAGGCCTGCCTGCACGGAAGAGGGAGAATTCAGTCTCCCTGCACTGTCTGATACTCAGTTTCTTTCACAGTATTTGCTCGGAGTAAGATTAAAGAAATAGATGACATATGAATAATTTAGAAATTAAGGACAATTGATGCTGACCCATCAGAGGACACCCAGTACACAGAGCTACAGCAGGACTGAGGCTCTTTCCACCCATTTATCCCCAAATCTGCAGACCTTTGGAAAACAACAAATGCAGGGAAAACACGTGGTGGGCTGTGAAGTTGCAGAATATCCAGCAATGCAGCCTGTTTCTGCTGTGGGGCTTGGCAATGGATCCATCTGAATGTTTTACCCTATTGCAAAGCTGAGGAAAGGGGGGCAGGCAGTTTAGCCAGGCTGTCCTGCTCTAGAGAGTGTCTCTTGGGAACTATCAGGCCCAGCACCAACATTTAAGGCAGCATTTGCTCCAACTGTCCCATGGCTGTCAGCCTGTGGAGGTGCCTGTAGAGTGATTCATCTTCTCAAGGCTAACATGAAACATCAGTTTGCATAGAAAGTAGAGCTCTAAGCCAGGACAGTCATACAAGGCTCCTTTGGCAGGAGCTGCACCTGCTGTGCAGGCTGTGCCACACCCAGCAGATTGTCCCCCATGTGCTCCACGCCCCAGCAAGGACCCTCCTCATTTCCCAAGTTAGTGGCATCATGAGGAGATGTGGTTTTCCCAGGGCCTCTGTGGTTAGAGCTGTGAAATACCAAACACTGCTCACAGCTGCAACTGCAATTGCCCCTCTGCCCACAAAAGCACAAGGCTCTATCCTTGGCCTTTGCAGGCACTTTCACTTCCCCATCAGTCACCACATCTAGGAAAATCTGACAGACTGGGAGAACTCCAGGAAGCAGCAGGAAGCTGAGTCAGAGGACCTTTAGTTTGGGTATCAGGAAAAAGGGTTTTTCACCCAGAGGGTGGCTGGGCACTGGAACAGGCTCCCCAGGGCAGTGGTCACAGCACCAAGCCTGACAGGGCTGAAGGAGCATTTGGACAGCAATCTCAGGAACTTGGTGTGACCCTTGGGCTGTTCTGGGCAAGGCCAGGAGCTGGACTCCATGGTCCTGATGGGCCCCTTCCAGCTCCCCATATTCTACACTTCTGTGATTCTGAGAACTGATGGGCTGCAGGAGGGCAGAAATAGGTGACGAGAGGACAGAAGTGAGGTTGGTTGGAGAATCAAGTCACTGAGTTCACAGAAGATGCAGGATACAGGACCCTTCCCTCCAACCATTCCCATTCTCTTCTCCCTCCCACACACACAAAGGTGAAGAATATCACTAAAAGAAGAAGAACCTACTTGACTCCCATGTCCATGAGAGCAGTCATTGCTCGTGCAGGAGTCACATTCTCCACCAGGATCCCCAGGGTCTGACTGGCTACTTTCTGAACAAATTCTGGGGAGCTGGACACCATCTGGAGAAGGACCCGAGCACCCTCATCCACCTCAGAGTCCATGTCCTTCTTCAAGGTCACAGAGAGCTCTCCCAGAGTGACAATGGCAGAGCAGGACACCTTGGAACGGAGGTTGGTCACCTGGGGAAGCCATGAGGGGAAACATAAGAATCACCTTGAAAAGAAAACCAGTTGCCTTCAGGAGAAGTCCCAGGAAATGACAACACATCCCACTGTGTCCAGGGTAACATACAAGTACAGGAAGAGCTGGAGAGCACAAGCACAGAAAGGCACTTACTCTGGCACCAATTTCTGGCCTCAGACCTGCTCACTTCAGGGCTAAAATAAAAATTTCATTCAGTGTTCTACTTAACCCTTCTAAAATGTCCACTGCTTTCAGTTTAGGCCCTTTTACTAGAAAATTAAAGCAAGGGCTGCTTTCAAATCATCAAGGCACAAGTCATAAAGATAAAAGAGTCAGGTGCTCCTGTTCCAAAAAGCAACACCAGCAGTTGAAGCACTCAGCCAGGAAACAGAAAACACAGGCTCAGGTCTACAGAATAATTTGCATTGTTGAATTACAGCTTGGGCAGAAACTGGGACTCTGGGAAATAACATCATCAGTGTCTCAATTTCTGCCTTTGCACTCAAAGATGAGTGTCAGATACCCGACCTGCCAGTAAATACAGCTGCATGTGCCCACAGATCCTACAGATAGCTGACAGAAATTAGAAATCTCAGGTCTAAAACCAGAAATGAAGGCAGACCCTGAGCACACATAGAGATGAACAAGCACATACCTACTCTACACACCGTGTATGAAGTATGGGGGACAATTCAGAACAATGTTCTCACCTCGCTGGTAACTGCCAAGCAAACCTCACAGAGGCTTCAAAGCAGGACCTCTGAATGGGACCCAGCCAGGTGTTGGATGGTGAAGAGTCCCTTCTCGTTCAGCTCCCTGAAAGGCAGAAGATTGATTTTTCTCTCCACCAAGGCAGCACCCTCTGAAATGAGCAGCACTGGGACAGGTACATAGAGGTGTCAGGGATGGGCAGGGGCATTTGGAGCCTGCAGTTGCTCCTCAGCTTGGCCCCTCTCCTGCAGAGGCTGGTCCAGGCCAACACTTGGGTGGTGCTCCGGGGCCTTGGAGCCAGGGGTGAGGTACCACATCTGTACCAGCTGTGCAGCAAGCCCGACGGTACCTCCATGGACGGCGTCTGGGGGCCCTGGTCGCAGGCTCTGGCTGCAGAGACCCCCCACTCCTCCGGTGAGCAGCCATCCCCTCTGCAGGGTGCTGGCAGCAGCAGCAGGGAGGCACCCACGCCTGGGGCTGCAGGGCTGGGGGTCCTGTTGTAGCAAGGTGTGACTCCCAAGTTTTGGGGGGCCAAGGGGAAGCAGCCCCCTCCCTGTCCTGGCTCTCCCTGCCCAGGAGACATCGGGCTGTGCTGCAGAACCCCTGACCTGCGGCACGTGCGCTGCGAGCGGGGCTGGGACCCTGCAGAGCCCCACAGCTCCCACCAGCTCCTCTACCGGCCACCTCCGAGCGGGGCTGGCACAAGGTAAGGGGCATGGCAGGCAGGTGGCACCCATGCAGGCACATCCCAGAGACCACTGGTTCTGCTGCGTCCCAATATCCCACACTGGGCCCCTTGCCCATGCCCTGCTCTGTCCTGCCCTTCCACCACCAATCTCATACCCCCTCACCACATTGCACCTCCAACTACAAGCAGCAGTAGCTTTCCTGGGGAAGAGCAGGAGGACTGCTGGCTGTGGGTATGCTTTGGTGAGACACTCTGGCTCCCCACTCCTCCCACAGGGAAGATGCATGGCAACAGTGCGAGGAGGTAAGCAGGGGGGCACAGGGCACCTATGCCTGCACCTTCCAGCCCAAGGCTGGCAGTGCCATCTCTGTCCTGGTGAATGTCACCAGGACCCACATGCTGCCCACACTCAGCTACTTCAAGGAGCCCTTTTGGCTGCACCAGGCTGGTGAGTCCCAGTGCCACCGCAACCCCTGCTTGGCTCACAGGGGACACAGTGTCCCCTGTCCCGTTTCACAGGAGCGACAAATGCCTATCCCCAACACCAGCAGTGCTCACAGATGCCCCACAGCTTGTGCAGGCAACAGCGTCGCAGGGCCGGCTGAGCCTGCAGTGGCTGCCGCCCCTGGAGCTGCCTGCAGAGCAGCTGGACTACCAGGTCCGCTATGCCATGGAGAACAGCCATGACTGGAAGGCAAGGCCTGCCCAGGGTACCCCGAGCAGCGCTGACCCCTCCGCTGCTGACACACGGCAGGCGCGGGGTCGGGCCAAGCGGGACCCGCCCCTTGGTGCCAGCCCACAGCAGCCCTGCCTCCAGCTCGGCTCTGCCCCGCAGGTCCTGCAGGTTCCGCGAGCAGCGAGGAAAGAGGTCCTGGACCTGCGGCCAGGCTCCCGCTACCCCGCACAGGTGCGGGCCCGGCCCAGCGGGCCGTGGTACCGGGGCAGCTGGAGCGCCGGGCCCAAACCCGTTGTGGTTGATGCCGTGGCCGATGCGGGTAAGGGGCAGGGCTGGAGGCTGCGGCCGCAGGAGCCACACGGCTGACGGGCAAGAGGCGGACAGTGCTGGAAATGGGGAGGGGGGCACGGGGCAGGGGGCTGCGAGGGGCTCAGAGATGGTGGCTCTGGGAAAGGCTACAGTTCCGGCATTCCTCCTCCGATGCAGGCTGGCTCATCCCCAGTGTTACGGTGGTGCCGCTGCTCTTCTCAGCAGTGCTCCTGGGGCTGCGCTGCACCTTCCCCTCCCTCTACAGGTAAGGGCTGTGCCAGGGGCAGGCGGGGGGGTCCAGCACCAAGCCTGGGCACCTTGCATGGGGCATTAGGGCACCTCAAGTCTGAGGGTCAATTCGATGCCCCTTCCTGCGTAGCCAGCAACATGAAGCAGAAACTCTGGCCGCCCGTTCCTGAGCTGCACCGTGCTCTGGGCAGCTTCCTCCAGGAAAGCAGCAAACACGGCCAGGTGAGTGGGTGGGCAGGGCGACTCAGCTGCTCCCGGGGGCAGCTCGAAGGGCAGCCCCTACCCCGTCCACTCCATGTCGCCCCAGGCCATGCCTTCGACAAGCAGCCGCCGGAGGAGACCGTCCTGCCCTGCCTGCTGGAGGTGCTGCCCGGCCCGCGGCGTGAGGCGGGCCCGCCGCCGGAGCACGCTGGGGGCCGCCTGTCCAGCACTGACATCGCCAACCAGTCCTACCTGCTCATGAGCGGCTGGGAGCCGCGGGCAGCCATGACCGCACCCACCCCGCCATAAACTCCTGTTTTCCCCCGAGCCCCCGCCTGGTTCCTCCTGCGCCGCCGCGCCCCCGGCCCGGATCGCCTCAACTTAGCAAGAACGCCCCGCCCTGGTCCCGCCCCCGGTCCCGCCCCCGATCCCGCCCCCGATCCCGCCCCCGATCCCGCCCCCGGTCCCGCCCCCGGTCCCGCCCCCGGTCCCGCCCCCGGTCCCGCCCCCGGTCCCGCTCCCGGTCCCGCTCCCTCACTTCACGCGCGGAGCGCTCCGCCCCGTCCCGCGGCTCAGCCAATCGCGTTGCGTCGCGCGGCCGTCGCCGGGCAGTGCGCGGCCGGTGGGTGTGAAGCGGCCAAGCGCGGCCCCGTCCGCCCGCCGTTTGAAATGCTGCGGGGCGGCCGAGCGGCGGCGGCGCCGCGGAGGTGAGCGTGCCACAGGGCCGGAGAGGCGGCCTGGAGGCGCAGTCCCGAGAGGGGAGGCTGTGGTGAGGCGGGCAGGGGAAGGGAGAATGTCGCTTTTCGGAGGGAGCCCCAAAGAGCGGCTGGAAGAGGTGCCGGCTGATCAAGGAGCCCCGAGGAGCGGAGGGAGGGCGTATCGGCTGACGGAGTGTCCCGAGGAGCGCCTGGGGAGAGTGGGGGTGTGCTTTGGCGGGGAGGAGCGGCCGGAGCGCTTGCACGGTCCGGTGGTGGGGAGGCCGGCGGGGCTGTCGGAGTAGGCTCAGCCCGGCCGGTGGGCACGGCTAACCCCGCCCGCCCGCAGGACCACGGCGCAGTTCCTGTTGGAGGCGGACCTGCACGGGCTGCTGAAGCTGGACACGCTGATCCCGAACGCGCCGCCTGCGCGATGGCAGCGCAAGGCCAAGGAGAGCGGCCCCGGGCCCAGCCCCGTCGGCGTGTCGCCCCTGAAGCCGGCCAGTCGCTCCCACAGCTCCAGCAAGACGCCGTCCACCACAGCCGGTGAGCGCCGGCCACCGGCGGCAGAGGTTGAGTGTGGGAGCCTGGCCCAGGCTGCTTGTCCGTAGCCACGGGGCTCTGGGCTCCCTGCCACGCTGCCCTACCGGCTGCTGCTGAGGCAGGAGGAGGTGGGCTGTGCTCCTGACAGCCACCCACCTCCTTGCCAGCATGAGGGGCAGAGCTCTGAGCACTGGGGCTGGCCAGCTGCTGTTCGCCCAGCTGAGCCTTGCTGGCACAGCTGTATGCTAGGACGAGTGTGGGCAGGACTGTCAGCTGACAGCTTTACATCCTGTGAGCGTTTTTGTATCTTCCCCTTATCTCTGGACTCTGGAATTGTTGCACTAGACCCAAGGAGTTGCACCACACTGTCCCTAACCAACTTGGTGGCAGGGAGGAAAATATAAGTTAGTTGTGACTGTGTGGCATGAGACCTCAGAGTCCTACTTGTCTGGTGGGTGTGATGTGGAAGAGTGTTGGGTTTGCTCCCGTGAAAGCTCTAATACAGGCTGTTAAATAGCTGTAAGACAATATTTTCATATGTGAATGCAGGTAAATCTGGATCCAAAATTCAAAGCTACCCCACAAAGGCGGGGGGGATCGCTACATTCCCAAACGCAGCATTATGCAGATGGAGATGGCAAATTTCCTCCTAAGCAAAGAGAATGACCCTGCTGAGGATTCCCCTACCAAGAAGGTGAGCATGTTGCTAAGTTACAATTACTTCAACAACCGCTACTCCTTCCTGCCCCTTTACAGAGCAGTGAACAATAGGTTCTATCAAGGGGGCACACGGGACTGACAAGTCCCAGCCATCACTACTTGCAGCTCTGGGCTTCAGGAGCCTAGGATGAGACTGAAGCTGTAGAGACTGCCATGCACTCTAAGCCTATGCTGCCTCTGGTAGCAAAATTTAGCTTTTGACTAATGAGGCTTTAAAATGTAGCAGGCAACACAAACACAAAGCTGTGAGCCTATGCAAAGTGAAACTGCTGGTGGTAGCTATTCTAGGACAATGTCTGCACAGGGAACACTTCTGGAATGTTTTACACTGTCTTCTGAAATCTGTTTGTGAAGCATTTGGTTGCTTTGTGGCTGTGGCTTTTCGCACTGGCAATGACACTGAATTTGCCATTGTGTGAAAATGTGAGCAGGACGATGTATGAAAGTGTGAGGAAAAACTGCTTTGACCTGCCTCTGTGTGACTGACCCTTGCAGCACAGGCAAACATCTTCAGATTCTAAGAGAAGGGGACTTAGGTGTCTGTTTAAATTGCAGTGTGGGAATTGTTTTAAATGCATTGCACTGAGGGTGATTTGTCTCTGTAGGAGCAACAGAAAGCCTGGGCAGTGAATCTGAATGGTTTTGATGTAGAAGAGGCAAAAATCCTCCACCTCAGAGGAAAACCACAGAATGCTCCAGAAGGTATGGTACAGGCTCTGTGTGAGCTGAATCAGCAGGAGAGATCAGGTCAGGGGAACAGCAACACAGAGGCTCTGTGTGTGGTCACAGGAGAAATCAACTGGTTTCTGAGAGCTGTGCAGGCTGGAGTCTCCTTTCTTAAGGCTCCTGAGGTCGAGGGAGGGCATAACAGTTACAGGGAATTTATTTAGGAGAGTTGCTATGACTGCCAGTTGGTCACCTGTTACAGGGCTTGCAAGGGTCTTCAGGGTGGAGAGAGAGACGAGAATCTTGACCTCATGTTCAGAAGGTTTGATTTATTATTTTATGATATATATTACATTATTACTATACTAAAAGAAATAGAAGGAAAGTTCCCAGAAGCTAGCTAAGCTAAGAATAGAAAAAGAATGAATAAACAAAGGGCTGTGTCTCAGCAGAGAGTGAGACCCAGCTCTGCCTTGAGTGGTCAGTAAATCCAAACATCCACCCGAGACCAATCACACATCCACCTGTTGCATTCCCCAGCAGCAGATAACCATTGTTTACCTTTGGTTGCTGAGGCCACAGCTCCTCAGAAGGGGGAAAAATCCTAAAGAAAGGATTTTTATGAAAAGATGTGGGTGACATTTCACCTATACTGCAGGTTCCAAACCTTCCTGAAGTCTGTAAGAGCATCAAACCCTCTGCTGTGCACTTTCTAGCTTAAACTGCAACTAAATATAATGGGATTCAAAAACCCAAGTGTTTGTCAAATTTGTTTCCATGAATGAGGAAATTGTAGCTCACCCCTGTTCAGCAGTTCATACTGCCCGTGATTTTAGTGCACTGCAGGCTTGTGAGTGTTTCTCTTAGGACTTTATTTTCACTCCAAGGGATTCCTAGTTGGGTGAGCAGCACTCAGCTGGGAGGAAACGAACTCAGGTTAACAAACCTGTTCTCCTGCACACAGGCTGTCAGAATAACCTGAAAGTGCTCTACAGTCAGAAAATGGCACCTGGATCCAGCAGGAAGAATAGCAGAAATATTCCCTCAAAGCCAGAACGGGTCATGGATGCACCAGAGATGTTCAACGACTACTGTAAGTAGGCTGCAGGGTTGAGTGCTGGGCATCCAGAACATTCTGCACTGGATTGCTGTTCCTAGGACAGTGTAACTGGGCTATCTGTATTATTTGGTGTACCCAGGCTAGCACAGACCCCTTCTGGAGTGTCCCTGTGTGGCCTTAGCGGGACACTGGTCTAGGGCACAGTGTAGATGCCTTGGAGCAGGGTACCTGGCCCCAGCAGCTGGGCATAGTGACACTCAGAAGGCTGCCCCTCACCTGCACGTGTGTGTGTGCACATGTGCACCCACACCTGCTGCAGCAGCACGGGTGAAGGGCAGGGCTCTCTAGCCATCATGGTGTGACCTGCATTGCTCTTTCAAATTGTAGAACTGAATCTCATAGACTGGAGCTCCCAGAACTTCTTGGCAGTGGCTCTGGACAACACTGCTACACAGCGCTCTCATACCAGGACCTCAGTGCTGCCTCACCTGAGGATTTAGAGCTGCCTCCTGGCCTTTCCAGGCTAAATGCAGGTGCTCAGGACTCTGAGGTTTCCTGGCTTCTTGGGAGAAGGTGTTTGCTTCATTTGGACTTCTTGGGGTTTCATTGGAGGTGCCAGGCACAGGCAAATTTCATCTCCACTGTGAGCTCTTCATTCTGCTTGTTCCCATGAAGCTCAAATGCCACCCTGAGCTCATCATTCCTCTGGTTCCCGTAGACCATCACAGCCCTTCCATGGCCTCTCCAGAGAGGAGCAGCTGCACATCTTCAGAGCAGCAGTTGCCGGCCCGCATCCCATCAGGGAGGGAAAGAGTTTCTATCCTTGCTTTCCAAGCAGGCTCTGGTTAATGACCCTTTAAAGTGTTTTCCTGCAGTGCTCTATCATGGGTAGATCTCAAGTGAGAATCAGGTAGAAAGGGTCAAGTCGCCTAGGAAGGGGGACCTTGAAAACAGAAAGACTCTCTGCCTGCTTTTCCTGTCCTTGCTGCAGATTTGGAGGGTGTTCTGGGCATTTTGCAGACAGCCTCTCTGTAGGGGTACAAGGGCAAGGTGGAAGATATTGCCTAATGAGTGGTCAGTGTTAGGTGCACTCTCCTCTTTCTTTGAATGAAGCCAAACTAGGACTCTGATAGGATATTGCAGATGTTTAAGACTGTCTGCCCTGCAAATCAAGCCGTGCCATTTGGCGCTGGCAGGGGCTATGTAGAAATCACGAGCGGGCCGGGGCTGCTGAGGAACGCGCCTCGAGCTGTTTGTTTTCCAGCATCAGTCTCATTACATGGTTATGACAATGGGAAGATGCCAGCAGCTCACATCCCAGGCAGCAGACAAAGAACTTAATGTTAAAACTTACTTTAAAAGTTTTTTGACCAATTACACAAAGTAAAAGCATATTGACAGTAGTTCTATCCAATCACTATAAGCACGGGTACCTTTGGTTAAAACAGTGCTTGTGTATTTCGAAGACAATACCTACTAGTAAGCCTTAAAACACAATGCACTGAGCTCCATTATTAAGCTTCAACATTCCCAATATCTTGCTAGATAAACTTTTCTGTAGCTTGGAGATTTATTCTAGACTAGCGTTAATACACAGACCATTGTTCTATTTGTCCTTGCTCTTCTGCAGTTTAAATAATTTTTCTGCTGACCTATCTCACAGCTGCTGCTTGGCTCTAATCACAGTTCTGCTGTATCTGAGACCTGCCTTTTGCAGCTTTCCCAAAACTCTCTAATTTTGTGGATTCCCTCAGAGGACTCAGTGTCAGAGCCTCTGGAGAAGCGTGGAGGGCAGGGCTCAGGCAGGCTGTGCCAGCGCAGGATTTGAACTCAAGGCACCAGGAAGCACCAAGGCTGCAGACAGGAACTCAACCCTTCTCATCTCCCTCCCTGCCAGAGGCAGGCTCAGAGCAGCCATCTCACCCCTCTCTAAACCAGTGGGGGCTCTGTCCTTACCAGGTTCCTCGGGCTCCTGGGGATTGTTCCCACGGCTCTCGGTGCCAGGCAAAGCTCCCTCTGCTGCAGCTCTGTCCACAGGCTCCCCTCCTGAGGACTCAGGGGCAACATTAATATTCCCCTTGAAAGAGAAACAGAAAGGAAGAAACCCTTCCCACCACTTACACAAAACACCTGGTCCAACAACTGCATGGCTCACACGCTTCATCCCTTGTTCCTAACAAGAACTCTGGGCCCCAAAGCCCTTCAACAGTCAGAAAAAATTGACTTCTCAAACACAGTCCAAAAGCTGTCAAAGCTGACAGTGACAGTGTTGAACATGGGGGTGACACTGAACACATGGAATGGCTGCTAAGGAAATCAGTTGCTGCTCTGTTCTGTAAGGTTGCATGTCTGACAGCACTAACATCAGTCCTCATGTCACTAATTGCAATGGAAGTAGCACTGTCTCCTTTCTTCAGCCAACACCCCAATCAGTGTAGTGGTTTCA
The DNA here is from genome assembly GCF_027887145.1 of Ammospiza caudacuta. Classification (NCBI taxonomy): domain Eukaryota; kingdom Metazoa; phylum Chordata; class Aves; order Passeriformes; family Passerellidae; genus Ammospiza; species Ammospiza caudacuta. The sequence continues at coordinate 4,343,019 of NC_080602.1, forward strand.
ATGCCTCACCCAAGGCAAGTTGATGTAGAAATAAATTCAATGTACCTCATTTTGCAGGGCCCTAGGGTCTGAAATTGCTATTACAGTTTTCTTGATAATGATGGGCAAATCTTTTTTCTCTGTGTTTTCTCTTGATGGCTTTTTTAACGATAGGTGCTATCACAGTGAGTTGTCTGATGCTACATGGGCCACTTTAATTTTTGAGGGAATGTCCTGCCAGGCTCTATCTCCACAAATGAGCCAATATTCTGCTGCTAATTGATGTGGGGACTCATCTAGGTCATCTACCCATCAGCAGTTTCACCCTTAGGGGGCACTGGGGTAGTACAATTGCACCACAAACTGGAGTATCTGTCCTCAGGATGATGGGGAGTAACATTCAACTGTGGATCTCCCTGGTACTGAAACTCAGCACAAAATTCCATCACCAATGAACCAAGAATCCCAATTCTTGAGGTTCAGAAGGTGCTTTAAGAAGATCAGGGGCCCAGTGATGTCAGCTGGTTATGGGATTGGTCTCGTTGGCAGCCTCACACCAATATTTGTCACGATTGGGTATTGGCTGCTCCTTGGCTGGCACAGGCACACCGACCAGACGGGTTGCAAAGGATTTGTCTGGGCTGAAATGGGTCAAACACACGGTGTCTGAGCCGGCTGACTTGGCTAAAGCAAGGCAAACATTCATTTTTGGTTGATCTACAGGCACGTATGCATGCAAAAGCAAGCAAGCAAAACCAACAAGTGCCAGTATATCATTTGATCAAGCTCCATGTTCCTGTTCAGCTGTTTTTTGGCAAAAGCTTCCCCATCTATTTCAGTTCTCAAGCAAATCTTTTAGTGCTTGTTTAGGGACTGGCCAACTACAGGACACTAAACTGTCCCTCTAACCTTCAATTTTTACAAATTTGGATATCTTAGAATTCTCTGGAACACAATGGACACCACGCTTTTGCTGAAAGAGCTCTATGAAACAAACCATTTTCCCAGTCCAAAAATCAACATCAAACTCCAGAATTGTAGCTTTCACAGGTTGAACGGGGAACGCCTGGCATGCACCGTAGCTTCTCCGTGCGGCTCACGTCTGCGTGCTCATTTCCCTGCTGGTGGAATTGTCGGTGTGCTCTTGTGTATGAGACAGTTTCACATCCTTCACCAGGACCCGCTTAGGTCCAGCACCTGTGCAAATACAAGCATACCCTTTGCCCCAAGTGATTAGTGAAAATGGTCCTTCAGTTTGTCCTAACTCAAGGTTTCTGATCAAAACTGCAGGATTTTCTTTCAATTTTTCCTGTGTGCTGTTTGAAAAGTGCCTAAAAATTGGAGGATTAGTTCCTGCAAATGAGCTATTAAAAACAAAAAGACATATAAAGCTTTGCTCAACCTCATCTGGGGTGTTGCTTGGGCCACTCCCCGTTTTCTTGATGTAGAATGGTTTTAGAGTGTGGTGCGTCCTTTCAACAATTGCCTGACCTGTGTAGGAATAGGAAATTCCAAAATGTGGCGAACACCCCAGTCCATCAAAAATGTGGCCAATTTTTGAGCTGTGTGTGTGGCACCATTTGTCAGTTTTCATCTTGTGGGGGATCAGTTTGGCGAGCTCTGGGCCCAGTGACACTGACAAGGACAAAAGCAAAAGACGAGAGGCGCTCTCTCTTCCCGGGACCAAAGTCCCACAGCTTTAATGGAGAACAGCTCCAGGAGAGAAAGGGAGTGTCCAGGAAAGGAAAGAGGATGTCCAGGGGAGGAAAGAGAGTGTCCTCCTTGTGGCAGGAGACTGTAAATGCTTGGAGAGGGGGGCACTAGAAAGGAACTGCCATAGTTCAGCATAATAAATCACCACACTGTAGTCTTCTGCATAAATTGCTGCACTTGTTGCAAACAAAATCCTGAAATCTCCCCAAACACAACCATGCAGTCCCAAATGACCACAATGTGTGAGAAAAATCATTCAACCCCCCTGTATACCCAAGCACCAGGTGTCACAGGGAGCACCAACCCCTGCAACTACAAAGTCCACACACACAGGCTCACCGGGAAGGGAATATCTCTTTATGAGGGGACAGAGAGCTCACTCTTCTCAACACGACACACACCATACACCACATTGGCATCCACCCACATCATCTTCCTCAAACATTCACACACTGAAAATACAACCACAATTACAACACACAGGAAAAACAGCAGCAATAAAACAGGATTTGCTCAATTCACCCCCAGAATTGCTAGCAGGTCCTTATTGACACAGCAAATCCTTTCTGCCATCAGCCAGACCCAAGCCCAAACTGCACAGGCGTACGTTGTGCACAGGACATCTCTGTGTGACTTGTGAACAGCCCTTCCCCTGCATACGCCTTACGGGTTACTTTATACAGAGTTAAACGTTCCTTTCTCCACAGTGCCAGCAGTCTTGTCTGTCCCCCACGAGGAGCAGCCAAGAGCGGAGGTGCCTCCAGGAAAGGAATGTCCTGGCAGCGCCCAGAGACGTCCAGAGCCCGGATGTTCTTGCTGGAGCAGGGAAGCGTTCCTGCCGCGGTCAGCAAATGAGGTGTGGAATAGAACTCCCCACAGTTAAAGGTAGAAGGTGGTGTGTTTATTACAGCCAGGCACAGGAGGAGTTGTCTCCTAAAGACATGTGTGAAGAATCACTGGCTCTCTCTCTCATCTCTACTCATCTAAAATATCTTACACATTCATATAAATCCCAAAAAACCTGACACATATTCATTAGATAACACTGCCTACCCTCCTTTGAATTAAAATGTATTATAATTGAGTCCAAAGTTCCTTCGCATTTCTGCAGTCTTTCACTTCAAATGGGTTGGTGGGTTTTAAAGTGGGGAACGGTCTCCTTCTGATGAAGGCCAAGACGTCTTCCTCAATTTGACCTCTTTCCTTATGATCTGTTGGCAGGCTTTCACACCCCTTGGCTATAGTTGTGGTTTCGGGGCCCAGGTGCAGGCTACGCTCCTCTTCTTTGTCACAAAGAAATCCGCATCCCATCCCGCTTCTTTAAACATAGTAAAGACAGGCAAGTGATATATTACCCTAGTCTTAACTACCTTATCTGATAAAAATTAACTATCCCTTATTATTTCTACTCTTCTTGCTATGCTCTTTCCCCCTAACTAAATCTTGCTAAAATTTTAACTCTTCCAGTTCTTTTAAATCCTGGATTCATGGCCTCATCTCACACACCAGCCATGTGTGAGCCGATGCTGTAACTGGGAAATTCCACTCCTGAGCAGGAGATCCCAGGCCTGGTTCTGAGCTGGAAGGGTGAGAAGGATGAGATGCACGTGGTTTTGCTCCAGGGGATGTCCTGAAAGTGCACTGCCTACCTGCCCCTGCTGCCGAGCACCACGCTCTACCTCCTTCTCCCGCTCAGCAGATTTTTAGGAATCCAGGGCTTGGTATGTATTATTTGCTACTGCAACAAATAGAATGAATTTGCTTTGCAAGCCCAGTTTTGTCCTGGGTTATTTTCTGCATGGGTCTCCTCCTGAACCTGGGACAATGACCAGTAGGGCCCTACAGGACACTCCTCTTGTCAGTAAATTCGGAGAAGTGATTTAAGTATCAAGAAGTCAATAAGTATCAATCAGTAAATCAAATAATTTGGGGGAATATTTAGCCTGTGAGTTTCAGCAAAGTATTGAATATGTCTTAGATCCATGGATAGAAACTAGTAAGTGAGATTGCTGGGTGTGCACGTGTTAGGGAAGTGATTCCCCACACACCCAGTGCTGAGATCAAGGATTGCCTCTCTTCTAACCCTGAGCTGGCAGCAGGAATTGGGCCCTGCTTGGTAACGTTCATTTTGAAGACTTCTGTTGAGCAGGTAAGAATGGTGAAAATGAAATCTTTTCCAGCTGTTTCCTTTTGGTTTAGCTGTTTGATGGTTAAAATTGTGTGCTGCAGGTGTGCTGGGTGTGTGCAGAGCAGTGCAGCCCCAGACACCCCTTGGCTTGCCCACAGGTTGTCATGCCTTGCTGCCAGGTGTGCCCAGCTGTGGCAGGAGAAGGAGCCCGCAGCGCAGTGGGCACCGTGCCCTGCCCAGCCGGGGCTCTCTGGCACAGAGCAGCAGCAGCGCCAGCGCCGTTCAACCCGCTCCTGCCTTGGCTTCCCCTGGCACACAGAAGCCTCTGGAAATCAGCACCGCCAGCGGCGTTCCCAGCTGGGAGCAGCTGCTGCTGGCGGGCAGATGCTGCCAGTTCCACTGCTGCCAAAGGGGAAGAGAGGCAGAGATGTACCCGCACCGGAGCCCTGGGCATGTCCAATAAAGGTGCAAATATGTGGGGAGATTTGTTAGGAAGCATTTCAGCTGTGATGCCAACAGTGGCTTCTCTCCTGGTTTTGTGTGTTCTGGACGAGTAATGCAATGGTTGGGTCTGACAATTAAGAAGCAGATGTTATGTGAATGTTCAAATGAGTAGCGATTATATTGTAATATATCCTCCCATAGTCCTCTTTCCCGTCCCCCTTGTAACAGCCTGGGTAGTCAGGGCATTTGGGGAGGGCTGGCTTGTGACCAGCAGGCAGGGTGTAACAACACCTGACCTCCAGTCGGGATGCAGGAAAGTAATCTCCACCAATGGACAGCAGAGAAAGAGTTGACTGACAAAACTTTTGGAGGGGCTGAGGGTATAAAAGGCAGAGCATCCTTTTTGTAGATGAGCACGTGGCTGCTAATCACAGAGACTCCCAATGATGCGACTTTTCGTTATTTAGTCCTTTGTTAAAGTTTACTAAACCTTTAAAATTTTAAAAGTGAGAGTCATTTCTCGCATGTGCAATGCTGTGGGCCATTGTCTTGGTCTGGTTTCCTTTGCTTGTGTCCCATCTGAGTGCTCAGTTGGGGTACAGGCTGTAGGTGCTTGGGGCACTCCTGGAGTTCCTCTTGGATCCCCTGAACAACAGGGTTTGGCCCATGAGGGGAATTTTTGCTGCTTTGTGACAGATGAGAATTTCCCAGGCTCTTTTGTGTTTTCTGTAGGGAAGGTTGGTTATTGCTTTGCATAAACTCACAGACCAACACAGAGCTGTCCCTTTGTGATGTCAGGGCATGGTTGCCCCATCGTCATAGTGGCATCAGAAGGTTGCCTTGGTGCACGGAAGGCCTGAGTGTCAGAGCAGCCCTAGGCCTTGCTCAGATCAGGAGAACTTTCCTGGTCCAAGCATCTGTCAGTAGGCAGCTGCCCACTGACAAGAGGCTTGTTTTTTTTAGCGTTTAGAAAAATTGCAGAAATGCCAATAATTAACCATCTGGCCACTGCAGCTTTTGCTGCATATGGCATTACTTATTCCATTTATTATTTCACGAATTTTGCACGTAAGTAGAGGCTTCCCTTCTGCTTAGGTTAGGGTGTATCCTAACCTGGCTTTTGTATGTCTTCCTGCTCTTTCTTGGGGCTGAGTTTCTGATTTTGAAAGAGAAAGAGCATTAGGATGCCAGTGGTTTTCTAAAGCTCCTGTCAAGAGGTCCAGCTAAAAGGGGGTGTCTGTAGCCACAGGGGCAGCATTTGCAGGGGAACCTGCAGGGCTTCCGTTCCCTGCACGGGAGAGTCTGTGGCAGCAGAGTCTGTCATTTCCTCAGGTTGCTGGGAGAAGCAAGACACCTTTGAAAATGTAGACTGGCAGACCTTCTTTAAGGCTTTCAAAAAGCTCTGCAGTTGTTCCCAGAATTCAGAGAAAGCTTCTTTCTTTTTAAATTTTGTCATGAAAGTATTTGACTAACTTGATCTTTTACTAAACGCTAAAATAGTTGTTCTCTTTGAAAGGAAGTGCTGCTGTGCTTTTCCACAATAGAACTGCGGCACCTCTGGGGGATTTTGGGGAAGCTTTTCTGGGCAACCGTTTCCTGCAAGTTAATCAGAATTAGTGCATGACACTGAGTGAAAAAAAAAAAGAGTACCTGAAGGAGAAGATTTCAGAAGCTGTCTTATGTGTTTGGTAGAACAGGAGCATTGAGTGTTAAAAACACTTTGCATTTGCTTGATCATATTTGTATTCATTTCCTGGCTAAACTGGCTGCAGTGTAGGCACAACCAAGAATATTGTCCTGATCTCTTGCTGGCTGTGTGAATGAGATGTGTCTCCTGGAGGGATGTTGTGAAATGGGAAATCATCTCTGTTTGGGTTGACTTGTTCTGTGGGATTCAGCAGCCCAGGCAGTTTTCTTACGGCATCTGGTTCATTTTCCCTTCCCACTACAGGACACCTGAAGCGCGTATTCAGCAGCACTGAAGATCCTGAGGTGAGTGAGAAAGGAACATTTCATTAAGACTTGTAGAGCAAGCTGAGAGCTTGGCCAGTAGCAGTAGACTGTAGAGGGCCAGCTAGGAAGGCCGAAAGAAAAACCATATTCATGCCTGTAACAAAAATAATAAAGGCAGAGATAGATATTTTTAAATTTCCTTCTCAGAGTTTGAAGAACTAAAAACCTAGTTTTGAAAAGAGAAAAATGCTTGCCGACAGCAGATAGGGAAAATTTAATTAAGAGCAATTTCCTGTACAGTTGAATTAGATCATTTTAATTTAAACAGAGTGACTTAGAATCCTATTCCTATCAAACTTTATGATATCCACTTGGAACATGAGGTGGTAGCACAGGAAGGCCATCTTGCAATAGTGCCTCTGTATCTGAAGTGCAATGGGCACCTTTGTGGCTGGGGAGCTGCGTGGCCCAAAGGACGCAGGGCTGGCGGCCGTGAGCAGCTGGAGATGAGGCAGCGTGGGGCCAGGGGGCCAAGAAGGCCAAGGGCACGGTGGCTGTGCCAGCAGCAGTGGGGCAGCAGGAGCAGGGCAGGGAGCGTGGCCTGTGCTGGGCAGCGCTGCGGCCACAGCTGGAGTGCTGTGTGCAGCTGTGGGCCCTGGGAAGCAGAAAGTCATGGAGGGGCTGCAGCGTGGGCACAGAGGGACAGGGGAGCTGGGCAAGGGGTGCAGCACAAGGCCAGGGAGGAGGGGCTGAGGGAGCTTTAGCCTGGACAATGGGGGCTCATGAGGGACCTTCAGGCAGACTTCCATAGATCCCTGCCTTGGATCCATAGAGCCAATGCTCAGCACGAGGGCTGTTTCCCTGCCAAACATCCCTTCACTGCATCCAAGTGCTTTAGACACTGGTGTGGGTAACACTTTCACATTTTGTTTGTTTATTTGTTTGTTTGCTAGAAGGAGAAGCCTTGTGCAATTTCTCCTTCTCCAGGGAGCAAGGGAGCTTTTTTCTCAGTCTTTCCTATACTTTTACAGCACTGGCAGAAATTCTGCTAGAATTTTAGTTTTCAAGAGGGCAGTTCTGGAGAGTGCAGTATTTTTGCACAAGAACACATAGTTTGGGGCAGGGATGTTGGTGCAGAACGAGCTGTTCTGTTGCCAGACCAGCCAGTAGGGCTTGCCCATCCTTTTCAAGTTAACGGCTCCCATGTCTTTTGGCTGCCCAGGGAATCAGTGTGTGTTGTGTTTGGGAACTGAGTAGGAAATCAATGCCCTTGCATTCCAGCTGGTGCTCAGAGATTAGAGGAGCTGGGAGGGGCTGGGCTGCATTTCTGATTCCAGCCACTTCAGCACCATCAGTGTGGGCGAGTCCAAGCGAAGAACTTGCCCGAGCACAGATGCACAAAGAGAGCCGTTCCCAGTGCAATGCTCTGGGTCTGACTGCATTCCATAAGGACCTACATGCTCCAGATTCCCCAAGAGTGTGGGTTACTGAAGCAACAGGAGAGCAAGTTCAGGATGGCTGCTGGTTGGGGCACTGCTGCCGAGTGCTGATGTGTGTAGCAACAGAAAGGACAGGATTGATTCAGGGTGACCCCCACGTGGCGAAAAATGTGCTTTCACTCTATGATTTAGAAGTTTAAACAAATGCTTTATTAAGCTATGTTATATTACACTAGTACTATATTAAAACTATACTAAAGAGATATTATACTAAAAACATACGAAAGAAAAACTTGTGACTGTCTCCACACAGCCTTTTATCTAATTATCAAATCAGTCTAGACAACTATCACTAAAATCCAATTAACAAATCACTTTCAGTAAACAATCACTATAACACATTCTTCATGTACTAAAAAACAAGAACAGCAAGGAGAGATAATAATTGTTTTCTCTCCTTCTATGAGTTTCTCACTACCTTCCCTTAAAAAAAACTAGGAGAGAGAATTATATCTCTCTCCATTCAAAGAATGTAAATACTAGAGCACAGTAAAGAGAGATGATAAAAGTGAGATCTGTCTATCTATCTATTTTAATCTTCCTGGCTCTGCTCCAAAGCAGTGGAAGATGCAAAGCTCACCTAAAGGCATCCCTTCAGGAGAGAAGTAGAGACAAGTTCCATTGACTGATCCTGAGCAGGCAGAGATGTTTCCCCCTCCAGAGATGGTTGCTTTTTCCCGTCATGTTTTCCTACTCCAGCCTTTTCTGACCTGAAGCCTTCATTTGTCCTTTAAATTTTTGCATGTCTTAAGGGAGTGGAACTATCCCATGCTGTAGCTGGGGTCTGGTGACTCTGGTCATACATGCCATGCCATACATGACACATGGTTTCCTTCACTGGCATCCCCAGGGCTGTGTAAGTGCATTCGTTAATGGGGCCTTATGAGAAACTCTGTTACTGCTGGTCAGAATTCTCCGTTGACAAAAGAGGGAGAAGAAACACCTTGGTCCTCCTCCATATACTGAGGTGGCCATAGAGGTTCTCTGACTTCCATCAGAGATCTTTGCATGCATCCTTATCTCCTGAATGACCCGGTTTTCTAACAAGAGTGTGGATGTCAGGAAGGAGGAATGCTGGTGCAGGCCTGAAGAGAAGGTGAACTCCAGAAGTGTCTCTCACAAGGAGTGAGCTCACCCAGGAAGCCCCTGCAGAGCCAGGATGGAGCTGTGGGACAGGGCGGGGAGTCAGTCACTACTGAAAGACAAACAGGACACGGCAGAAGCAGAGGGAGGCCCTCACCAGACCCTTGAGAAATGCCACCCCTTCCCTGTCAGCTGCCTGAGAGGCTGCTGGAGCTTCAGTCCCAGATGGCCCCTGGTTGTAGGGCCAGGGTCACTTTGGAATCTGTGCCTCCCCTCGGGCAGAGAACGACCCAGGAGAGCAGCAGCACAGTGCTTTGGGAACGTGTGAGCCCAGCAGTCTGTGAGTCTTGGCCCACAAAGGGCGTATGGGAAGTTGAAACCCATCTTCTCTTGCTTTCTGTGCAGGTGCTTCTAGAGAAAGAGCAGGAGCACACTGCCTCATCTGAGCTGCCATGCCAGACTCAGGGAGAGCTGTTCCCTGCCCGAGGGCAGGAAGAGCAGCTCAGGCAGCAGGTGGAAGAGCCACAGGAGAATGGGCAGGTAAGCCTGACTGGCCAGGGCACAGAGGGAAGGGCAGGGAGAGGGGCATAAACCAGACTCTTGGCACTGAGGAGGCCAGGAGTCCCACAGGCAATGGAGGCACAGAGCCTTGCAATCTGCAGAGATCAGCCCTGGGACAGGAGGTTTGCAATGGAGGCAGATGTGGGGAGGGAAGCAGAAAGAAGGGGCTGAATAAATGTGATTTGGAGGCTGCAAGAGGAAAAAAGCTGAGCCTGATGGCAGCTCTCAGTCCCTTGCTCTGCTTTTGTGTGTACAGAACATCAAGGCAGAGCCACAAGCAGAGCTGCCCGAAGCTCAGGGTGACATCATGGCAGTGAAGAGAAAGAACAAGGAAGACATGGGAAGAATTCAAGAGGAGAATCTCCACCAGCAGAGGGGCGATCAACAAAACCAGGTGAATGAAAGAGTGGCAGCCACTCCACTCATGAAATGTCCTCTCTTTTGTTTATTAGAGAACATGAAGGAACAGCTGGATGCAGAGCTTCAGACAGCTCACAGTATGATCAAGGCAAGGCATAAGCGGCTGGAGGAAGAAATGAAAATCATCAGAGAGAAACTTAATCGCTTCCGTCAGTCTCTGCAAAACCAAGTGAGTGAAAGAGGGATGCAGCCACTGCAGTCACCAATCTGGTGGTTTGTGCCCTTCTTGCCTTTCCAGTGCAGAGCAGCAGGGAGTGGGGCCATGCCTCTGAGTGCCATGCTGCTGTAGTGTGTGTATCACAGTCCCTCTGAAGGACATTTCCTGGTGTGCTGAATCTCAACTGCTGCCCTGGACAGTGAAACTTGTCCTTTGGCCTTTTGGCCAGCAGTCATCCAAATTGATTCCTGCTGGCCAGTTCCTGCTCTCCTTTTTTCTTGAGGTGTTTTTACAGTGGAACTTGGTGACCCAGATGGAGGATTGAAACAAGCTGTTGTATCCCCTGTCAATCTGTTCTTTGCCTTTCCTCAGAGTCGATGACTCCTGGCTGACAGGGACAAGCTGTAGTGTCTGACTGCTTTGTTCTGTTTGACTTGAGGTGCAAGTGTTGACATCTCACCGGGCAGCCTGCGAAGACTTGCAGGGAATGTGTGGCAATGAAGGACCCCAAGTTAGGAGTGAGGCACAGGAACAGTGCCCACCAGAAATGCTCCAGGTCCAGCACATCATGGGCTCTGAACCTGCTGCTGCAGCAGCATCACCTCGAGGAAGCCCTTCTGTGAAAGCTGGGAACTCAGGCTCGGGCACATCCCGGGAACAGGAGACTGAGGAGGAGTACCTGGAGCTGCTGGGTACGTCTGGGGTGTTTCTTATCTGAGGGACAGTGTGTTGTGTGCAGGTGTCAGCAGAGCTGTACCAAATGCTCCTCCTGAGCTCGGTGTCACAGGGCCATTTAGGACTCCCCAGAGGCAGTGCTGTGCTCCGAGGCAGCGAGAGAGCTCTGGGTGTTCCTGCTGCCTCTGAGGGCACCTGGCACTGGCTTGGGTTTGCCTGAGCTTCCCTCTCTGCTAAAGGCTGAAGCAGGGATTGTTCTTGGATCAGCAGAAGGCTGTGACCTAGCAAATGATCTAGGCAAGTCCTGTGTGCTAGTGGCCAAACTGAACAGAATTTTTAGCTTCCTAAATTCTCCTTAGACTCCTGACTTCCAACCAGTCATCACAGCAAAAAAACTTCACAGAAATAGACTGACTTTGGAGTTTTGTCCTTTTGGTTGGGGATTTTTTTTTGGAGGGGCGGGGTGGGATTGCTTTTCTGTTGCTCATTTTTGGTGGGGGTTTTTTGTTGTGTTTTTCTCCATCCTGAAGGAGCCCTTCTACCCCACGTTTTACTGATGTCATTTTTATGACTGTTCCTGTTACCACTACTACATCTGCAGTTTATTTTCATGAGAATGCTATATTTTTGTCAAGAAGAGAATGCTATCTTTTTGTCAATAAGAACTACTTTGAAAGAACATCAGGTTACAGGACAAATAGAGAGCACAAGGTGTTTTCCATGTGCCCCCAAAGAAAAAACAGAGACTTTGATAACAAACTTTATTTAATCTTCTAGTTTTATGCTTATCAAGATGTGTCCAGGAGACACATCCAAGTGGTGTGATCAGATAAAACTGTACTGCAGGCATTTCTCAGGAGAGAGCCTCCAGCCCAGCCATGGTATATCCCTCAGATCCATGGCACTTTTCCATACCTGATTCCCACTCTTTCCCATGACTCTTAGAATCCTACCCATTGGCCCAGGCCCTGCTCAGATCAGTCTCTAGGAAAACGCATCAAGCCCTTTGTGATTCTGCAGCACAACCCAATGAATCTGCTTCTTGCCCGTAACAGCTGCCAGTGCTGTGCTCTCAGATAAGAGACCTGGTGGGGCTGAGACCAGAGCCCAGTGGATTCTGTGTCTGCCATCACCAGTTGGGACAAAAAGGGCACTGATCTGTGCCTGGGTGTGGCTGATCTCAAAGCCCATCCTGTTGTGTCCTGAATGGGGGCAACAGCTTGTCCGGGGCTCAGGCTCACTCTGGCTTCTTCCCATCAGTGCCTGTCAGTGCTCATGCTTGGGCTTTGCCAGCCTTGTTGTGGTCAGTGCCCTATCCCTGAGGGCTGGAGGGACTGCAGAGGCTGGAGCCTTTCTTAGCTGGGAGAGGGGCAGCTTTGAGCTCAGCCTGCTCACAAACAGGTCAGGGTCCTGATGCTGAAAGCCCCGTCAGGATCGGTTACAGCTTGAGCTGCTCTGGTTTACAAATGGGACGGCATTCTTTTGGCAAACTGCTGAAAGGTGGGGAAGATGTCCTCCTCTGCTGGGATTGTATGTCCCTGTGCTTTGTTTCCTGTCAAGAGAACTCTTCAAAGGACTGTACAAATCAGTCTCTGTGCTGGCCACCTGTGCTGCAGGGCTGTCTGCCTGGTTGTGGTTGTTGTTACCCAGCCGACCACAAAGGGCTCAGAGCTCCAGGCGCTGGGGCTGCCTTTTGTATCTCCTGGAAGCTGGGATCTCTGCTTTAAAGTCAGCATCTTGCATTTTGTTTCCCTCAGGGAGAATGGTGAACACCACTGAAAATCCCCTGATGAAATACACGCATCTGAATTTTATTGGCAGCGGGTGAGTCCAACAGCAGTTACTCCTGCACAGCCGTGGGCCAGGGGTTTTTGGGGTGGAATGTCTATCCAGCGTGAAGTCAGGCCAGCTGCAAAGATGATCACACGGTGGGGATAGATTGTCCCATCTCTCAATGCTGCTCAGAATTTGTGAGTGGGCTCAGAAGGCATTGTCAGAGATGCCTTGCTACCGAGGTCTTGCCTGCATCAAGGAACAGGACCTGGAAGGTCTCCTTGTCTCTCAAGTGTGGGACAGCTCTGTGTTAATTTCTTTAGCATTTTGTGTATGTCTCAAAATCATACTGGCACACTAATGAGAAGAGAAGAAACTTGCTTGCCTGAAAGAGCAACCTATGCCCTATCAAAGCTGTGAGATAACAGTTCCCAGGAACAATTCTTTCCCCTGGTTTGAAGAGGGAAACACTCTGTGGTCAGGATAGGAACCACACTGTTTAGACAGTGAAACCCAAGAGGAAAGACTAAACTACCTTTAGAAATTGGACCCCAGTGCTTCAGGAACAGGCCCAGTGCCCATGCACTTGAGAGGAAAATGCATCATCTGCCTCCTGGCAGAGCCCTCCTGCATCCTGCAGGTTTTGACACTTCCAGCAGAGATCTCTTGTGTGGGCTGGCTTTCACTGCAAGATCTAAACAGCTTCTCCTTTCTCTGCTTCTGTTTTGTTTCTAGGACTTTTGGAGATGTTTACAGAGCACTCGACAGTGCCACAGGAGGAGAGGTAAATGTCAACAGCCCCTGCAGGCTCTGCTGCACTCGAGGGCTTTCCCCTCTGGTGTGAGCTGTGGCTGGAGCTTTGGGCAGAGCTGTGCTGAAAAGGCACAAGAAGCAAAGACTGGTGCCAGCCCACAGAACACATTTGGGACTTTGTCCTCCTCAGCTGCCAGAAGGAAGGCACGGAGGGCAGCGGTTCCTTTCAGAGAAGGACGCGCTCACTCGCTCTCCATTGCTAAAACAAAGGTGGTGCCTGCGAGCACCTCACTGCTCTTTGGGGCTGCAGCTTCAGAGTCCTGAATTCTCATTTCTGGCTGCCAGCAAATCCATCTGAAAGTTACTTATTACAGCGACCTGTGTCGGTCGCTGCTGGTGAGAGAGAGACGGTGAATCTTGTATCTTGATCAGAAGGCTGAATTTATTAATATATGATATAATACATTATAGTTATACTAAAAAGAATATAGAGAGAGGTTTGCAGAGCAGCTAGCTAAGCTAAGAAGAAATAGAAAAGAACCCACAACAAAGTTGTGGCCAAGGACTCAGTCCCCTGGCTTGAACTGGTGATTGGCTCTTAATTATAAACATAGAAAATGAGCCAATCAAGGTGAATCCTGTTGCATTCCACAGCAGCTGATAATAATTGTTTACCTTCTCTTCGGGGGCCTCTGGCTCCCGAAGACACAGAAATATGAAAGAAAGGATTTCTGTGGAGAAATGTCTGCGACATCTCACCTCTCTAAATTGTATAAAAATAAAAGAAAAATGCTGATGTGGAATGAACAGGAAATTCCTTCACCTATAAAATATAGAATACTAATAATTCACTAAAACAATCCTACAGTATAAGAAAATTGCAAGAAACAATGCAAAGAGAATTCAAGTCCATGCAGCTGAGTTTCAGGAACAGTCCATCAGCTGAAGTTGTTTCTTTTGGACATCTGAGAGTCCTTAGAGTCCTTTTTGTCCTGAAACAGCATAACACAATTTTAAACAATTTGAAACAATTTGAACCATTTTTAGAATTTCTGTTTCTGGCCCTTCAGTGCTTCAGCACTTCAGAGCTGCTGCCCGCCTATTTTCAATCTTTTTTATTTAATTTTTAAATTTTTTTTTTTTTTTTTTTTTTTTTTTTGATTGAAAAGCAAAAGAGCAGCAGCCGGGCAGAGCAGTGCCAGAGAAGGAAAGGCCCTGGGGTCCCTGGCCCATACTGGACCAGGAACCCCAAAACTGGCTCACACAGGGGGACCCGGACCGGTAGGCGAAACCAGAACCCCTAGAAACACAAGGAGGCCAAATGATGGCCCTGGCCCAGGAACCTCCTGAGCCCAGCATCCCAGGCCAAACCCATGAGGAAGGCTCTGCATTCCCGCCGGCCTGAACCTTGTTGCCAGCACAATGGCAGCACGGGTAGTGAGACGCTTCCTTTCCCCTAAACCACTGAGGCATGCCAGCAGCAGGGAAATAGAAGCTGCCCCGAGAATCTTCATCTCGGGTCTGGGAATGTTTGTTTCCCACAGCATCACGGCACCACCCCCACTGGGTTGGGGACCAAAGGCAAAACTTTCGGGAGCCCACTCCCCCTCGCCGCTAGGGCACAAGAGAGGCGGCGGCCTCCATGGGACAATCCCCGAAAAACCACCCCCCAAACCGCCGAGCTTGAAAGCCGGCAGCCGGACTGCCGCAAGAGTGAGGTGGCGGGCAGCCCCGGCCCCACTGAAGGAGAGACCAGCCTCCAGGGCGGCTGCTGGGACGTCCGGTGGAAGCAGCGGGGACGGAGCCGGAACCGGGGAGGGAGCCGGAACCGGGGGGGGAACCGCGCTAAGCGTGGGATCCGCCGCGGGCTGCTTCGAGGGTCCCGCAGGTTCAACGGCGTTTTCTGCTGCTGACTCCGGGGTCCGCTGCGGAGGCGCAGTCGCTGTCGCCGTCGCAGTGCAAGCAGGCACCAGCGGAACCGGGAGAGACAGCGGAGCGTCGCTGTTGCTTAGCAACAGGTCAATCGACGGAAGTGCTGTCTCTTCGGCCTTCTCCGACACAGGCTCTGGCGGGGGCAGGGAGGCCGGTGAAACCGCGGGCGGGACCGCCTGGAGAGGCGGAGACGGGATCTCCTGGAGTGACGGCTCTAGCAGGGCCATGGAGGAAACCTCGGAGACCGGTGCCGCCCCCATATGTGAAGGCGGAGTCTGAGAGGCCGGCGCTGGCTTGAGCGGCCGCTCCCATCCCCCCGGAGAGAGAGAAGGGGGGGAAGGAGAACACTCCATCTGAGCATGCTCCGGAGCAAGAGTAAAAAAAACTTCTTCGCGCCACGAAGTTTCGGCCCCCCCCGCCGTGAAGCAGGGGGGGGGAAAAAACCCAAAGTCGTCACCCACGGGGTCTTCTGCCAAGGGCGGTGGAAACGGAGCCTGGCCATAACAGTTAGAAATCCATTGAAAACAAGCTGCTCTGCGTTTCAGGACAGGGAAAAGCTTTATAAATGCTGGGTAGATGGAAGGCAACACGCTTCCCTCCAGGTAGACGCACTGGATAATCGAGTCCATGCACTCCCAGACAAAAGCATCTAAAGCATACAGAACTTCAGTAAAGAACCCAAAAAGCTTTGCCCATCTAAAGAACCCATAGATATCTGTTTTTGACAAAAAGCAACCATCTTCTCTGCATCAGTATTTCCAGAGGGCTATGAGTTTTTCCTCTGCAGGGGAGAATTGAATCTCTTCTGGCAAGGCATGTGTTTGCCATACGAACAGCCACAAGCTACGAAGGGCTGGTTCATCAGGGATAGAAAAGTGAACAGTACCTTTTGAAAGAGTCCAGCTTGCTCTGGCCAGCTCCACAGGTCTGCTGCTCTTTTCCATCATCTTTCCTGATGGTTTTCCAGAAGAAAGGTTCTCTTTGTGGTCGGCCTTGGCTGTGAACTCTGTCCAAATCAGGATCTTCGGTTCTTCAGCTCCTGGCTTGAATCCACTTTCTGAGGTCACTTCAAAGCAACCATCAAATGCCACACATACAGGATTTTTACCCAGTGCAGCAATTTTGCTCCTCTGGTCTTATCAGATTAATTTTTGCTCTGACACGAGGGGTCACCAGATATTACAGCGACCTGTGTGGGCTGCTGGCTGGTGATAGAGAGACGGTGAATCTTGTATCTTGATCAGAAGGCTTGATTTATTAATATATGATATAATACATTATAGTTATACTAAAAAGAATATAGAGAGGTTTGCAGAGCAGCTAGCTAAGCTAAGAAGAGATAGAAAAGAACCCACAACAAAGTTGTGGCCAAGGACTCAGTCCCCTGGCTTGAACTGGTGATTGGCTCTTAATTATAAACATAGAAAATGAGCCAATCAAGGTGAATCCTGTTGCATTCCACAGCAGCTGATAATAATTGTTTACCTTCTCTTCGGGGGCCTCTGGCTCCCGAAGACACAGAAATATGAAAGAAAGGATTTCTGTGGAGAAATGTCTGCGACAGTTACTGGTAGTTCCTTAGCCACCTGCAGTGCTGCACTTGGGAACTGCACGTAGGGAGAGATCTGCAAGGCGTCCCTGAAAGCCCTAAGCCCTGCCCATACCACAAGATGTACCCACAGAGTATTAAGGCATGGATTCCTTCTTCTGAGTCCCAAACAAAGCAGCAGAGAGTGCGGTCAGAGGTTTGTGGGTGATAACTGAGACACCGCTGTTACCAAGTGGTCAAGGCCAAATGTCAGTGGCCCCACATGCCCTGTAACTGGCTCCCAAGGGAGCAGAGAAATGGGCTGTTGGAATGTCAGTTCCTGATTACTGCAGTGCCTAATCACAAGGCAGTTTGGCACAGCTCAGCTGTGTCATTGCAAAATCACTCGCTCCACCTGCCTTGTGGTCTCGTGCCACCAACCTCTCAAGTTACTGATTTTCAATGTCATTTTAGGTGGCAATAAAAAAAATAAATCTTCAAGGAGTGAGGAGGAAGGAGCTAACCTTTAATGAAATAATGATCATGAAGAGGTATAGGAGTCCCAATGTTGTGAATTATTTAGACAGGTGAGAGGTCATGGTCTTATCCCATGGATGTGTGTTTACATGAAGCAAACATGAGAGGTTCAAAACCCACTTTGGTCAGTGGCAGCAAGTAAAGCTGTTAATTTTTATTTATTCATATTTCTCTACTCATCTCCAATGGATGAGAAGAGAGTGCATCTTGTCTGCATGAGTCTTCCCTGGCACACCTAATTTGATAATTACTCCAAAATTATTCAAAATCTGGATCAGCTGTATCTTCCTAACTCAATAGCCTCAAAGTTCACTGCCTCCACATTTATTTGGGATTGATTTTTTAAAGTTTCTTAAGTGCAGATGAACCATCCTAAAGTGGATTTCCCTTGGATTGCTGCCCCTCTTTGCCATTGCTATGCATGCCAGGAAGACTAGGTGCTTATTTCCAGAAACACCATGCCTGACATGTTTTTTATCTGGGCTGTTTCTAACTGCACTTTTCATTTGCTGCCCATCTAAGACATCTCCTTTTTCACAGATGTGTCTTTCTCTTTGAGACTGCTCAGATTGCAAATAATGCACAGCCAAGAGGGAATGTCTATTCCTTTGATTCTGTCCTTGTCACAAAGGCATCTGGAAATAAGAAACCTGGAAGCTAAAAATCAACGTAGCCATGCATGTTCATCTCTGCCTGCTTGTTTCCTTCTTTCAGCTACCTTCTGGGCAAGGAACTCTTGCTGGTTATAGAGTACATGGATGGAGGTGTCCTGAGCGACATCGTCAGCCAGACCTGCCTGTCTGAAGATGAGATGGCAGCCATCAGTCGGGAGGTCAGCAATCCCAGCTGTGTTTCCAAGGGCTTGGGCAGGATTGTCTGGGAAACAGGGGCTCAGAACAGGGGAGGTTTCCTGTGCCGAGCTTTGTTTCTGTTTTGCTGGTATGCTATGGGCAAGTAAAAGCATCTCAAGTGAAAGGCCTGCCAGTGCCCCTGCACTCCCTGTACTCAGTGCCAGTACTCTTATCTCCTGCTGTTGTATTCTCGCTCTGTCTCTTGTATTTGTATTTGCTGTTCTCCACCTTGCCTCTCTACATGTTTGCCTGGAGTCTGTCTTCACTGCATTCCTTGCCTGTGAAAGGAAAGGTGCTGGTGGCAGGATTTGAAACAAACAGCAAAGAAAGAAGAGAGAGACTCGTTTCTCTCAGTGCTCAGCTAAAAAGGATAGGAGTGCAGCCAGAATGCTCTTTGCTTCTGAGCACATGCGCTGCAGCAGGAGTCATCCTGGCTGGTTGGCAGGGGACAGCCTACAACAGCAGGTGCTGTTGCTCTTTCAAAAGCTGACGTGCCTTTCCTCAGAAAGGTCCTGCTCTGCAAGTGTTGGAGCAGCAAGCTCTTCCTCTCAGCGGCCATTACTGTTCTGCCATTACTCCCCATTCCCCTGGAGAGGGAATCTTTTAGATTCTTTGTTTCCTTTCTTGTGTGATGAAATCACATCACTCATTTTTGCCCTTCTGTTTCTGTTTTCTCGCTCAGTGCCTGCAAGGACTGGATTTTCTTCATGCAAACGATGTGATCCATCGAGACGTGAAGAGTGACAACATCCTTCTCAGAACCGACGGTTCTGTCAAACTGGGTCAGTATATTCTTGGTCAGGTGCAGCGTTCCAGGGATGTGGGTGTGGGGCTGCTTGGCGTGACTGCCAGCTCCCCAAAAATGGTGCTGGTGGCAGTGCAGGGACCCCTGCTGCGAGCTGAGGGCACAGTTGCAACGTGCACAGCGGTAGAAGGAGCCACAAGCAGTCAAGAGTGGCCTTGCTCTGTGTGGGTCCCTTCCAGAGGGAGGGAGTTACAAGTCTAAAGTTTCCAAAGAACAAAAGCCACTGCTAGAGGCAGTGTAAAACATGGGGGGATTTTTAAAGTCGCCAATGCCAGGAGATTCAACAGAGCAATTTCAAACTTCTGCTGGGGAATTCTTTTGCTTGCTTTCCTAACTGCACAGAATTCAGATAAAACCAGTATTTTGTTTTCTCCTCAGCTGATTTTGGCCTCGCTACTCAGCTCACCCCTGAGCAGAGCAGACAGTGCTCGGTAACCGGGACTCCTTGGTGGATGGCGCCTGAAGTGGTGGCAGGTCAACCATATGGCCCCAAAGTGGACATATGGTCTTTTGGAATTGTGGGAATTGAAATGATAGAACAAGAACCTCCTTACTTGGGCGGAAGTTCTGGCACGGTAAGGAGCAAATACTCACTGATCCCACTGTCTTTCTCACCTGTCCCATGTCCTGTGTGCCACTGGACAAAATCCCATTGCCATCTGCTGGAACTACTTCCACCAAGGTCCCCTCCTACAAATGTCCCTGCAACACATCAGCATCTGCTGGACTTTTGGTTGCATCAGTGGGGGAACTCAAGCCTTACCACATGCAAACAAACTCCAAACAAACTCCATTCTCACTCAACACTTTCCTTTGGGTTAGTGGTTCCAGTTCTTTTGTCTGTGTAGATGGCCTTAATAACAGGAAAAAAGCATCTTAAAAGTGTTGTTATCTTTCCAGAAATGAAGGAAGGATACCCAAACCCAACAAAGTTTCTAAAACCGTGGTCTTTAGAGAGGAACCTAACCCTGTGTGCAGTTTCTTCTCACTGGAAAACATGGGCATGAGGGTGTAATGCACAGAGTCTCTTCTGCTTCTTGTGCAGTGCTGCTGAAACACTCAGTGACCGTGTTTCTCTCCTAGCCCAAGCAACATTCTGCACGTCACCAAGCCAGAGCCTGGTGATGTGGAGAGCCTGCCAAAACCTCCTGTTTGTTTCCTGGCACTTTCTGGGATGGGCCTACCATTAATGCATTGACTTGAGCAGCCAAATGACTGGAGGGTGTCCATAGGGATGGAACCTCTCCTTCTTCTGACCTAGACAATTTTTCTTTTGCTGCAAAAATGGGAAGCTGAAATTTTCAGACTGCTGAGAGACAGAGCTGCAAGTGGCTCCTGTGTGCCCAAGCAGGCATTTTCATCCCAATACATTTGTGCAGGCATCTTAATGTGTCTGTGTTGAAGAGGAGATTGTAAATGTTTGTTTCCCTACCTGGGTATTAACTGATGGATTTCCTTTCTTTTCTTCCAATTCCCATTGTTTTCAAGAACAGCACAAAAAGCTTGATGAGTTTTGTTCTAGGGCACGTGCGCTTAAAAGACCAACAAGCACCGCAGAGATGCCTTTCATGTACTAACCCTTCAAATTAGCTAGTATAGCAAAGTCCCTCTTCCAAAAACCATCTCAAGCTGGCATGAATCCTCAGAGAAGCAAATGTCCTTTTGCTGATGTAGTTCCCACTAACTAGGTCAGGCAATGAAATCAGCTGCCAAGGCAAGATCTGCAGGATGGTGGAAAAGCTGTGGCTGCATCGGGGTTTGGGTTTTTGGTTGGTAAAGGAAAGTCATCTCTGGGTCTGTGCCAGGGCAGAAACTGCCACTGAAGAACAGAGGTTAAACAAAGGGATGTGGGAGAGCCTTGGAGATGTGAAAGCAGGAGGTGGAGCCTGGTGTCTCCTTTCTCTCCAGGCTACATACCTGATAGCCACAGTAGGGACTCCACAGCTGCGGCAGCCCAAGCTCCTCTCGGCTTTGCTGCGTGACTTCCTGAGCTGCTGCCTGCAGACAGACGAGGAGCAGCGCTGGTCTGCCAAGGAGCTCCTGCAGGTAAAATGTGAAGGGGCTGCAGGTGAAACAGGCTCTGAGGGATGGGCTCCTCCTCCACTCAAGCCCAAGGCAGCAGATGAGCCCCCTTCCTCCTCAACTCCACTCTTGCTGCTCTTCAAATGAAAATGGTGAGGAATCCTAGACTGAGCTGGGCTGGCAGGGCCCTGTAAATGTCCTCTGGTGCAAGTGTCCTGCAATGAGCAGGGACATCTTTAAAGAGATCAGGTTGCTCAGAGCCCTTTGCCACCGGAGCCGGAATGGTTGCAGGGATGGGGCTCCTACAAGCTCTTGGGGCAAGCTGTGCCAGGGTGGCACCATGCTCCGAGTAAACAAGTTCTTCCTTAGACCTACTCTGATTAGGTGCCCTTAGTGTTTAAAAATATTTGTCCATATCCTATTGTAACTGGCCCTGTTAAAAAAGATGTTCCCCACTTTCTTCAAAGCCACTGTGAAGTCTTGGAAAGTGGCAATAAAGTCTCCCTGGGGCCTGTCCTTCACAAAACTGAATGACTCCAGCTCCCTCTGCATTTCCTGTGAGGAGAGGTGCTCTGTCCTCTGACTGTGTCTGTTGCCCTCTTTTGTGATTTGGTGGAGTGTTCAGTTTTATCTAATGGCAAAAGAATTGAAGCAGAGCAATGCAGGGTACAGAGACATGAAATGGTGGTGGAGGAACCCAAGGAAGCCAGTCCCAGCCTAGGGGTCAGAGATTTGGCTGTGGGCAGGAGGGGCTGTGGGGGGCTCACTGTGAGCCTCTGAGGGGCCCTGGTTGGTGCCCCCCAGCCCACCCTCAGAGGTTTCTGCCACGCAAACAGGGACAGCTGGGAGGGACTTGTCCCAGCCCCATCTGCTGCCTGGCACGCTCAAGCAGACGGGAACTGTGCCAGGGTTACTGCCAGGTTGTGTGGCAGAGAGGGAACTGCAGGGCCCAGTGCCACTGGGCTGGCCCTGCTGGGAAGGAAGGTGCCATCCAGCACACGAGGGGCAGG
Source organism: Ammospiza caudacuta (assembly GCF_027887145.1). Taxonomy (NCBI): domain Eukaryota; kingdom Metazoa; phylum Chordata; class Aves; order Passeriformes; family Passerellidae; genus Ammospiza; species Ammospiza caudacuta. The sequence goes on from NC_080602.1 coordinate 4,364,842, forward strand.
GCATGGAAAGGCAGACACTGCTTTCTGTCCCTGTGGGAATCAGCACAGTGCCTGTCTTTCAAAGGCAGGGACCTATGTGAGTCATTGGAGTTTCCTGAAAGGAAGAAAACCCAGGGACAGAAAGCGCCATTTCTAGAGCACTGGCAGGGCAAAAATCCCAGCATGATGAAGACATCACAATAAACAGATGAGTGGGATTCTGGGCCAGGTTTGCCTGTGATGGCAAGGTCTTGCACATTGGGGATGACTGGGGAGCAGATGGTCCCATTGCTCCTCTTTCTGGGTCTTTCCAGCAACTTGATGTATCCTGATTGAGTCCCTGAAACAATGAGCTTGGAAAGTAATGGTTCACTGTTCTTTGTTGTATTTTTTTTTCCGGTGGACAGCATCCATTTGTAACTTCAGCCAAGCCACCATTCATCCTGGCACAAGTCATCAACTCAGTGAAGAAGACGAATAACCCTAACCCTAAACTCTAAACCTAAAACCTAACCCTAACCTTAAATGCTAACCAAACCCTAACCCTATCCCTATCTCTATCCCTTACCCTTTCCCTTACCCTTTCCCTAACCCCAATCCTAAGCCTAAGCCAAAGCCTAAACCTAAACCCAAACCTGAACCTAAATCTAAATCTAAATCTAAGCCTAAGCCTAAGCCTAAGCCTAAACCTAAGCCTAAACCTAAGCCTAAGCCTAAGCCTAGCCCTAACCCTAGGAGACGAGAACATAGCAATCATGTCAAGATGTTATCTCTGTTACCAATTTAGAGTAGGATTGTAGAGTAGGGTTGCTAAAGAGATTTGAAGCATAGAATTATAGATTAGAGTTGTAATTAATAAAGTTTCTGAAACATCAATTCACTTGGAAGATTCTCCTCCTTCTGACCCCTTCAGAAAATTCAACATTTTTTTCTGAATTACCAATTGTTTTTTATTGGTACTAAGTCACACATATGGCTTTTTTTGTATGGTTTCATAAGTGAGGAGGCCTCTTCTTCATTCATCCTCTCCAGACCACACTGCCTTTGGAATATGACCCACTGGCTGGTTATGGCGCAGCTGTGGTATTTCTAGTTGAGGCAGAAAGGGCAATGGCATTTGAAGGCAAAACCAAAGGAAGAATGAGGCAGCCCAAACACCCTGTGCAGATGCAGGCCTCCAGCTGTGACTGGAGAGCAATGGGGTTCCTGCCACTTGGATTTGTATCCCTAAATGCAATAATCTCTTTGGCTGGAGGAGAGCCTTGCTCAAGTGAGAAAGCAGAAAGATCAGAGAGGGTGCTCGGGAAGGTCTCCTGTGGTGCAGAGCTGTCAGCGCCTGTGAGGGGAGAGCGGGCCCGGCCTTGCCCGGGCTGGAGCCCCAGCAGAGCCCCGGCAGAGGCCGGAGCAGCCTGAGCCCCGGCAGAGGCAGGCTGGAAGGAGGCCCTTGGAGCTGCAAGAGGCAGCAGCCGGGCCCTGGGTGCCTCTTGCTGGGAGCGGGCGAATCCTCCGCTCTCAGGGCCCAGGTGGCAGCTGGCTGCTGCCGAGGGGAAGCGCAGCCGTGCTGGGCACAGCCCGGCCTGGAGGCCATGGCCGTCTGGAGTGTGCCCAGGAGCAGAGAAAGGCCAAGGGCAGCCGCGGGCCGCTGGGCTGGCTGAGGATTCCTCCTCTTCTGCCGGCTGCCCTGCAACTCCTGGCAAAGGCCAGCAGTGTGTGCAGCACTCTGGGCACCGGGGCAGGGAGCCGGGCTGCTCGGCAGGCTGGAGCACAGGGCAGCTCCTTCAGGCCCGGCACTTGTGCCAGGGAAGCGAGGCCAGCGTGAGGCAGGGACAGCTTGGCAGGGCCCATCTGCAGGAGCCAGTGCCTCACGCAGCTCTGGGAGGAAGCGCCTGCAACCCTGCAGTTCTGCACTGAGCCAGAGCAAAGGTGTGAGGTGCAGAGTGTTTGGCAGAAATATTCAGGCCCACCAGGCCGGCCTGCTTTGTGCTCTCTGGTGCACAGCAAGCACTGTGCAATACAGCTCTGAGCTGCTGGGAGAGAGGCAGTCGGGGATGTGCCTGAGGTGAATCAAGGGGTTAGCTGAAAATGTAAGGAGGATAATTGAAAAGTGAGGATGAGTCGAGGGGCCAGCTGGGAATAGAATTGGGATAGTAGAAGATTGCATATTTTAGTTAAGATTTTAAAATGAGGTAAGAAGCTAAGTTAGTAATACAGCTAGCAGAAATCATGTGCCTTAGTTAAAGCGCAGCAAATAGATTAGGAACATAAAGCTAGGAGTGACAGGGATAGAGGAAGCATTTGTGAAGAAGCTGAGACCATAGAAAGACCTTGCCTTAAGAGTAATTGAACCAGGCTGGTTTTGTCCTGCCTGTAGCTCTGAGCAGGGGTCAGCAGAAGGGAACATGCAGCTCTTGGGCTGGAGCTGAGCTGGAGACCCGGTGTGACAAGCACTGGTGGCCACCATCCCCCTGGTTTTGTTTGTATGGTTCATGGATGGCTGGGGCCCTGGGCAGAGCCCTGACAGCCTGGTCTGACCCCAGGGAAGGAGAAGGAGCCCCTGGAGAAGCTGTTCCAAATGGGGCTGGTGCTGGAGACACCAAGGACAACCTCAAAGATGACAATCTCTTCCTTGGCCTGGCCAGCTGAAGATGATGGACTTGGATTCTGGCACCTTCTTCAAAGCCAGGCTCTAGGTCCAATTTGCAGGTGAGTCTATAGGTAGGGGGTTGCTCCCGGATATGGGCATGGCACAGCTGGGCACCAAAGGTTCCCCCTTTGCTGGGGCAGATACAATGAATTCTTCAGTCAGCTGCCCAGCTGCTTTTTGGCTCTGGGCAGCTGCTGAGGGCTGGATGTGCCCTGGCTGGCTGCAGGCTGGGCACATGTGCTGCCCTCCTGCTCTGTGCCAAAGGCAGCAGGGATGGGCAGCTCTGGGCACAGCTCTGGGCACTGCCAGCATGGCCTGGGCACCGCAGGCCTTGGCACAAGGGCACAGGAGCCCTCAGCTGACGGGCGGTTTCTGCTTTCTCTCCTTGCAGCCGGGCTCTGCGGCTGCTGAGGCTGCTCTGGGCTCTGCCAGGGCTCAGCTGGGCTCAGCCCTGGGCCCAGCTGGGCTGGCTCTGCCCTCACATTGCTCTGACAGCTCTGCATCAGACGAGCCCGTTGTGAGCACAGCGCCTGAGCTTTCTGCTTTGGCAGGTGAGTGAGACTCTGCTGCAGGCCCAGAGATTGCAGCTGGGGACACACATCCAATTGGCAAGGACCCAAACTCTCCACAGTCCCAGCTGAACGCCTGGATCTGCACAGGGTGTTTTGTCTGTCCCATTCTTCCTTCTTTATTGGCTGGAATTGTGCAATTGCACTTTGTTCCTCCTCTAGAAGTGCCACGAGTGGGCCAAAGCTGGCGAGTGGGCCGTGCTCCTGAGGCAGTGCAGTCTGGAGCTGGTGGATGGAGAATTGCCCTTCTGCACTTCCACACCAGAGCAAAAAGCTGTCAGAGGGACTTTGTGACTCTAAGAAATCCCTGAAAGTTTCAATGGGAATGTTCCGCTCATTCCCAGGCTGAGAAGGAAGGTCGTCTTGTAAAGGATTTGGGCTTTGAAAGAGTTTCCATTCCCAGTCCTGCTTGGAGCTGGAAGGGCACAAAGCAACTTCCTCTTGCCTCGACCACAATTTAAAATAACAATATTGGAAACAATCCCCAAAAACTTTTTAAAAAGACTGCTGAGGTCAGTAAGATGGATCCATGCCATCAGCACATTTACAAAGTAAATAACTTTTCTTTTCAAAAGATCAGTTGCCTCTTAATTCAAAGTTAGAGATGACTTTTCACTGCACACTTGGGGTTTTTTCACACTTTCACATTTTATATAGTTTTTGATTACTTTTTTCTTTTTTTTTCCTTTCAATAGAAAACATGTCCTATAAAAGGAACGTCCTTTGCTCCTGGTTCCCATGTGGAGCAGCTCCCTTCCTGCTGGCTGAGCTGCTCAGGCAGAGCCCGGCAGCTCCTGGCCCTGCAGGGCTGAGGCTTTTCCCCGTTGCTGGGCACAGACTGATGGAGCAGCACTGCTGAACACGGGCACACAGAGGGACCAGCAGCAGCTGCCTTTGGCCACCTGGGGCTCCAAGGCCCAAACTCTGAGCAGCCAGGGCTGGAAGAGACTGGCAGCATCTGATCCCTGACTCTGGGCAGACAGGGCTGCACAAATGACCCCACAGCAGCAGCAGCAGCAGCAGCAGCAGCACATGGAGCTGACTTTGAGCACAGCCCCTGCCCCTCTTCCCTCCCGTGTGCAGCGGTGTCACAGCAGCCTGAGGCACCTGGGAGCCCCCAGGGCCAGCAGGGACTGGAGATGGCAGCCCTGGGCTCCTGGAGGCTGTGCAAGGAACGGAGCTGGGCACTCCCTGTGCATGGGGAGCTTCCAGATGGAAAAGGCTGCTGTGCCCAGGCAGCTGCAAGGGCACAGAAAGGAGGCTCTGGAGCACTGGATCTGTGCCAGTGCCACAGTCCTGGGCAGCAGCCAGTGAGCCCTGGGGGAACAGAGGGCACAGCAAGAGGGACAGAAGCAGGCAAGGGCAGAGACTGGAGAGAGCCAGGCCTGGGAGCAGGAGCAGCTGCTCCATTGCACTCTTGGAGAAAGCTCTTGGCTGGTTCAAAGCACTGAAAGGTGTGAAGGGCAGAGGAGGAGGCCACAGCAAACAATGCTCCTGTTTGCACAGCCTCCCCTCTCCGTGTCCCAGAAGGGATTGCATGGACTGTGTTCTTCTCTCCGAGTCGTCTCGTTAAGCATGAGCAGCTCAGCACCAGGAGCTGAAGGAGCTGAAGCCTCAGGCCACAGGAGCTGGGCAAGAGGGAACTTTTGGAGCAAAGGAATGCTGCTAAAATAGCCCCAGCTGAATGCAGCGGATATAATCATGGAATCACAGAATCCTTTCTGTTAGAAAAGCCCTCTGAGCTCACCCAGTGCAGCCAGGCACCCAGCAGTGCCAAGCCCAGCACTAAACCACGTCCCTGAAGTGCCAAGGCCTGGACACCAGCCCTGAGTGAGGCCTGGACAGCAGGCCCTGAGCCAAAGGTGGCCTCTGGATGAACCTTCCAAGCAAAGGTTCTCTTTGTATCTGCTCCCTGATGAAATATACATGGTCATTAACACTGTGATAGATGTAGCCACTCCTTAGTGAAACATGTATTGACCTCTGTGTATTTAGAAGCCAGACAAGGCCATGAAATCTGACATCTGGCCTTGTTTGGGGCTGTATGGTCAAAGTCAGCTCCCTTGGTTCCTCCTTGAGCCCTGGCCAGGCTTTGGGAGGGACCCAAGAGGAGGATGAAAGCAGATGTTGCCACACTAGCAGTGCTGTCAGTTTGTTCATTCAGCACTGTCAGAGCTGGGCCCTCTCCCAGCGGGGTTGGAGCCTCACCTGGGGCTGGAGGCACCTGCAGGAATTCCCAGTGCCCAGGAGTGGCTCTGCAGCCCTTGGCTGTGACAGCTTCCCCAGCTGCTGTGTGGGTCTGGGGGATGGTAAAGGCTGAGGGTAAATGCTGCTGGATCTTTGTTAATCACTGCAGGCAATCTTTGGTGGGGATGGTTGGGTGCATTGCTGAGCTGCTCCTTTTGTGATTCTTTGCTGCTCTGAACTGCAGGAAATGACACTGATTCCTTCAGCTGGAGTCTGTATCTCTGGTGCTGACCCTGCCCACTGGTAAAACAAAACTGGCACAGTCTGGCCAGATGCCAACAAAATGTCACTTGTTCAATGTAAATGTGAGGAATCAGTCCCATCAGAAATTGCCAGCTGGGAAGCCCTTCCCTGGAGTTCCCTGGCTCTGGAGTGGGCTGAGGTCGGAGCCCCTTGTGAGCAGTGGGGCAGTCAGGTAAAAGAAGCTGCACCCCTGGATGGCTTCAAATGCATCCAAAAATTGCAAATGGAAAAGGAAAACACCTTGTGGGTTTGGGCAGACAAAGATGAATTTGTTGAGAGTACATAGGAAACAGCACTTTCAGAAGGAACAATGATTATTGGAATGCTCCCACATGGAGCAACAGAAGGTTTTAATCTTGAGCTAATATGCATTTGTACAAGTGAAATATTGATATAATAAATATCTATATACATATTTATAGTATATAAAGACATATATATATATATTAATATATTCACATATATATGTGGGTATATATGTGTATACACATATGTGTAAAAAATATGTATATATTTTTTATACTGTTTTACACATCCTGCCAGACCAGATCTCCCTGTTTGCTCTAAGGGCCCCTGTGGAAAATGCTCTGATCCACGGGGCTCCGTGTGAAGGCTGCTGTGACACTGAGGGACTTGCACAGCAATTCCATCCAGGAGCCTGGGTGCCCCTCAGGGACTGGGACCCAGCCCCTTCCAGCCAGAGGGGAAAGGGCCCCCCAAGCCTTGTTAGCCACAGACAGCATGGTAAAGCTGAACAGCAAAGGGCCTGGAGGCATTATTCTGGAATTAAAAAGGTGCCAGCTCCATGGACAACAGAATTCTTGTTCCTAACTTGAATGAGATTGAGAAAAAATAATGAAGAACGGTGTCACTAAAGTACTGCTGATGTCTGTAAGGTGTACCTTGATAGTCAGCCAGAATCTTTGTCTGCCACAAACACCTCTAGTGTTTCACCAAGGGATTGGTCATCAAAATGTAATGATGGCTTATGATGGATTGCTGAGCTTCCTTTGTAATTCTTTGCTAATGATGATGTGCTTTGCTGAGCTTATCCTTTTGTAAATCTCTGCAGCTGTGCATGATATAAATGACACAATTCCTTAACTTGGTGTCTGTGTCTTTGGTAGTGACCCTGCCCACTGGTGAAACAGGGCCCCCTTTAGCCTGTTACCTGGGAAGGCAAAAGCCCTCACTCCAAAATTCGCCCCTTCCTCCCTGTTCCCCCCTTCATACCCTGAGCATGATGTGCTCTGGTCTGGGGTATGCCCGGGCTCAGTTGGGGTCCCCTGTCCTGGCTGTGTCCCCTGCCCAGCTCCCCCGCAGCCCCAGCCCCTCCCCAGCGTGGCTGGACGAGGGGCAGGACAGGCCTTGGCTGTGCTGCAGCTCAGCAAGAACAAAACCATCTCTGCATGCTCAGCGCTGTGCTCAGCACCCGGCCCAGCAGTGTCTCAGTGCCAGGGGCTGTGCCCTCAGTCCCTGCCGGGGGTTTCCATGGCAACTGCCAGGCCAGGTGACCCAGGTGTCCCCCCAGTGCCGGTTGCCATGGAAACAGTGCCCAGCCCTGCCCCTTTCTGTCTGGCTGACCTGGCCTTTGGCCCTGGCAGTGCCGGTGGCTGCTGGTTCCTGGTGCCAGAGCGGCCAGCGCGGCACAGGGCAGGTGGCCATGGCACAGCCCCCAGCAAGGGATCCCCTCTGGCTCTGGGCACTGACACCAGCCCTGAGCAAGGGCCCAGGGCAGCTTTCCATGGCCACCAACCATCACAACGGCTCCGGGCATTGGTTGCCATGGCACCAAACCAAGGACCGGTCCCCGTGGCCGTTGCCATGGCACCTGGTGGCACCAACGAGTGTCACTGCAATTGTACCTGGAACAGCCCTGGCACTGCTTTGTCCCAGGGTTGCCATGGCAGCCAAGGGCAGCAACAGCTCTGCAGGCAAGTGGCCATGGAACCTGGCTGCAGAAATGGCTCCTTGGGCTGGTTTCCAAGGAAACCTGAACTGATGGGGGTTGCCATGGCACCCAAACCCAGCAGTGGGGTCCTTGCAGTGTCCATGGCAACAGTCCCTTGCAATGGCACCACTGCATGTTGGGATGATGATGCACCCTCACAGCTGGCCCAGGGCAGGTCTGGAGTGCTTCTGGTGGCAGCTTGGGCTTGGCACACAGTTGAGGAGGATGTCTGTTTTCAGTGGGGAAACTCAGGAGTTTTAGATTGCTTCAAAAACAAATGAAGGAAAATCCCTCTTTGGCTGTGTGCAGCCACTTCTCCAAGCAAAGCAGGTTCCAGGTGAGTGAGGAGAGAGACCATGGGCTTGGGGAATATGAAGCAAGGTTGTCCACACTGGCTCAGAGCTCAAGGCACCACTTCTCTGAGGAGGCCAGGGCTCCTTAGGAGAGTCCCTGGATCAATATCAGTCACTGAATGCTGCAATCACCTCTTGTGTAATAAGAACAGCAATAAAAAGACACCCTTTAAAATAGGACTACATATTTCCTGGAAGCTCTTTGAACTATTTCTCCATAACTGTCAAAGGAAAACCTCCTAATGAACTACACTGGAGCAGAGGGAAATCAAGGCAGAGCAAGGGTTTGTCAGGACTTGCTTGATCCTCATGAGCCTCACTGTGCATTTGGAGTGAGCCCTTGAACCTCAGGGCCTGGGAGGAGATTGCACAAACCTTGCCAGGAGTCAAAGGCAGAGGAAACACCCCAAGTGTCTCCAGGCATTCATGGCTCCCTCTGAGGTCCCTCTCCAACACAGGCTCCTCATGGACTCCTTGGAGGAGAGAATTTGTGGCCAGGATGGCACAAAAACCTCTCAGACAGTGTGGAAAAGAAAATCTAAAGTACCTTCAACACCTTGAGTGTCTCAAAGCATTAATGAGCCCCATTTCGTGTCAGTACAAAGCTCTCCAGGGACTAATTAACGCAGATAATTGGGGCCATGATTGGACAAATATCTCCCAGAGTCTATCCCAAGGGAAACACCAAATACCTTAAAAGAACTGAAGTACCTTGAAGCATTTATGAGCCCCACTGAGTGGTGTTACTGACAAAGCCTCTCTAAGGACTAATTGCAACACATAATTAGAGGCCATGATTGCACAAAGCTCTCAGAGACTCCAAGGCAAAAGCAAAACCCAAAGTCCTTTGAAAAACCTGCAGTCCCTGGAAGCATGAAGGAGCCCCCAGGACCATTCCTGAGCAAGGCTCCGCAGGGACTCCTTCCAGCAGATCCTTGAGGCCATGGGATGTGGGCTAGGGGAGGATGCTGAGGGCAGGACAAGGGGCTGACAGTGCCCAGCCTGGCTGGGGCTGTGCCAGGAGGCCCCCGTGCCTCAGGACAAGGTGTCTCCTCACAGCCCTTGGTGGCACAGACCCTGCTGTGCCCCAGGGCACCAAGACTTGGCTTCTCTTTGTCCCCACCTGTCATCACTGCCTCCAGTTCTCTGCTCTGCCTGGGGCCTGGGGACACTTTCCCTGTGGTGTCCCTGACAGGGATCTCTTCAAAATACAAGAAACTTCAGTGTTTCAATAGAACTGAGTTCTTAAGGGTTCTTGAGGGTTGTGTGACATCACAAAGCTGGCTTTGACATCACAGAGCTTGCTGTGACATCACAGAGCAGGGTGTGAGGCTATAGAGCAGTGTCTGCTCTCATAGAGGGTGGCTCTGAGGCATCAGAGAGTAGGTTGTGACCTCACCTGGTGGCTGTGTAACATCATAGAGGAGGCTGTGACATCACAGACCAGATTGTGACATCACAGGGTGACTTTGTGACATCAGTCTTCTGCGATGTCACAGCACTGCTGTATGAAATCACAGGGTGACATAGAGTTGGCTCTGTGATATCACAGGGTCAGTGTGATATCACAGGGTCAGTGTGACATCACAGGGGCTGTGTGACATCATGGGGGCAGCATGACATCACAGGGGCAATGTGACATCACAGGTGCTGTGTGAGGTCACTGGGGAGGTCACTCTGCCCCGGCCCCCCTCACAGTTCCCCCCAGAGCAGTCCAACCCTGCTCGTGCACAGCGGGGTCCCCTGTCCCCCCGGGTCCCCCAGCCCCACAGCCTCCCCCAGAGGATGTTCCATGGGATCGACCCCAGAGCCTGACACGGGGACGGGGGGACGGGGCCCTGGGGGTGGCACAGGGGGACAGGGACCCTCCGGCAGCGTCCCCAAGTCCCCCAGGGCCAGAGCCTGGGCCAGGGCTCCTTCACCCTGTTACAAACGAGGCCTTGAGAGCGCTGAAAAACCCCCGGCAAGGGATCAGCCAAAACCAGATTTAATATTAAGGGACAGCAGCACAAAGTTCCTTGGCAAGAGTCACTCTGCTCCTGACTGGACACTTCAGGCACACCAAGGAAACAAAGCAACTACAAAACCAAACAGAATCCAGGCAATAAAACCAGAAATTAACCTGGAACTGTCCCTGTGTGTGCATGTGTGAGTGACACAAGGACAGCAAGGGCAAGGATAAAAGGAACATGGCCTGAAAGCTTAACAGAGCTCAAACTTAACAGGACTTTACTTATACATTAACCTTAACTGATACTTTCAACCTCACAGTTTAGCAAAAGAGCAGAGTATAACAGCATGTAACCTAACTTAAACCTATGACTTCGCAATTTAACAGAGGAATAACACTTAACAATATTGAACTTAACATAAAACTTATACTAAAGGTAACTGCTTAGCAAAAGAAAACCTCTCAGCAGCATTTAACTTCACTTAGGCCTTGTGATTTAACCTTCCCTACAGGCCTGACTGACTCAGCTATCCAAGGCACTCAAGCCCCTCAGAGTGCAGCATTTCTGCCACATTTCCCCAGCACAGACACTCCTGTGTGCACACAGACACAAAGAGTCAGTGCAAGGCACCTGGAAGAAATTCCCCTGAGGGCAGGAAATGCTCACTGTGGGTCCAGACTTGGCGTAGGCCTGACTCTGGGACAACCTGGAACGCCTTGGTCTCCCATTCCTGCCTTTCCCAGGCACACCTTTCTGCAAAACCAGAGACAGCCTGAACTGCCCCTTCCCGAACATCCCGGGTGTCCCCACTCTGGTCCCCCCTTTTTGGGAAACCCTGGACTCCCCTTTCCTGGGCTCAAGGACCCCCTGGAACTCCCTTCTACCTCTCCACATCCCTCCCCCCCCCCCCCATTCCCATGACCCTGAGACCCCCCTGGCACCCCCATTGCTGAGAACCCAGACCCCCCTGCATCTCTTCATCGAGCACCAACGCAACCTTTTCCCAGCCCCCCGCCTCTCCCAGCCCCCAGCCCCACCCTTTTCTCTGGCCTGGGACCAGAAGTGCAACTGACTGAAAACAAATGTGACAGAAAGAAATAATTTTGCACCTTTTATTTACTATTGAAATACAATTTCCTCCCTTTCTCACAAATCTCCTCCCAGTGTCATTCAGCAGGGCTGTCAGAAAGTCCTTAATTCTGAGTGGGTGTTCCAAGCTGCAGCCACAAGGAAACAGGGAATGGGGATTTTCCTGCTCCTGGGAAGTTTGACATCCTCAGCTGAGGAGAGGAGGAGGCACCAGAAGGAAAGGGCAGCTGGGCTTCATCTTTCCACAGGGAAGAGGGGGGGGAAATCTCTCATCCTGTCTGCAGCTGCTCCCACAGGGATGTGAGGGCTGATCCCAGAGCCCTAAGGGTCACAGTCAGGGCTGCCCTCAGGGAATGCTTGCCTGGTATTGAGGGGCAGCGTGGGAGCACCTGGATCTTGGGGCACCCAGCTGCCCCTCATGTTTGGAGGTGCCTGAGGAGGGCTGGGATGATGCCAGGGACATCCTGCAGTGACATCCACTCTGTCCCGCTCTGGGTGAGCTCAGTCCCAAACCTGACCTTGATCCTGGTCTCAATCTCACTCCACGTTTAGACACACTCACAGTTCTGTATTTAATCACATTCCAATTCCAAATTTGTCTAGTTTGGAACCCAACCCCAGCCCAAAGCCAATCCCATGTCTAGCCTTAACCTCAATCCCAGCTCTAATCCAAATCTCAGCCTCAACTCCAACCCAGCCCCAATTCCAGCCCCTTCCTAAATCCTCAGCCCCAAACCAAATCCCAGGTTCTGCTGTTCTGGGGGTTTGCGGGTGTCTCTGTCCCTCTGACCCCGATGATGTTTGGGTGGGGTCACACCAGGGCTGAGAGGGACAGAGACTGCCCCGACCTCCACAGGTGTGAGAAGGTCGGAGAGCTCCCCCAGCCCCAAGCACCCTCATCCGTGAGCAGCACCCCTGCCGTGTCCTTTCTCCGGTGACAGCACAGACATGGCTTTGTGCCCGGGTCTGTGCCAGCCCCGCACACAGCACTGCTCTGCGGCAACGGGGACACGGGAAACGGTGCCCGTCGTGTGTCCCCTTTGTGTTGCTGTGTGTCCCCCCATGTCCGGCTGTGTTCCCCCGGCCAGGGAGCTGCTCTGGCCCGGGATGGCCGGGCCCAGCCGCTGGGCCTTGCCGGCGGCGGGAAAGAGCCGGCCCGGGCTGCGGGACACGGCGGGGCTGCCCGGCTGGAAAGCAGCTCTGGCTCCCGCCAGGGAGCTGTGGGCCAGGGGCTGCCGGCTGTGCGGGAGGAAAGCTGCTGGGCCGGCCCCTAACGCTGCCCCGCAGAAAGGAAGGGGAGGAGGGAGCTGACAAATGAGCTCGGAATGTGGCAGTGCTGAGATGAAGGACAAGTGCCCTTGGGGCCGCGGGTCGGGGCCAGCCCTCGGGCACGGCTCCGAGCGGCTCCTGAACCGGCATGAGGGCTGCCTGTAAGGATTGCAGGCGGCAGCCGAGAGCAGCAGCGCCGGCATTGCCAGCCGGGCCCCATGGCCATCTGCCCGTGCCTTCGCAGCCCGTGAGGGCCGCGGGCTCTGCAGCGCGGCTCCGGCTCCCACAGCCGGCCCGGTGCCTCAGGGCTGCCCCGCAGGCGCTGCGGGAGCAGCAGCGGCCTCAGGGCCTGGGCGGTGAAGGACAAGGGTGAGCTGCCACAGGTGCTGGCCCCAGCGCACCAGCACTCAAGGTCTTGTCCCACACTGGGCATGGCCATTCTCCCACATAATTGCGGCTCCAAGCTCAGTTGCCCCATGTGCCAGTCCTCCTGCTCCATTCTGCCCCTTCCTTCTTACCCCAGACACAAAATACCCATGCCACATTACCCAGCACACCACTCATCCCCCAGCTAGCACCCTGCAGATAATCAGCCCCCTGTCATCACTGACCCCCTTGCCCCGACAGGGCCATGTCTGACGCATCCTGTGTCCTGATCGCCGTGCAATGCTGGTCATTACGGCCCCTCCAGATGTGTCCATCACCGTGCAGCAGGGTCACACGAGGCTGAGGAGGAGAGGGCAGCTGGCTGCAATGCAGGGCCCAATCCAGCACCCCACAATAATCCTCCTAACCCAGATCTCCCTGGGGACTGAAGGCACAGATTCCTCCTGGATAGTCAGCAATGCTTAAAGCCTCAGTCACCATTCTGTGTCTCTACCTTCATCACACCTGCCTTGTTGTGGTGTACCAGGAGACGCTGCAGCTGTGCAGTTGTATGTGGGGAAGCCTTGATGTTCTGCATCGTAAAACTGCTGCTTTGATGGTCCCCAGAGATCTGAGGTATATGGGGGACACTGGCACAGAGCAGCGGCCTCCTGTGGGATGGGACAGAGGAGGCTCAGTGCCCAGCCCTGTGGCATGCAGGGCATCACCCTGCTGTGGCAGGGAGGGCACTAGCAGGGCTGCTTGCAGGGGCATGTCCCTGCCAGCTCCTGTCCATCTGCTGCAGGAGCCCCAAGCCCATCCCACCAGGCTTGATCTGCTGGCTCTGTCCCCACAGCAAGGTGTGCTGGCCATGGCCATGGCAGGTCCCTGTGCACAGGACACCAGCTGGCAGGAGCTGCGCTGTCCCAGCTGCAGGGATTGGTTTTGGGAACTCCTTTCACAGGAGGCACACAAGTCCCCACCAAGCCTGAGCTCAGACTGAAAACAGACACAGCTCATCAGATGTGCTTTCAGCAACCTTGGGACAGAGAGGTGGGCCAGACAGGGCAGTGCAAGGCAAGGAATGCAAAAGCCCCCAGCCCTGGGGCAAGCACTGGCCCTCCACAGCTGCCTTCTGCTCCCCTACCCTGCCCCGTCCCCCCAGGCTCCTCTGCCCCAGCCCAGGTGCAGAGCCCTCCTTGCTGTGTCAGGGCTACCCTGCACCCCAGGCGCGGGGAACGTGTCCTCAGAGCCCTTACCTTTGGCTGGGCGGTGGCTCCTTGCTAGGGGGCATCGGCTGCAAATATGGGAGTTTTTCGGGGTACCTGGGGAGGGCAGGAGTCACAGGTGTGTGGCAGGGGACAACGAACCTGTTCCTGTTGGAGGCAGCACTCCCAAAGCCATGGGATTGTAGCCCATGGCATCTCGCTGCCTGTAGCCCTTGGGATGAGCCCCCACAGGCCCTGCTGATGGGCAGGGCTGCAGAGGGGGCTCCCCACATCAGCCCCTCCCAAGTAGACACTGTCACCCCTGTGCCCAGCACAGCGGGTCACTGCTGGCACCCATCTCCCCCCATGCCAGCCCTGCTGCCCCCGATGCACGGGTGCTACTCACTGGCCAGGAACCTGCATGCTGAGCATGCGGTCACAGGACAGGCACGTGAAAGGCACTGGCAGCTGCCTAAGGAGGGTGAGGGAAGAGCGCCAGCTGAGCTCCTGGGCCCACAGCCCTGCAGCACACAGGCAGCAGCTCCCTGCAGCAGCCAGCTGCTGGGCAGGTCACTGCACAGGCTCACGGCCATTGCAGGCTGAACCGTGGGCTGTTGAGCCTGTTTCTCCCCATCCCCAAGGTGCTGCTGATGCCAGGTGAGGGGCACAGGCACCCATGCCACCATCTCAAGCAGCCCCTGCAGCGCTTTCAGCCCCTCTCTGGCACCAAAGTCCCCCCGTGTGCACGGTCAGGAGGGCAGGGCACGGCCCAGCTCAGGGACATAGTGTGTGACAGCCCTGCCTGGAGGAGCAGTTGCCATCTCTGTTCCCAAAGCCATCAGAATCTCCATCGCACTCACTTCTTAATCCCAGCGGCGTTTTCATGCAACAGCCTATCCTCGACTTCCTCCATGTTCCTGTTCCAGGAGTCCTCCAGGTGTTTACGGAAAGTCTTCAGCTCCAGGCGATCCAGCTGTGAACAGGTGCACAGCCTCAGCCAGCTGCTCCAGGATGTGACATGGAGCTCTCCAGGGAAAAGCCTGGAGGGGGATCCTCAGAGGGATGCTGCCACAGGCTGTCAAGTCCCAAAGGTGCCAGTTCCTCATGGTGGGGACGAAATACCCCTCACCTTGTCTTCAATTGCATTGCTGAACTGCTGCTGCATATTGTTCCAGTGCTGCTCCTGGCCTGAAATCTGGCTCTGCAACTCCTGCATTCTCTCATCCAGCTCCTCCATGTTCTCTTCAAACTGGCTGCAATTGACTTTGCTGTCCAAGGCAGCTTTGTCCGCCTTCTAGCAGAGGGGAACGGCAGGAGAGCGGCGGGGAAAGGGATGAGGAATGCCAGGCAGGGCCAGCGTGTGAGGGGCAGAGGGAGGAGTGCTTCCTCCAGGCCATCATGCCCTTTTCAGGCTGCTGTGGCCCCATTTGCCCCATCACCCTGGTGAGCTTGGTCCCACCATGTGAAGGGTGAGGGACCCCATGAGCTCAGGAAATTCCCCCTCCCAAGGGGACAATTTCTGCCACCCAGCCCCCAAGGGACAAGGGGCATTTGTCACCCTGCCCGGGAAGCCCTGGGCTGGCACAGAGGCCCCTTAGACTGTACCATGTCCATGGCAGCCATCATGTCCTGCTGATCTGCTTTCTCCTTCTGCAGCTTCTCCAGGAACTGGGTCAGCATCTTTCAGCACAGAAAGGAACCCATGACACCACAGCAAGGTTGGGGCACACCCCAGGATGTAGGAGCACACTCCTCTCCCGCTGTCTGCACACACTCTGTCCCTGATTTGTCACAAGCCTTCTGCCCAGTTGGGTCTGTCAGGGATGAGCAAAATGGACGACAAACAGGGTGAACAAAAGGGTGATAGAAGCAATGAGCAAAGCAATGATAAAAAGGACGAGCAGCCAGCAGGCTCTTTCTCCTTCCACATCCCTTGCAGGACTGAGGCCCTCCTCAACACAACTCCTGTAGCCAGGCAACGCACCCCACTCCACTCCTGGGAGCCAGTGGGGCCCATGAAGTCATAGATTAATGGAGCCTTGGAATGGCATGGGCTGGAAGGGACCTAAAAGATCATCTCGTTTCACCCCCTGTCAGGGACAGGTAAAGGAACATTTTCCACTAGACCTGGTTGCGGCAAGATCCCATCTAAGCTGCTCTTGGACACTTCCAGGAATGGGGCAGGCTCTGTTAAGGCATCACCATGCTCACAGGGAAGAATTTCTTCCCAATATCCCACCTATCTCTCCCCTCTGTCACTGTGACGCCATTTCCATGCCAAGCCCTTGTACAAAGTCCACCTCCAGCCCTTTTATAGTCCTTTTAATTGCCATAAAGTGCTCAAAGTTCTCCCAGGTGAGTACAGCCTCATTGTTTTTCTTTGGATCAGTTTAAGATGTGCGTCACATCTGAGCCAGTTCCCCCACTGCTGCAAACCCTCAGCCTGGTTTGGAGCATCCATTGGGATCAGTCTTTGCCAGGGGGGCTGTGCATGAGCCCCTGGCTGAGCTATGGGGTTGTTGGGGCACAGAATCCTTTCTTCTCAGGAGTTCAGGCAAAAAGTCTCTGTGGGTGAAGCCTTTGGACATTTTCCTCCAAGTCAGGTTTTATGTCAGCTTGACAGTCCATAAAGAAGACAATGACATCATTTCTCCTGCCAATGTCCCCAAGACTGTTGGGGAAGACAGATCAAGTTCTTCCCTTCAATACCTGCCATTTACTAAACGTTCTACTTTAGGTGTCCACAGAGCCCCATAATTACCTTGGGCCGCCTTGATTTGTTACTGAGCTCTCAAGGTAGCGCTGACTGTTCCATTAACTGCCACTTTTGCAAAATTTGCTCCACTTTCAGCCAGGTTTTATTGTCCCCTGGGGAATGGCCTGGGGTGACAGGGACAGGGACAACACTCCCAAGCCCCTCCCAAGCATCCCCCAGGGCAAGAGGCACAGAGACCCCTTGAGCATCTCCTGGGCACTGGACAAAATAAACTTGGCAGAAATCAAACTTAACTCTGCATAAATCACTTTGAAGAATATTTGCTCTTCCCACAAGTAACTTGTGATGGAAATGCAAACAAATCCCAAATATGAATAAACTGACAATCCAAGCAGTGATGTGGCAATTCCAAGTTTCATTGGTTCCTGCACAGCTCCAGCTCAGCTGCTGGCAGGTTCTAAAAGAAGAAAAGAGAATATTTGGCCCAATACAGATTATTAAAAGGAAGGGGAAGCTCTGTGTAGCTGTCATAAAGGTGACAGGGATCAAGAGAAAAATGATTCTCACATTTGGCAAAGAACCCAAGCCTGGGAATTCAGGAGATATTCAGGAATTTAGGTACTTGAGCTGGGCTTCTTGTAGGACTTTCAGCAGCCTTATGTTCCTCACCGTGGGGTGAATGAACCTTGTCAGTCTCGCTGGTAACATTTGCTCCCTTTCCTCCAATGATTTTAACACACTTTTCAAGGAAGGACAACAAAATATTTTCTTTTCACTGGCCACCCACAACAGCCATTTTCCTCATCAGTTCTCCCGTAAGTTGCTCAGAGGAAGCTGTGTCCAAGTTTCCAAGAGTTCCTCCAGAGAGAACCACAACCTCCTCAGAGGACGGGAACCATGCTGTTGTCAAAGGCACCTGGGGACAGACAACAGTGCCCTGAACTCACTGTGCCAAAATCATGTGGCAATCTGGTTAAGAAAATTGTTAGAGAGATGCCTCAGCCCCAATTAAGGCGCTAACGAGACCAAATCCAAAGTGGATTTTATTGAACAGTAAATGTGAGGTAGAGAGAGAGATGGAAAGAAAGAGAAAAGGGGGGGAGAGCAAGGGAGTGACAGGGACAGAGACCTCCCCTTGAGCAGGTGTAAGAGTCTGTCCGAATTTTCCCTCATCTGCCTCACGATCGTCATTTGAGGACCACTGAAGAGAAGATCCCCCCCCTCCCCCCGTCTCCTCTGTAGGAGAAAGTCATATGCCACAAGGCCCTGAGACCTGAGAGCATTGCTAAGCTACTGTTTCCACAAGTGTTGTTTGCTGTATGCTACACTGAGCCCAATGAGAAGGGGGCACCGTGCCCTTTTTGCAACAACAGCCTTGGAAGCTGCCCCACCTCTCGGTCTGGCTGGACTTCTCCTGAGTGGTGGAACCCTGCAGAAGACCCCTCTCACTCGTTTGCAACCACCGTGACACACAGACTGAGATGTAAGAAGCCTCTTCATCAAGAGACCCAGACATCAAACCCGCATGTGAGAAGCCCCCCTCTTATACTTTCCAAGGACTGGGACTGAGACCCCCAACCCGAGGGAGGTGTGTGGGGAGAGGCAAGCTGACCAAAGCGAGATGGATGTTGCAGGTGTGAGCATTGGGCCACAAAAACAATGGCTCATGCCCACTGCCGAACACGGACTGTGTGTACCCTTTCGAAACACCATTCTTTCCCCAAAACTACCTTTGATTCGGTTGCAAAATTCATTCCCCCTTCCCCCATTGAAAAAGAGTACAATTGGGGTCCAGATGAACTGCGCCTCTGAGATCTCCCCGACGTAACAGGCGGATCCTCAACTGGACTGGACCAAAGGACTTTACGTTTGGCAGTTATATTCCCCTCTCTCTCTCTCTCTCTCTCTCTTTCTCTGAATTTTTCTCTCCCTTAATCCCTCTATTGCATTTTGCTGTGGTCATTCAATAAAGGTGCGTTTGTTTTGATTATTACTGCAAATCCCCCTGTCCTGTGTCGGTTTTTGCACCCTGAGATCAATCCATGAACGATCACGAAACCCATTCATATGGACGGATCGTGACACTGGGGTTACTGGGAGCTACCAGGCCCATGCTGGGAGCTCTCTGTGCACACAGTGGGAAGAACTGGGAGCAACTGGGAATGACGGGATGCATGCTAGTGACAACTGGGATGTCCTGGCAGTGACTGGGATAAAACTGGGGGCAGCTGAACCATGCTGAGGTAACTGGGAGTGCCTGGCAATGACTACGAGAATGTTCAGGGCAGCTGGGATATACTGGGAGTGCCTGAGACCATGCAGGCGATGACTGGGACTGGACTGGGAGCCACTGGGAGCCACTGGGAGCCACTGGGAGCGTGCTGCGGGGAACTGGGACCATGCTGGGGGCAACTGGGGGCAAGTGTCAATGACTGTGGCCCTGCTGGGAGAGACTGGCATCATACTGGGAGTTACTTGGGGCTACACTAGGGGCAACTGGGAGAACTGGGAACACACTGGATCAAAGGGGGAGCAACTGAGACCAACTGGAACTGTGCCAGGGGCAAATTGCATCATAATAAAGAATGACTGGGAGCAACTGGGATCATACTAGGAGCAGCTCCTGGGTGACTGAGTTCTACTGGGATCATCCTGGGATCACACTGGCAGTGAGGAGGAGCAGCGCGATGGCTCCAGCGCTGGGGCTGGGGGCGCTCCTGGGGGGCCAGGGGGGAGTGGGACCCCCAGCACCGGAACCCCCCTGCTCCTCTTAGCCTGCACAGGGACCCCTGAATCCCCCATTCTGGACATCAGGACCCCCTGCTCCCCTTTTCCCGGCCATCCCATGGCTCCCAGCCTCCAGACTTGCCATGGGCGTCACCCTAGGATGCCCTGGAGCACCTTGGATCCCCATTCCTGCCTTTCCCAGCCCCCAGCCCCACCTTTCTGCAAAACCAGAGACCCCCTGAACTCCCCCTTCCCGAACATCCCGAGTGTTCCCACCCTGGTCCCCTCTTTTTGGGAAACCCTGAACTCCCATTTCCTGGGCTCAAGGACCCCCTGGAACTCCCTTCTACCTCTCCACGTCCCTGCCCCTGTCTCCTGTCCCTCAGTTGTCCCCTGTCCCTCGGCTCTGTGGGGCCAGGGACAGCAGCAGGACCCAGGGCAGCCCTGGGGGAGAACAACCCTGAGCCCCAGCTGGGCCAGTTCCCCCCAGGTCACTCCCAGCATGGGCCCTGTGGCTCCCAGTCACCCCCAGGATGGTTCCAGTCACTTCCAGTTACACTCAGTGTGATCCCAGTATCATCCCAGTCACTCCCAGTATGATCCCAGCATGGTCCCAGCACAGTCCCAGCTGTTCCCATTCACCCCTACCATAGTTCCAGGCACTCCCAGTATGGTTCCAGTCCTTCCCAGTATGATTCCAATATGAACCCAGTCACTCTCAGTACAGTGCCATTTGCCCCCAGTATGATTCCAGTCACTCCCAGATACTCCCAGTATTATTCCAGTAACTTTAAGCTTCCTCTGTGATCCCAGTCACTCCTGGTCTCCCCCAGTATATCCCAATTGTCCTTAATGTGTTTCCACTCACTCCCAGTTGCTCCCAGTAGTTTCTAGCATTATTCCAGTTCTCATAACCACTCCCAGTCACCTCCAACATGATTCCTGTCACTTCCTGTATATCCCAGTTGCCCCATCATGGTCCCAGTTGCTCTCAGCCTGCTCCCAATCACTTCCAGTATGATTCCAGAAGGATCCCAGTCACCCTCAGTGTGGTGCCAGTTGCTCCCAGTATGATCCCATTGTTCCCCAGCATGTCCCCATTTCCTCCCAGTGTGATCCCAGTTGCCTCTAGCACAGACCCAGTCCCTCTCAGTATGATCCTTCTCTGATGCCATGATGATCCCAGTTGCTCCTAGTATGGTCCTGGTTGCTCCCAGTTGCTCCCAGTCTGATCCCAGTTGCTCCCAGCGGCCCTGTGTTATGCTTTGGAGTGGGAGGAAATTTAGGGAAGTGATGCAAAGTTTTTTGTGTATCTGACAGTCTGTTGAGCTACTGAAAGCTAGACATGCTTTTGTGAAACACACATGGTAAAGATGAAAAAATTCAGAAACCTTTTTTCTTTGTTGGTCGGCAGGGAGCTGCTGGGTTTTGGCTTCTGCTCTGTGTCTGGGCTGTGCTGGGCTGGGCTGGGCTGGCAGTCTTGCTGCAGGCGGGGCTTCTTTTCTATTTTCTGGGCTGCTTGCTGGCTTCTCTCTCCATGGGCTCTGGTTTGGCCGGGCTGGGCTTCAGCAGCTGCCGGGCAAGGAGACAGGGGAGGCTGCGGAGCTTTAGCCAGAGCAGGGCTGGCTGTGGCTGCGAAGATCTCGCTGTCAGGCTGCTGCTGCTTCTTCTTAGCGTGGCTGAGACCAGAGACTTCTGTGGCTGGTGTAGAAAACGAAACTCCAACTATAAAGCTGATCTGAACACAACTGAGCCACAGCTTTCTGTTACAAGTTATTGGTGGGTTAGGTAGGCCTCATGCGTGATGTTAAGTTTTTCAGTACTTCAGTCTTCTTCTGAGTGAGAGAAAAGAACAAAATGCAAGTATATAAAAAACAACATGAAGACACTCAAGTCAATAAAGAAGAAGTTAAGTCTTAGATGAGAGGGCTGAGAAGATGCTTTGTTTTTAGAGCTGAAATTTTCTTGTAAGCTGTAAAGGAGAGGAATAGTGAATTTGTTTTTACTAACAATCTGTGGGTCTGCTCGTAGATAAAACTAGCTCTGGAAGATAAAAGAAACAATGGGAAGGATTCCACTGATCGATAATTGGAAAAAGATATTTGCTTTTACAAATACACTTTAGGTTTGCAGATAAACGAAATAAGCCATTGAGAAATGAAAGAAACAATGGGGAAGGAAAACCCCTAAACTCCGTAAGAATTAAAAACTAAAAGGGAGGGTTATACATTAGAGGGAAATCTTTGGGAAATCTTCGGTGTCAGGCGTATCAGGGCATCTGTACCTCTCAAGCACCTCAGCCAAGGGCAAAGAGAGAAGGGAAATGTGGCCAGGAAATGAGGATAAAAAGAAGGCTGCATCCTCCAAAAATTCAAGAGATCCCAGGGGAATGCCCCATGGCCTCTCCCTTTATTGGAATAAAGCCAGAAAGGATTCCTCTGTCTCCTTTGTGAACATAAACCTCTGGTGTTTCTAACAACAAGAAAATACTCTTTTTCTTCATAACGCATAAAACTATAAAGAGATTAAAGTGTTCAAATTGATATCAAATAAAGGCTTCTATGTTAAAGTAAGCAGATGTTAAAATAGTTGTAATCCCATGAGGAGTTCGAACAGACAAAGAGTGGTCTTGTGCTTCTAAAAAACGAAGAAGGGGCTGGGAAAAGGTTGAGTTGGTGCCGGATAAAGGGTGTAGGGGGGTCTCAGTACTGAGCAAAGGGGTAAAAGGGCATCTGGGTTCTCAGGAATTGGGGTGCCAGGGGGGTCTCAGGGTCATGAAAATGGGGGGGTGGGCAGGGACGTGGAGAGGTAGAAGGGAGTTCCAGGGGGTCCTTGAGCCCAGGAAAGGGGAGTCCAGGGTTTCCCAAAAAGTGGGGACCAGAGTGGGGACACCCGGGATGTTCAGAAATGGGGACTTCAGGGGATCTCTGGTTTTGCAGAAAGGTGTGCCTGGGAAAGGCAGGAATGGGAGACCAAGGCGTTCCAGGTTGTCCCGGAGGCTGGGAGCCATGGGGTGCCCGGGAAAAGGGGAGCAGCGGGACCTGATGTCCAGAACAGGGGGATTCAGGGGGTCCCTGTGCAGGCTAAGGAGAGCAGGGGGGTCCCGGTGCTGGCAGTGGCGGTTCAGGGTCCCGGTGCTGGGGGTCCCACTCGCCCCTGGCCCCCCAGGAGCGCCCTCAGCCCCAGCGCTGGAGCCATCGCGCTGCTCCTCCTCACTGCCAGTGTGATCCCAGGATGATCCCAGTAGAACTCAGTCACCCAGGAGCTGCTCCCAGGATGATCCCAGTACAGCCCAGTCACTCCCAGTCCTGGCATCCCCCCAGGCCTCTCTGCGTTCCGACCTGTCCCGGCTCCATCCCCGCCCCTGCCGGGGGCTGCAAGGGCTGCGGGAGCGGAGGAGGACGAGGAGGAGGGAGGGAGGAAGAGGCGGAGCGGGGGCGGAGAGGGGGAGCCAGGCGGCTCCGGCGCTGCCTGAACTTGCAGCAGCCGCTTGTCCCCTCCTGTCAGGGAGTTGTGCAGAGCCAGAAGGTCCCCTCTGAGCCTCCTTTTCTCCTGACTGAGCCCCCTTCCCTGCTGCCTCAGCCCCTCCTGCTGTTCCAGCCAGGGTCGGATACTAGTGCTGCAAAGAGCAATGTACAGACCTGGCATAGGTGCCTTTGTCACCACATTTTAACCTTTCATTGGTTACAGAAAGACTCTTGGGAAGCCCCAAACTGCAGTCAGTCGCTGCAGTGCCAATGTCCTTGGCAAAGCCCTGCGGCCCGGCCCGGCCCCGCACTCGGCGCCGCGGTTGCCCGGTAACCGCGCCCGGGCCCTCAGCGCCTGTGACAGCGGCGCGGCCTCAGCTGCCTGAGAGCGCGGCCCTGGCTGGGTGTGCGCAGCCTGGGCTCCTGCAGGCGGCTGCACCGGGCCATTCGCCGGGTGAATTGTCGGCGTAGAGAATTGCTAAAGGTGCAGAGCATTGGCCTCTGCGAAAAGCTCCGCAGCGTGCAGAACACTGGTGTCTGCTAGGGAGTCCTGAATTTCACTTGAAGGTAAAGACCGACTAAAGTTGAACTTTTTGGTTTTGTTTCATCTGTGCTCTGAAAGAGAATGCCAAAGGGAAATAGAGGATGTGATCATGCCAGTCTTCTGGCGCAGTAGTTCAGTGACATGAACACCTGAGAGGATGAACAATAAATGGACTACTGATTGTGCTTTTTTTACTGAAGAAATGCAACATTTTCTAAAGGTAGTAGTCTATACATTTTTTCCCTATGGTAAGTGCTTAAACTGCTTAAAGGTGAATGAGTTCTGTTCAAGTTTCAGTAGGTTTTTTATCATCTGGGTTTTAAAATTTTTAGGGAGATGCCTCTGTATTGAGGTGCAAAGGAGACCATATGCCAAAGTCAATGGTCTGGATTTTATAGAACAGTAAATGTGAGGGAGAAAGAGAGGGAAAGAAAAGAAAAAGTGGGAGGTGGATGGAGGTTGGGAAAGGGGGGAGGAGAAAGAGAGTGACAGAGAGAGGTTTAGTAGAAAATATCACCATTCCCTGGATCCCATTGGCCTACCATTAAATCCTCTTCTGGTCTTCTCTGTGGTGAGGTCTGGCAAAATGTAAGACTCCAATGGATTAATGCAGATTTGGGCAAGGGGATACCTTGCCCAGGTACCTCCCAGGAGTGGGGCAAGTTGGACTCTGTCTCTTGCTACTTTCAAATAATATAAAATCTTTAGCACCCATATATCCTTTGAGTCTGCCATGAGTTGGGTTCTGGATTTTCAGATTTGCTGTGTTACTTTGCATGCCCTGCAGTCGTCTGGTGCGAGGCCTCAGGAATGGGTCTGGAGGCACTGTGGAGGTCTTTGCTGGGAGGTTTGTGTGCAAACCTGGCCTCAGCAGAAGAGTCTGTGGCTATGACTTCCCCAGCCTGAACCCAGACAGAGCTGATTTTCAGGACAGCTGCTGGGTTTGGCTTTGTTGTGGA
Source organism: Ammospiza caudacuta (assembly GCF_027887145.1). Lineage (NCBI taxonomy): Eukaryota > Metazoa > Chordata > Aves > Passeriformes > Passerellidae > Ammospiza > Ammospiza caudacuta. The sequence continues at coordinate 4,389,125 of NC_080602.1, forward strand.
TAGGTTTTACTCCTCAGCCTTGTTTACTTGTCCCCAGACCTGAGCTAATGGGACAATAGTGTCACCTTGATCTTGTCTCAAGTTCCCTTAGGCAGCTTAACTCACAGTGCCAAGTTCCAGTCAGGAGGCATTTTCAGGGAGGGGTGGGCTTGGGTGTTCGCAGCTTCTTTATAGAGTTTTGTCACAATGGGCAGAAAGTCCTTTATAATGATATTTAAGCCATTAGCCATAACATTCCAGTCTCTCATTAATCTCTCAGCTGTGAGGAGCAGCTGAGAGAGCAAGGGTGCTTTAGCCTAAAGAAGAGGAGGCCCACTCTAGCTATTTTTGAGTAATATTTAAGCTACAGCTTTGTCTGTTTGAACTGCTATTAATGTTCAGATTTTTAGCTCCAGGTTTCAGTATGATCTAACTTTGAATTGCACAAGGTAGCCATAGAGTTCAAATAAAGTCCAACTGGATGCCTAATTATACTAGCTACTTACACCAAACAAGCACTTAGCTACTTTCAAGTAATGTAACATTTTTAGCACCAGAATATGCCTTGAATCTGCCATGAATTGGGTTGTGGATTTTCAGAGTTCCATTATTGCTCCTTCCAGTTTTGTTGAGGCACTGTCGCTCACCTGCGACACCGTCCCTTGGAAATGGCGTCTGGATTGCCAAAGAAGACACCGACCCCTCGTCTTTTGTCCAGGGAAGGGCTGAAGCCTAATACTGTGAGTACCCCCTGGGGCTGTGTTAAGGCTGGCACTGCCCTGGTGTCCCTGCTCTCCCTGCCCCTGTTGTCCAGCAGTGCTGTGAAGCTGCAGAGCCCCTGCCCAGCCCTTTGTGCTGTGCTGCTGTTGCTGGGGCTGTCCTGGTGCAATAGGGAACACTGTGGGTTGCTTCAGCTGTGTCTTGCCTGGCTGTGCCAGCAGAGCCAAGTGAAACCAATGTACAGCTGAAGGCCTGAGCATGTGTTCTGTCCCTTTCCCTGTGCCACAGGAATTCCTTCTGTCAGGCTGGGCACCACTCACCTGTGCTGCTCTGACCATGCTTGGGCACCTGGGCATGCGGGGGGGGGGGGGGGGGGGGGGAAGCTCAAACTCTGCCCAAAGCCCTGAGAGCCACGGCTGGTCCCAGCTGGAAGAGCTTCCAAAGCAGCTGCTGTCTCCCAGCTCCTGTGTGGGCACAGATGCAGGCCTGCAGGCAGCGCTGGAGCCAGGGCTGCAAAGGTCCCTTGCTGTCTGCAGCTCACTTGGCTGAAGATGCCCCACTGCTGAGGCTCTGTCAAGGAGATGCCTCTGTTTTCTTCTGTGGAGGGCTCTGTCAGCCCAGGCAGAGAAAACAATCAACAGGGAGAACTAAAACCTAGAGACATTGCTGTGCACCTCACTCTTGGTACAGCGTTCCTTTCTTGCATCTCTTGGACTCATCCAGCAGCGATATCTCCTTGCTGTGAGTTCTGGGTGTTGTGCAGGGATGGAGTTCAGGCAGTTCTGAGAGCTCCTCCCCATTCTCTGGAAAGGTCACTGCCTCAATCCAATGAAACGTAAGAGGAAACAAATGCCCAAAGAGCAGAAATCCCCAACCATGTCCCATCCAGTCATGGAGAAGCCAATGGGACAGAGCCATATGGCTGGAGTATGTGTGTTCCACTCTGTATTATTAATTCACTGATGCTAAGTATTTCAGCTGGAAACTCCCAGGGCTTCCAGGAATGTCCTAGTGGCTGTGATCACAAGTTATTCACCAGTGCCACTTGTTCAAGAAAAGCCTTTCTGAGCAAGCACAACTCTGAGGCTCTAGCTGGTTTACTTTTGCCTTTCAGCTGCTTCCCTCTAAGTTCCAGAGGGAGAAGTTTCTCAGCAGGAAGAAGGAGGCCAGCACTGGGGGGAGTATTCTGCCCAGAATTGGCCCATTTCTAGACAGGAGTGAGACTCGCCCAAAGGTAGCCTTTTCCTGCTCTTTTCCTTTCTGTTTCACATGAAGTTTGAAGAGGGTGTGTGCTTGTGACAGGCTTGCCTCCAGCAAAATACCTCAGTGTCCAGGTCCTGCTGTCATTGCAAGGTGCTGGGAGTAGTGGACTGGGAGTCCTGATCTGCACTAAGCCAACACAAATACCCTCTGCTGAAGCTGCTGGGGTGTGCTGAAGTGCAGCTGCCATTGCTAAAACAATGGGAGGAAGGCTGGGGACACAGAGGCCCAAAATTGCCCTTTGCCATTCTCCTGCTGAAGGAGCCACCTCTTGCTTTGGTGTGGTCACCATCAAATGCTCGGGGTCACAGAATTCCCTGCAGAGTGGCAGCGTTGGCCTTTGAAGGCCAAGGATCTGCAGGAATTCCTTCAGATGGAACACAACAAATTGCTTTACTGCTTTGGGCTGGAACAATGTGTTGGAGCTTGACGGGGTGTTAGATTTTGCAGGCTGCCAGATGTACAGGGGACTGGCCCTGGGCAGAGGGGAATGGATGTGCTTTGTCTGGATCAGTGCCTATTCAGAGGTGTGTTTAAAGCTGCTTTTCTGGCAGGACTAGCTCGGTATAAAGCACAGTCCAAACGGGTAGGTGACTGAGGTGGGCTGTTGAGCAGGAAATTGGCAGCAAGAGACACAGAACACAATCCAGGTTAAGGATTGTCCTGGAGAGGGGCCTTGGGAACACCTCAGGAAAGGGCACAGCTAAGGGACAGTGTGCTGCAGCCACTCCCTTGAGCGGAATGTGTCTGCTGTGAAGTCACAGAGGAGACCTGCTTGTGTCTCTGCGGTGACAGCAGTGTGGCTGGAGAAGGCAGACAAAGCAGGGCAGAGTTTTCTCCAAGCAATGTCTCTGCTCCAGAAGCATTTGCTGTTGTTGTGTCATTCCAGACGTGCCTCTACAATGGCATGAAATAAGGTTGCAGTAATGACAGGAAAGCACCCATTTAAAGGCCATTGAAAAAGGAGATACCAACTCTACTTTTACCCAAGTTGCTGAGAAAATAACTGAAACTTATCCTCATTCAGCATCCACCTTACTTGTCTTTTTATTTTCAGCTCATTTGTCTTTTTATTTTTGCCTTTTCCTCTCTTTGGAACACACTAACTTTTAAATACAATGAAAAGGAACAAAATGATCAAAGCAAAAGAAAAGTGTTTCTTAGTAAGGATTCAGCTGAGCTGGGGATGTCTCCCTCCCTGAGAGCCAAGCGCACACACACATCATCTGAGAAAATGGCAATCTTTGTATCCCCTTTGTACCCGGCTGGGGCGGTCCCTGTGCCCTTTGCCATTGGATGGGTACTCAGGAGCTTCCATTCTCTACTGAGCACCAACTTTTCTGTCCGCTCCCTTCTCATCCTCCTTCCTTTTGGTCAGGTCTTCAACCCTGTCCCTCTATTTGTGACACTCAACAAACCAACCTGAACAAATGCAAACCACAAATAACACACAGAACCAACAAATTCCATTCTTTTGCTTAATAACCTTTTGGCTTCAGCCAAATGTCACCTCATCTCTCACACCTGCTCTGGTCCTGTGCTCTTCTTACTGAAGTCTAAGTTCTAGAGCAAAAAAGATATTTGCAGTTGTGTGGGCCTCGGTTTCCCTGTCTCAGAGTAAAAGACATCTCAAATCCTTTCCCATGGAGTCTCCTGTAAATTCATGGGTTTTACTTACTCCATGAGTGCTCAGTCAGTGCCCCAGAGCTCTGTGACCGCATGGGCACAGGGCTGTGTTTTAGGAACGTGCTGCCTGGCATTCTGGAGAAAGAAACCTGGAGAAATCCATGCCAAAAGAGCAGCTTGGCTTGAGCCTGCTCTGTGTGGCCCAGCAGCTGTGGATGAGCTCAGAGCAGAGGTGGGTGAGCCACTGTTTGCCCAGTGTGGGCTGGGCAGACGTGCTCCCTCAGAGTCTGTACTTCACTGGGGATCAGTGGAAGATTCTCCTGCATGAGCCTTCCTCACAGCAGCTGAAGCTCTCCCTGCTCTCTCTCCTCTCCAGCTGCCGTCAGCTGCCCCGAAACAGAGCTGGTTTGGGGTTTCCCCACCAGAGCTGGTATTTCAGAACTTCGTCGCTCGGCAGGTGTCGGAAATGGTGCTGTCTCTCATGAATAAGGACAAGGTAAGTGCTGGCACGCAGAGCTTTAACGCTGTGCTGGAAGAGGAGAGTGCTCTCATTCCCTCAGTGTACAGCAAAGCAAGTTATCTGCTGCAGCACATGCAGAAGAAAATGTCTCAGCACCTTCTTCTGCAAGATGGTGGAAATCTTCCTGTGCTGGGAATTGTCCCCAGATTTTGGCCAGGCGTTGATGGTGTCTATCCCAAAGGAGTTTCCTTCTCTTGAAAGCTCTGGATTGACTGGAATGTTGAGGGCTGTACAGTTCTTACCTGCTCTCATGCTTTGCCTTGGGTCTATAGCACATCCTGTGTGTCCTTGGTTAATCTTGGCTCCTGGTAGGAATCTCTGCCTCTCTCAGCCAGTTTGGCTCCCTTTGTGCAGCTCACAGGCAAAGCTCAGGGGCTGAGCCTTCTGCACTTTATGCTGGAATCACTTCTCATTAATGGCATTGGCCCTGCAGGAACCGTGTTCTGCAAGAGCCCTGCAATCAGAGTGATGGAGCAGAAGCAGTGAGAGGCCTTCAGGTTCCACTTGAGGCTCCTGCTCAGCTTCATCCAGCTCTGCTCAGCTTTTCCAAAAGCAACACGGTGCTCTGCTTTCCCTTTGCAGAAGCACAGCACATCCAAAGCCATGTGCTCCTGGAGGTTTCCACCTTCACCTGAAGAAACTGGGATTGTTTTGCAATTTCCCAAGAGAGCTGAGAGGGAAAAAGTTGAAAAATGTCAATTGTGTTCCACTGTATTGAGGAAAACTTGAGACCATTTGAATTTCAGTCAGGGAAACATTTTCTCAAGTGAAGCTTGTGCAAAGAATGGGCTGGCGGGAGGAGACAGGAGGGAGTCCAAATCACCTGGTTTAGATTTTTGGAGAGCATTTTGGTGCTCAGGGGTTGATGATATCATTGTGCTAGAAAATGCATGTGTGCTTTGTCTGTGTACCCCAGAGGGCCGAACCTGGCCTGCTGGCTGCAGGCAGGAATGCCCAGCAGCCCAGCTTGCCTGCACAGGCAGCAGGAAGCCCTGGAGAGCCAAGATTGGCTTTTCATACTGGAACCACACTGTCAGTCAGTGCTGGTTTCTCCAGGCAGAAAATGCCTCTGAAGCCCCACGGTCAATAGACACCGCCTGTCTGTGTTTCTGTCACTTTTGGCAAGCTGGTTGCTCTCATGGTTTTATGATTCTTCCTTACTGCTTTACTGCCCATTTAAATTCTCTTTGCCATCTCCTTGTTTTAGGGATTGTCTTGCTGTGTTCATTCCTTCTTTTGCTTTTCAGGTTTGCTTTTATTCCCAGTAAGACCACAGTGTTTGGTCTCCTGTCTTGCTGCTCTGCCTGCCTGACTGTATCCCCAGAAGTTCCCTACCCAAACCTGATCTGCTGGAAGGGAATTTCTTCCTTCCCCCACAGAAATGGGCTGGTTTGCTTTTAGGTAGCACATTCCCCCTCTGGAACATGACCACTTCATGGCTGTGTGCAGGCAGAAGCCAGCAGGTTTTTTGGTCTTGTTGAACATGCAGGTGACTTGGTTCAGGTGCTGTGTCTCCATCCTGCTGGTGCTGACCTGCTCGGCCCTTCCTTCCCAGCAGGCGCTGCCCTACTGGCCCTGGCCAAAATGCTGGAGCCAGAGAGAAGGGATTCAAGTTCAGCCTTGTGAATGATGTGCCTGTGCCTGCTCAGCTGGAAGTGCTTTGGAAAAGGGGCAGGGGAGGGATGTTAGCAGGGCATGGGCAGGTCTCCTCTCGTCCTGTTTCCACAAGTGGCAAAATCATAATTTCATGTCTTTGCTGCAGTTTCTTCACGTGGTGAAGGTCTCCATGGAGAGCTCACCTTACTTCCAGCTGGTGAGCTCCAGCGATGCGTACCGTGCCGTGCCGCCGGGCGCCTCTGCCCCTGTGCGCATCCGCTTCACCCCCAGCAAGAACAAGGTGAGGCTGGAGGAGCCAAAGCACACAATGATCTCCACAGCCATTGTTTTCCCTGCACTCTGGCTCCAGCCCATTGCATGCTGTGAGCTGGGCTCCAGGCGTGGGCAGGCAGCCTGCAGCCAGTCACACCTTGGCACTGCTGGCAGGCACTGCAGCCAGGCCTGACAGGCTCTGCTTGCCCTCCCTGCACACTGCTGAGCATTGCCAAGGGAAGATGCACGGGAAACAGGATGAAAATGACAGAGGGCTGTTGATAGATGTTGGGCCATCTCTAGGTCCAGTGGAAGGGGTTTCATTCTGATGGAAAACACCAGAGGAACAAAGAGGTCAGAGAGCTTTCCTCCTTCCTGGACTGCCAACAGCTTCCCTGCCTGCCCCTGGGCTGGAGCACAGCCGGTGCTTTTTCACCCCCTCTGTTGTGCAGCCTGTCAGCTGTGCTGTCCCAGAGCACAAGTGAGCATGGCACAGCTGCAGGGCCAGGGCAGAGGATGTGCTGTGCCCGTGAGCCCGGCCTGGCACAGGCACACTGGGCCCTGGGTGCCCTTTGTCAGCAGGAGGTTGCTGAGCTGCAGGGCACTTGGACACCTGCCTGAAGGAGCTGGTGTAGGGCAGGTACAAGCTGCAGGCAGAGCTGTGAGCCCAGAGCCCGTGGCAGTGACACTGCTGGGGCTCTGTCTTCATGCCTGTCCCTGTGCTTGCTCTGTCAGCTGGCACCCATTCCGTGCCAAAGGTGCTTTTGTGGGGAGCTTTGAACAGCAGTGCTGAGGCCCTGGCAAGTCTGATCTCAGTGCTGGGATCTGGAAGGTTCATGTTCTGATCTGGAGGCTTGTTCATACAGAAGGGTTGAGGGCATGGCATGGAAGGGAGGAAGCCTTGCAGGGAAACAAAGAGAGGCCCTTTCCAACAGCATCCTGCTACCTCTTAGCACCGTTCTTCTCCTGACTTGGTTGGACAGGCAAAGTTAGAGGGGAGTTGTGAGCCAACTGATGTTTCTGCACCAGGCCAGAGGTGCAGGATGTCTTTGGGTGCAGCTGTTTTCTCCTCTTCCTTTTGCTGCTAAGAGTTAGTTGAACACTTTGTCCTATTCTCAGACAGTGGGAATATAGAAGCCTAAAGAGCAATGCCCTGTGTTCCCCAGCTCCATGTTGCTTAGAAGGGGCTTAGGAATTCTTTAACATCATTAAAGTTTAGAGTAGAAATGATGGTGGCCTAGGGCTGTTATCTGTATGAGCCAAGTGACACAAGAGCTGAATGCCACTGAGACGGATTTTGCAAAGTGCGCAGGTGCCTTTAAAACGTGACATAGCAGTAGAACTTAGTGTTCATGTGAGGGTGCAATAGGTAAATGGATGCCCTTGAAGGGGTATAGGAAATGGTTTTTCTTCTGCCATGGGGATGGCACTAAATGTCCTGTGCTGAGCCAGTTTCTTTTCCTGCAGGATTATTGCCACGAGCTGGTGTGCCTCACTGCAAGGGAAAGGATCGTTGTGCCAATTCGGGCCATTGGTGCCCGAGCTGTGCTGGACTTCCCTGCCCAGCTGGACTTCTCCAAGTGTCCAGTCAAGGTCAGCACCCAGCAGACTCTGCTGGTGCGCAATGTCGGTGCCCGAGCAGCTCGGTACCAGCTGAGCACGCAGAGGTGAGGCAGCTCATCTGTCCCTGTGCAAACACCTTTGGGTGAGAGCGGAGTTGGGAAAGAGCTACAGAAGGAACCAAGCACCGGATCTGCTGCCCTGCAGCCTGGCTGGAAGTGAGCAGGATGGAAGGCATTCTGCTCTTGCTTCCAGTGGCCTTGGAGCTTTCTGTGTCCCAGATTCCCTGGACAGCAGGGGGCAGATGCAGGAGCATGAGCACTGATCTGGCTCTGGGGCTGCTGGGGCCTTGTCTTTCCTCCCCTCCCTCCAAAGTCTCACGTCCAGCACATGAACATTGCTGGCCCAAGGCTTCTCCATCAGCCAGCAGTGATGTCCTCACCAGTGGCAATGGGAACAGGCCAGCCCATAATTACAGCAAGAGGTCCTGAATGAGCAGAACCTGAAGCAAGTTCATCAGCTGTTACTACTGACATGAACAAAGTTCAGCTTGACAGATGTTCTCTTTGTTTTTGTGTGTAATGCATTCATCAGCAAAGTCCCCAGAACACATTTGAAGTGACAGATTGACCAGCAACAAAGCACCAAGGCCAGGAACTTTGGTTTCCTCAGTGGGGCTGTAGAAGGAAAGGTTGATTGGGATGACTGGATTTCCTCAGGTTCTAATTGGGCTCTTGTCTCTCTTCTCTTCTTTCGACATGACCTGGCAACATCCTTAAGCATTTCCTGAGTTGCCAGTCCCTCTTTCCAAAGGTGATACACCCTCTTTTTTCCCTTTAGTTCCTTCAAAATCTCCTTGCCCATGCGGGCTGGTAGTGTGTCCCTGTGCTGCTGTCAGAGAGGTTTTGTGCTCTCAGAGCAGAGAGGATTTTTTGTGAGAGAAGATAGTGCAGGATCCTTTCCCTCTCAGGACATTCTAGTGCCATGCACTGGGATGGGATCCAAAAAGCTCTGGCTCATGGAAAGGTCTCTCCAGGAGTTTGCTGTCTCCCTCCTGCACAACAAAGTTCCTTCCCCTCTCAGAGCCTCTGTTTTCATGCATATTGCATATAAAAACTTGAATGTCCCTGAAGGGATTCGGTGCCTGAATTCATCAATTTCCTGTGGAAGTGCTCTGGGATGCTCTTGTGAAAGGCAGAGTAGGGAACGGGGCAGGTCCAAACTGGAAGAAACAAAGAGTGATGCTGGTAACACGTAGCTGCAAGCCAGCTTTGTCTCCCCTTGCCAGGGAAATGCTGCAGTGGGTGCTCTGTGATCTTTCTGTGCCCCCCCGAGCAGCTCAGTGGGAGGAAAAGCCACTTGAAATGGCTGGTTGATTCTCCCTCAGCTGTGGCAGAGGCTTTGAGGCAGGAGGCTCTCTGGAGGGATGCTGGCTTTGCAAACCTCTGCTGAGCTTGCAAGGGTGGAGTGAAACTCCCTGCTGGGCCAGGGAACAGCAAGTTGTCCTCTGATCCCTGTGGGACCCTCGTGGCTTGGGCTCAGCCTTTGCTGGGGAGCTGCTGCTGCTGCTCCTCAAGTGCTTTGCTCTCCTGTGCTCACACTTCTCTCTGCAAATCTGTGGCTCATGAAACCATCTGCTGGCCTTGTCTCTCCCTGGGGCTGCAGGCAGTGTTTGCTGCGGCCGCCGAAAGAGGTGTCTCAGGAAAACTTCCCCGAGGAGAAAGAAATGGAAAAGGTGAACGGCTGTTGTGGAGATCACAGTGCCCTCCTGAGCAGCATGGTCCAGGAGAAGATGGCAAAGGTGCAAGAAGACCCCATGCTGTTCTCTGATGACATTTTTTTCCTTGAGCCAATGGTAAGTGATAGCTGAGAACATTCTCTTCCTCCTCCTCCTCCTCCTCCCACCCACCCTACTCCCTACACCCACCCCTTCCCCGGCTGCGGTCACTGGGCAGATCCTCAGCTGGCTCCATGTGCTGGCAGGGAGGACATGGAGTTTCTGGTGAGGCTGCAGGGCTCGCTGCTGAAAGCATTTGTGCCCTGCAGGCTCCAGGCAGGGCTGGGAGCCTGACAAAGCCCAGCTCTGCTGCCAGGCTCGAGCTCAGGGCACTGCCTGCATGCCCTGTCAGTGTCCCAGGGAGCAGTTCTCGTAGGCAGGGGCTCCCCTGACACGTGGGGCTCAGCAGAGGCTGTTGGAGCACTGCCAGCTCACACACTGACCTGAAGCTTGCAATTGTTCCCTAGCAAAAGGAGGCCAAATTCAGCCCAAGGTTAATGACAGAAATGCCAATCCCCTCCTGTAACCATGCCTTGCACTATTTCTGAGTGTCCCTTCCAGCGTCATCTGTGAGCCTGGACACCAGGGTGGAAGGTTAAAATGGGCCTTTGGAGTTGTCCTGCACACAGGGACAGAAAACCTTTTCCTTTTCTGGTGGTGCAAGCAAACTGCCACATGCTCCCATCAACCAGAGCCTTGATTCTGAGTACTGGCATTGTGAGAGATGATGAATGCCTGGTGTGTGCACAGTGGAACACCCTTCTCATCTTGGAGTAAACCCTAGAATAATCCCAGCCTCTGCTTTCTTTCAGTAGAGGTTAAACTAATATTTTTATTTCCAAGGAAGGGGATCATGTTCTCTTCTTGGTTACAGCTATGGCCCATCTAAGGCCAAGAGCCAGCAGGGCACAGTGGCAGTTGCATCCCACTGTAGCTGACAGCAGCATGATGTGCCCAAGAGCTTGTGTCAGAGCAGCAGGAATATTGTGGAGAGTGGGAGCTGATCAGCTGAGCATTGAGAGCTGTGTTGGGCTGGGTTTGGAGTGTTTCCTTGACTCCTTGTGTTGTTCACTCATCACTGATGCTCTAAACAAAGGCTTACAGGAGGGTGGTGAAAACAAGAATGTGAAGTTTGCAGAGCAATCTTTTGCTGTCCCTTTCTGGTGTAGGAGGGAGAAATCGGGCTGAATTGTTCAGCTGAAATCAAGGTGACCTTCAAACCCCTGGAAGCGCTGGAGTATGGAAGTGTGGCTTACTGCAGCATCTCAGGTGCAGCTCCTTTGCCCTGCCTCTCTCCCCCTCAGTGAAGCCCTGGTGCCAGCCTGAGCCCACTGGGCTCCCATGGAAGTGCTGGGAAGGGTCCCTGGTCAGCAGGGCAGTGCTGGCACATCCCCCCTGGCCCTGCAGCTCCCAGGGAGTCTCCCGTGCCAGGCCAGGGCTCAGAATGCTGTGTGTGCCTGAGTGATCCCAGAACAGCCCAGGCAGTGCAGGGAGAGGTTTTCATGCCGTGGCTTTGCCAGCATTCCCTCAAAGGCCAGAGAGCTCCAGAGCAGAACAGCTTTAGTGAACAAGCACTCAGCCCCTGCAGGCCCCTGGCCTCCAGGATGGCTCCATTTGCCATGGATCCATCATCAGGGAGCAGGAGCTGAGTTAGAAATGGGCTCCCTGAGCCTGGACCACCTCCCAGTGCCCAGACAGCAGCAGAGCAGAGGGGGCTGAGCCCCACTGAGCCCGGGCTGTTGGTAGAGGGAGCAGCCTTGGCCAGCAGCTGCTTCTCTCCCTGTGTGGCAGTTGTCACCTTGCAGCTCTCAGTCTGTGGCAATAGAACACAGTGCTGAGTGTCACAAGGGGAGCACCTGGGCAACAAAGTCCTGTGCTCCTGGGCCAGGGAGTTTGGCAATTGCCAAACCCTGTTGGAGCTTTGGGAATTGCCAAACCCTGTTGGAGCTTTGTGCCTGCACTGAATGGATTTCAAAGCTCCTATAGGTGCAGGGGAAGGAAACCACAGAATCACAGTATGGTAAGGATGGAATGGACCTTAGAGATCATCTAGTCCCAAGGCCCCTACCATGGGCAGGAACACCTCCCCATAGAGCAGGGAGCTCCAAGCCCCTTCCAGCCTGGCTTGGAACACTTGCAGGGCTGGAACCTCCACAACATCCCTGGGGAACCTGCTCCCGTGCCTCACCACCCTCACAGGGAAAATTTCTTCCCTAATATCTCACCAAATCTCCTTTCTCTCCATTTCTACCCATACCTCCATGGCCTGTCACTACAGGAACCAGAGATGTTTTAAACTCAGCAAACTGGTGGCTCAAATTGGAAAGCAGCCCAGGGAATGGGTTAGAAATTGCAAGTCAGCCTCAGGGGATATGTCCTGAGGGAAGAGAAGGGTCCATATCTTCTCCTGCAGCATCAGGAGCTGGTTGCATCCAGCTCAGAGTTGGGGACTAGCACTGAGGCAGCCTGGAAAATCCAGTGTAGCAGAGGGAATGATTGTACTGCAATGGACATCTCTCCCCAGGCTGTGAGAGCAGGCTGCCCCTGCAGCTCAGAGGGGAAGGCCAAGGACCCTTGGTTGAACTCAGCTCTCATACTCTGAACCTTGGGAACGTTTTCGTCAACACCCCCCATGTCTATGAGGTGAGCAGCAGGGCTTGGGATGGATCCTGATGGCTCCTGAGGCAGCAGCAAGCCGGGTGCAGCTGTGGACTTGCTGCCAACCTGGGCAGCTGTGAGCAGGGAATATTTGATGGACTGCTCAAATCTGGGGGGACACAAAGGTGTGTCAGTTGTTCCTGAAGCCCCAGTCCCTGCTTTTGGGCAGCCTTCCTTAGGGATCAGCTGGGAGGCTTCCTGCAAAACAACTCCTTGGCACATGAAACCAAGCCTGGGTCAAAAAGCTGCATGTTCAGAGGCTTTTGTGGCAGTGCCAGACACAAGGCACCTTTGGACTGGGCTCTGCAGAAGCATCTGCACCAAACTGGCTGCCTTTGAGCTTCAGCCCACTGCCAACAGCTGCCAGCCAAGTGTCTTCTGCTTATTGCTGCAATCACAGGAAATCCTTGGGAGTTCTCTCCCTTGCTGACCAGTCCCTCACAGCACTTCAACCTTGGTGCATCTCTGGCTCTAGAAAGAGAAAAGTGTTCCTGGGAATAAAGCAAAGGGTTTTTCTATCTATTTGCCTCCCCCCCAGTAGAGTCAAGCTTGCAAAAACTTCATGAGGCACTGCATCATGGCAGACACTTTCAAAATCTTGGCTGTGGATGGGAAAGACACGCTGAGATTTGTTACAAACGATGGTGCTCTCTGTACGTTTTGATGCTGATGCCTCATTCTCAAGGTATTGTTTTCATGGTCTGGGAAAAGGTGAATGAGCAGATGGTGCTGTTGGAGCTGTGCTCACTGGGGCAGCAGCAGCTCTGGGGTGATTCCCTAGGCAGCTGCAATCAGCCCACGTTGCTCTCAGCGCCAGCTCTCAATGTGCTTGGTGCTGCTGGGCAGAGGGGCACTGCTCTGTGCCCATGGGATAAGCCCAGGGTGACTGCAGTTCTGTGGAGTTGCCACTGCTCTGCATGAAAACCCAAAGGCAGAAGTTGTCCTGTTGAATCTTTGGACTTCTGCCATTCAGCAGCACAAAGCATCTTCTGCCTTTTCTGGGTGTTCATTGCATCATTAGACAATAACTCACAAGAAGGGGAGATTCCACACGTATTTCCATTTTGCTCTCTTGCTGCTGCAGGTGAAACTGATGAACCCAGGAGCTATTGATGCTCCCTTCACCTGTCTCCCCTCAGCGACCAACCACACAACCCACCTGGGTTTGTGTTTCAAGTTTGCCCCCGAGGAGGGCATCATTGCAGCAGGTGGGAGCCAGGCTGTGCAGATCTCCTTCAGTGCCACCGTGCTGGGGAGCTTTGAGGAGGAGTTCCAGTTCAGTGTGGCTGGATCTCCTACGCCTGCCATCCTGACCATCAAGTAAGGACCCTGGGAGCTGGGTGGGCACATCTGTAGCTGTCTCTGGGACATCCCCCACCTGCCTCCTTTTGGGGTGGAGCAGAGGAGAAAGGTGTTTCCTGAGGTCTAAATCTCTGCTCTGCCGCTGGCATTGCTTTGGTGTCAGGCTGCCTCCTGCCCTGTGTGGTGGCTGGGAGCTGGAATGACTCGTCCCTGCAGGGATCTCCCTGTGCCTTGGGCCATGGCAGGCAGTGGGATGGATCAGCTTTGGGCAGCAGCTGCTCTGGGATGTCCCACCTGAACACCCAGCAAGGCCCCCAGGGCTTTGCAGATGGGCCAGCCTGGCTGATTCTGCAGCAGCAGCAGCAGCAGTGTTTGTAAAACCTTGTGTGAATAATCCATGCCAGATGGGCAGCAGCAGCCTCAGCTCACCTCTCATGGCCATGCTGTGGGGCACAAGCTGTGCCCCCAGCTCCTGTGCCCAGAGGGCTCTGGTGCCTCCTTTGCACAGCCAGCAAAGCGCTGATGTGGGAGTCAGGAACTGTGGGCTGGTGCCATGGCAAGAGACAATCCTGGCCCAGCCACAGGGAGAAGGGCGGATCATAGGGGAGGCAGAGCTCAGTGCTCAGCACCACAGCAGCGTGAGGCCTTGTCCCTGCCAGCCTGAGCCATGTGCTGCAGGATAATGGAGTGGAAGCAGGAGAGCTGATGCTGGCTGCTCTGCAGCTTTGGAGCTGGGCTGCTGCTCTTGGGCAGCACTGGCTCAAGGCAGTGAAGAAATGAAAGCAATCTGCACCTGATGGTACCAATGAGATAAGGGGATGGATACAGAAGAGCAAGGAAGTTATTCCTTAGCAAGAGAAAAGTGGTGAGTAGGTCTGCCCATAGTGCAGAAACAAGTCTGCTGGCTTTGTTTTTGGAGGAAAAGTGCTGCTTTTTTCATTTGGAAATCAAGAGGGAACCTTTCACCATCAAATAATTGATTCTCCTCTGTCCCTCCCCCAAAATGGCCATGGGGTGTTTGTGCATAAGCAGCTTTCTCCTTGAGCAGGGGCAGGTCTCTTGTTGAGATGTGCAGAGCAGAGCCAGGGGCAGTCGTGTGAATACAATAGAGGACACAGCTGACTGGTTCTTGATTTTGAACCAAAAGGCAGAGTGGGCACTGATTGGCATCAACCATGAAATCAACTGGTGAATGTTGTGCAGCTTCAAGTGCTGATTTCAGTGGATGTTGGTGGCTTTTGGAGTGTGTCTGCTGAGTTCAAGGGAAGGTGAGGTTCTGTGCTAAATTCAGGACAGCCAAGTTTGGTTGTTGAAGCTCTTGCTCTTGGCTGTGCCAGCTGGTGCACTGCTGACAAGCTGGTCCTTTCCTCTAGGATTCATCTGTGCCCTGGGTAGAACTGTTGCTGCTCTTTTCAGAGGATGTTTGGGAATGCCATGGATTCATATCTCAGAAAGTGTCTGTAATGATTGTGTGGGTCAAACTCTCTTGAGAAAGCTCCTCCATGGGAACAGCAGTTGCAGCTCAGAAGGAGCAAAGCAGGGAAGCTGTGGCTGGAAGGGCTGCTTACAGAAGTTAGTGGGGACACCTTGATGTCCATGCCATTGCAGATGGGGAAACTGAGGCACGGAGCCATGTCTGGGTGTGTGTTCAGGGTCCTTCATGGGACCCCCAGCAACCCGGGGGCTTCTCCTGCCTGCCCTGTGCCCAGAGCCCATCAGGGGCTGTTGGCTGCTGCCCCTTGGCTGGAGCTGCCTCCTGTGCCCAGGGCCCTGTGCTGAGCACACGGGGCTGTGTTGGTTGGAAACCCCGGGTGCCCTGAGCCCGGGTTTTGTGCCCCCGAGCCACGACAGCCGGAGCTTTGCAATGCCTTTAACCGAGCCATTGCCTGCTCTGTCCTCGGCCTGCAGGGGCAGCGTCACTGCACCGAGTTTACACTTCGACCTCGCTGAGCTCGACTTCGGGGACATCTCCTTTGGTGAGTGTTCCCTGGGCTGGGACACAGCCTCAGGGATGTGTGCCTTCCAACAGAAAAGCATCCCTCACTCCTGCTCTGCCCCAGCAGCCTCTTCAGGCTGTGAACTGCAGAGCTGCTGCTGCTGCTGCTGCCTCAGGGGGCATTTTGCCATTGTGAGATCCAGTGGAAGCAAGGAATAGAAAGGCAGAATTTTCTGGTGTCTCTGTGCTGCTTTAAAAGACAGATGTCTGCCAAGGAAGGTGGGAATCTTGCTGCAATGGAAAGATGAGCCCCTCCCTCCAAATGATTATCCCTTTGAAATGACAGGGCTTCCAGGCAAAAGTGTGGGAAAAGGAATAACAGTTCTTTGCTAGACTGTCTCAGGAGAGCACAGACAAGAAGGCAAGAACAGACATTTCCCAGTCCTGTTTTTCCCCTTTGGTGGAGTTCTGGTGACAGCAGGAGGAGCTGTGGGCTCTGGCAGGCCAGGGATCCCCCCCAGCCGGTGCGGGAAGGGAAGGGAAGGAGGAAATGCTCCTTTTGCAGAGCCCCAGAGGGCAGGGGGATGCGGGCAGTGCCCAGCAGCAGCAGCAGCAGCAGCAGCGGGGCAGGCAGGCAGGGTCGGTGCCAGCGCTGAGCTGCAGCCAGGGCAGCCCCGGGCCAAGCACAAACCTCCCGCAGCAGCAGCGGCCGAGCTGCGACCCCCGAGCGGGAGGAAGGGAAGCTCCGCTCCCTGCCCAGCCTCAGCTCCCGCTGCACAGCCGCCCACGGCATCACGCCACAACTCCCAAGAACCCCCCAGGGAAAAGCCCAGCCCAGGGCCAAAACCCCCCAAAACCCCCCAGAACCCCTGTCCCCCTTCCCAGACCCAGGGCAACGTTCACTGCCAAGCCTAAAGCCAGAACAATGAAGTTCATGAACTTCTGAAGGAAACTCATTGCCTTTCTTGAGCTGCTTCTTCCCCAGCCTGCATCACCACAGAGGCGCTTGTCAAGTTGACTTTGGAAGGAATGAAACACGAAAGGAAAGAGATGGAAATATGGTTCTGAAGCAGGAGATTGATCCTGCTGAATCCAATTTTCATTCCTAAGGGCTCTTCGGCTGAAGGCAGCTGTTGTATTTTTGCTTCTTTGTAACTCTTGACTGTTGTCTGCATGTGCTGGCCTCAGTCTCATTGGAGGTTTTGACATCTGGGTTTGTCCTTTTTGTGCCTCTCTTGCCTCCCTGCTGGAGTCCCTGCTGGAGCTGGCAGTGGTCACTTGGATGGGCACAGAGAAGCTCTGGGCTGCAGCTGCAGTTGTTTTTCCTCCCCATCTGTGTCCCATTGACTCTTGGTGAGCAGGCCTGGGGAGAAGTCTCCTCCCCACAGAGCTGGCCAGCCCAGCCAGATGTGCAGTGCAGAGCAGGCTGTGGCTGCTCTGCGCGCTCTGCAGGACATCCCCACCATGAGTGGCTGTATCTCTGGCTTTGCAGGATGGAAAGCAAATCTCAGAGCCAAAGTGAGGTAAACCCTTGCAGGCAGCACTCTCAGTGAGCAGCACGGCTGTGATGTCCCTGTTTGTGGGCTGAGGTGGGACCTGGTTCCTGATTGCTAATCTCCAAGCAAGGCTCGGCTGTGCCCCCAGCTGAGCGGGCTCTGAGCTGTCACGTGCTCAGTCTGTTTGGCCCAAAGCAAGAGATGCCTTAAGGATCCTGCAGAGAGAAGCTGCATTAGGGTTCTTTGCCTCACGTTCTAGTTGCGGATTCCATCCTCACTTTCTTTTGCTGTAGCTTCTTCTCACTGACAACTCACTCTTTCTATGTCTTGAAAAAGGTGGGAGTGTTGGCAGGCTGAGCAGGGAATTGGACAGCTTGAATTCTCAGAGTAAATGCTGGGTCTGGGTGCACACTCATCACTGAGAGAGAACTGGTGCTGGTTTGGGGCAGGTGAGGGAGCTTGGCCCCATCACAAAGAGAGAAGCTTGCAGTGTTCAGCAGGGCTAGGAGTGGGCATTTTCAAGGCTGCAGTCTGGAATCTGTGTCAAAGGGAGCTAAGTGACGATTAATTCCTCACGCAGCTTCTGGGTGAGCTGTAGTTCAGATCATAGAGAGCTCCACTCCAATGCCACTTTGATCCTGCCAGGATCTTGCCCCCAGGATCATGGCCTGCTGGGTGCCTGAATGGATATTTGTGTCCTTGCCCAGGCTTTCCCTACACGCAGCGCTGCCGCCTCACCAACAGCTCCGCGGTGCCCCTGACGTTCCAGCTCCGCATGTCGGACGATGGCACGCAGCCGGCTGTGGACAGCGTGGATCAGATCCGCAGGGACACCGACCCGGCCTGGAGCAAGGGAATCCATTTCCATGTGGAGCCCAGGGAGTTCACCATCAATCCCAGCGGAGGCACCATCCTCCCCCAGGGACACCGGGACATCGAGGTACGGCAAGAGCCCAGCCACAGCCGCTGCAGCACCAGGGCTGGAGCTGCACTGCAGGGTGGGAGGGCTTTAGCTCTGGTGCCAGCTTGGAGCATGCTGGCACGGAGAGATCTGCACTGCTGGGACGCCTCTGCTGGCAGGCTTACTCGGGATGTTCCTCAAAGAGCACTGTTTGCTTTCCAAAATCATATGCCTGAGCTCACAGACCTTATGGTCAAGGCCTGAAACCATTCTTGTGTTTTTGAGAGCGATTGATTTGATTGCAATGGGGCAGAGCAAGGATGAGGGCAGAAGGTGGCTGTTAGAGAGATGTCATTGTATCAAGCAGTGAGCTTTTCTTTGTGGTGTCATTTCCCCCCTCCTGGGCAGCAGAATGATTTGTGTTCACTGCAGGAAGCTCCAGTGGAGACAAAAAACTCTGCAGCCATGTGTAGCGGTTCAAATTTATTGTATTGATTCCTTGTTAAGTGGTTTGTTCTGTGGTACCCCGTGTTCTCCCTGAGTTGGTTTACCCTTGGGTTTTACCCTCCCTCAAAGCTGTCCCTCATGCCATTCCCTGCCCCTTGTTCCAGCTCTTTCCCTGCCTGTCAAACCCAGCCCCTTTTGTTCCCCAGCCTTCTTTGCCAATTTAACCTGGAGCCAATCCCTGTCTGCAATGCCCCTTTGGAATTCCCCTATTCCTGGAGGCCCCATTGGCCCATGTGAGCCATCCTCCCCACCCTCCTACCCAAAGTGGCCCCAGACACTTGATGTAATCCCCTCAGTGCTCCCCTGAGGATTCCCTTTTGGCTTGCTGTTTGTATTCACCCTCTGATTTGTATCTGTACAAAAGCCCTTGCACGGGAGTGTCCAGGGCTCTTTTGGCTTTGACCCTTTTGCTTGGAATAAACCCTTCCTTGTGGAACTTCAAGACAGAGATCCTCCTCCTTTCTCCTCTGCCTGGTCCCGTTGGTGGCTTGTCTCTTGCGGCGTAGAGCAAGAGGCTCTGAGGGTTCTGCCTGTGGTCAGTGCCCACCCTGGGGCAGTTCTGAGGGTTCTGCCTGTGGTCAATGCCCAGCCTGGGGCAGTTCTGAGGGTTCTGCCTGTGGTCAATGCCCAGCCTGGGGCAGTTCTGAGGGTGCTGCCTCTGGTCAGTGCTCACCCTGGGGCAGTTCTGAGGGTTCTGCCTCTGGTCATTGCCCAGCCCGGGGCAGTTCCCCACTCCTGGCGTGGGGCCGGAGTTCTCAGAGCCAGCCTGGGGTCAGGGTCCAAGGGCAGCCATGAACTGCCCAGCACCTGCTGGGCCACACTTTGCCCTCAGCCTCCTGCTGTAAAGCTGAACTCGTTGTGGTCGAGTCAGATTTCCTCGGCATGGATGTCTTTGTAGTCAGATGAGAAATTGGCCCCTTAATTTGAATGCAGTGTTGCATGGAGCTGTAGTCTAATGTTTTAACGTAGCTGACCTGACATAGGAAGGGGACCAGGACACCAGGTGGTTCATCACAGGTCCAGTTTATTGAAGAAAGCTTCAAACACTTATACAGCAAATAATAAGCTTATGAATATTCTGTAAGCCAAGCAATCTATTGGTTAAACTATACCATTAACTCTTCCTCATTCCTTAGGGGTTACATCTCTCTTTTCTCATGTCTCTCTCACTATTTGTTATCCTACTACAGCTAGGCCCAAGGACACGCTATCTCACAGGTGCAGGACTTGGAATTAGCCACAGTCTTGTACTTTTCCATTCTCTAGTCTCCTAAATTTCCCAACACTGACCTGTGCCCTTATAGCAAGGTGTGTTTAACAAATGTGGTATTGCCAGAAGGCTTTTGTTACTCTGAGACTGTGCTCTACACATGGAGCAGCAGAAGAATGAAGGGCAAATCCTCCCTCAGGAACTGGAGGTTATCACCCGTGGGTAATGAGCTTTTGTAAGGAAGCATTAACTGTTCTTCTCTTCCACCAGGTGACCCTGTGCTCCAACACGGTGATGGAGTTCTACCGGAGATTGCTGGTGCACCTGGAGGGTATTGGCAAGGGAGTGGCATCCCTGATCATCACAGCCAGGTACCAGCCCTTGCCTGGCCTCCCCCAGGCACTGCCTTGCCCAGGCTGTGCTGGCTGCAGCTGCCAAGGAGAAGTGCTGCTGAATGCCCTCATGTTGTGCCAGCTGGACACGAGAACAGCAGTGCTTGGGCAGCAGCCCGTGGTGAAAAGCACGTTTGCTCACAGCCCAGCACGGTCCTGGGCCCTCTTCTAAAGGCACCAGGAATGATATCATTGATTGGCCTTGTTTTTGGTGCTTGAGGTGGAACAAATTTCCTGAGGGCCTCCTCTCCTTCAGGCTGCAAGAGGTGGAGTTGTGCTGGCTGTGAGCACGGTGCACTGGTTTGGGCCACACCAAGCAGCTGCTGAGAGTCAGGCTCTGCCTCTGTCCATGAGGGCACATGGCAGGGGAGAAGTGGCTCCCAGCAAGAGTGGGGAGGGCAAGGTGTGACAAGGGGAAAGCAGCCCTTGATGTGGCAGGTCAGCTCCAGTTTTTGTCCTTCCCTCTGCTTCCCGTTTTGAGCTTTAATGTTGTCAGAGTTGAGAGCAAAAGTCGTTGTTGCTGCAGCAGAATTCCATGCTGCTGTGCTGCTGTGGGTGTCAGTGTGATGCCCAGAGGGATGCAGCTCCCTGGTGCTGTTCCCTGTGCCAGGCAGAGCCATCCAGGCAGTGCCTGGGCTGCCACTGTGTACAGCAGGTGGAGCTGGGGCCAGGCAGTGCCTGGAGCTGTGCAGTGAAGGAGCCAGGGAGCTGCAGGGCCTGGCAGGGGCTGATCAGCCCCTCTGTGGGGCAGCTGCTGTCTCGTGCCCTCCAGGGCTGGGGCAAAGAGCTGAGTTCTCAGGCAGGGCAATAGCACAATGGCAGAGAAGGGAGTCAGTTTTACTGAGACCCTGGAGCTGTGTGTTCCTTGAGCCTTAGGGAGCACTGATCCTTGTTGGGAAGGCTCCCCCAGCGCTCGTGGGTCACTGGCACTGTTGCAGGAGTCCTTGCAAGCCTTCTTGGGTAAAGGAGGGGCTGAGGCAGCTGTGGGGCAAAGTGCTCTGCCTGGGGCGCTTGGCAGCCTCTGGCTGCTGCCTCTCAGGGTTTGCCCCTCCTTGACAAGACATGTGGGAATGGGAAGAGGTAGAAGGCAATTTATCCCTGTAGGGCTCTTCAATATGCATTTGACAGTGACCAATGGGTTCTGCTCCATTTCACAGTCTTTGGGGGTAGGCATTCTCCATTCTCTCAGTATCTCTGATTGTCCTGGGGTCATCTCTTTGCCCAGATGTCTCGTTCCTGAGCTCCAAGTGTCCTCCCCAGTGGTGCTGTGTGATGAGTGCCACCTGAAGGTGCCCTACGAGAGAAAGATCCTCATTAGGAATCCCAGCCACCTTCCTGGCTGCTACGGGCTTATTCCCCAGGTTTGGCATCACATCCACCTCCTCCTGTCAAATATTCCTGAGGAGATTATTAGGGGAACAAAGGGTTTGGATAAGACCTTGCTGCTTTCTATTCAGTCTTAAAGATCTGCTGAGAGCAGGATCCTACCAAACTGTAAACTTTAGGAGGCAGTTTAAGCTCCTGAGGAAACAGTTGATGCTCTAGTCCTCAGGGTGTTTTCCTGTGGGAGATCTTAGAGGGTCGTGAAAAGCTGCTGCACCCACAGGCACCAGTGCCTGTGCTGGCAGCCTCCTTGCAGGATCCCCTGGGAGTGCTAACCCTACAATTCTTGCATCTTGTTTGTGCCTTTGACCTTTGTCCTGGGGAGCTTTAAAGGTGTGTGTAAGTTGCTGTTGTGGTGGATGTTAAAGAGCCTACAGTTTCTTGAGAGGTCCCTCTGAATCTGCGTTTCATTGTGTCCCTTCCAGAAGCGCAAGGAGGACTCTGCTGTGCTCTACTCCAGCCCCAAGCCCTGTGGGATTGTGCAGCCCCAGAGCACAGCAGAGATCCCAGTTGTGGTGGCAGTGCAGGCCCTGGGCACTCATCGCACCAACGTTCTCATCGGCGTGTTCGGGGATGAGAGAAACCCCCTGGTGAGGGCAAGGGGAGATGTGAGCCTGTGTGCAGCTGCTCCTGGCAGGGTGCACAGGGACAGGGATTCTGCCGGGGAAAACAGGCACAGGCTGCTGGGGAGAAGGACAGGAGGGACGGGGGCACAAACAGCTCCTGCCTTAGAGGTGGGAATCTCAGTGTCTGACACAGAATGGAGTTGGGCTCAGCTGGAATCCAGGGGGCATTTGAGGTCATTATTCTTTCAAATGCTGGTAACTTTGGAAACATCTGTTTGAAAATGTCATCTCTCTGAGCGCAAGAGAGGATGTCAGAAGACTTGTGGGAACCTTGAGCTTTCTGTAAAAGAAAGGAAAGCTGGCATTTGAAGAGTGGTTGCAAGGACTGAAACTTCGATTAAAACATATGGAAATGGCAATGCCAAATTCCCCGGATGGCACCAAACATCTGAACCCGGGCCGTCGTGGCACTGCCTGTAAATCAGTGAACAGGAAGGACAGGCAATGCAGGCTGTGCCAGGGAGCCTGAAGTTTGAGCAAACAGTTGCTTTTAACTATCAGGCTGCTTCCCTTAAAGAGGAGGGTTTCTCCCCACCAGAAGAACCAGTTGTTTAACCGTCAGGCTGGTCTTACCTAGAGATTTCTTGCAAAGATAAAACCTTTCGGACAGTAACTTTTAGTTTGAAAGGTTCTCTTAGCTTAATCCTTTTCAATTTGGAGGTGAACATTTAATTTTCTTTTTCCCCAAAAGCCCAGCATTTCAGCTGGAGAGTGGTAGCTGTCCCTAAAGAAATAACTTGAGCAGGGTTGAGCTGTTGAAGGTTTTTTAGGTTTCTCTGTTGTGGTTTGTTTTGGGTTTTTTAAAATCTTTCTTGCTTGCTTCCTGGAACAGAGAGCACAATTACGGAGCTCAGGACGGCTGGCAGAAATCTCCCCAAGCCCAAGGCTGGCAGAGCTTGGCAGGATCCCAGCACCACAGCCTGTGTATGTATGGATGGAAGGAAGGATGGATGGATGGATGGGGAATGCGACCTGAGTCACCTGGGAGTGTTGTAAAATGTCAACCAACCCCCCAGCAGTGTCAGGGGAACATTCCTGATAAATCCCTGGTGGAGCTGCAGAGTTTCTGGCCTTGGGCACTGGGTGGGCTGTGCTGGCTGGGCACTGGCTGGGTCTGCCCCTCGGTGTCTCAAATCTCACCTTTTTGCTGCCTTCTCTGTCTTTTCCTCTCCCACTGTGCTTTTTGCATCCCCACCAGGTGTAAATGCCTGTTCTCTGTAATTGCTCAATGCGAGCAGTTGCAGCTGCTGCAGCACCTCAGTGCCATCCCTGGGCTGCCTTTAGAACAGACCTGCCCCAGCCTGGATTGGGAAGGGCTGGATCAAACCATTTCTCAGTCCAACGAGCCAGCACCCAGCCAGGGGCTGCATCCTGGCCAGGAGCTGCTCGTGCAGGTGTCCCTCCCTCCCTCTCTCCCACTGCAGGTCCCTGTTCATAGTTATTTATTTTCCAGAGATGAGCTCCACCCACCTAAATTCAAACCCCAGCCACCGAAGGAGAGGAGAACCAGTCTGGATTGTGCGGCAACTCGATGGAGGCACTTCAGGACTGGACAGGAGGAGGCAGCCAGAGCCCTGAAAGAAGTGCAGGATTTTACCCACTCTTCAGGAGCAGAGGTAGATTTTCTTGTACACCGACTGCTTGCTTTGCCTCCCCAGCCTGCCAGCACCAAGTCCTGCTCATGCTGAGCTCCCTTTTTGCTGCCCTGCTGTGCTGTGCCCTGACAGTGGGCTGGGCAGCAGGGCACGTGGCTGGACATGGGCTGAGGGGGAGGGAGAAATAGGAGAGTTTTCCTTGGAGAAGCTGGCTCAGATCCTACAGGCCTGTGCTGAGTGTGGGATTTTTTTGCCTTGTTTCCTTCCCAGTGTAAGATGAGGCTTTTCTCTGCATCATCATGGTAACACCTCCAGCTTCCCTCACAGAGCAAGCTGGGATTATGCTGATCTCCATGGACCCTCTTCCCAAGGCAGCCAGACTCCCTGTTTGCAGGGCTCTGCTTTCACCCAGAGCTGCTATTGCACTGCTGGCCCTGGAGCTGTCTGACAAAGGCAGACTTTGCAGAGGGGCTGTCTCTTCCTCCCAGCACAGAAAATGGCTTGTTTTTTGGGTGCCAGCACCAAGTCCTGAGCACCCTCACCTGCCTCGAGGCTTGGAGGGATTCAGGTGCTCCCTGGACGTGGCGCACACTGCCCTGGGAGCAGAGAAGGCAAGAGGGAATCTGACTCCCTTGCCCATTGTCAGTGTGGCAAGCAGGGCTGGAGCTGCCAGTGCCACTGGGGGCCCTCAGCATTGGCCACAGAGGGGCCTCCCATCCCTGCAGGCCATCGCAAAGTGCTGCTGGAGCAGCTGCTTGTTGGAGAGGCCGTGCAGGACACGTTGCAGGGCTGCCCAAGGATGCTGTGCAGCACCTGTGGAGGGCAATGCTCCCCCTGGAACTCCTCAAGTGCTCCACAGGAAATTGTTGCAGGAGCTTTTGCTGTAGCACCTTGAGAAAGAAGCATTTAAATCAGAGAGAGAGGGGAAGAGCCTCAGGAGTCAGATGAGCTGGGCTGGACTCCTTCCCTCAGCTCCAAGAGCTCTCACTCTGAGTCTCCTCCTTTTCTAAAAGCAGGAGGTTTTGAAACTTTGTAATGGCAAATTGTGCATCAGAGAGAATTTCTACTGCCAGGAGACATCCTAGTTCACTTTCATGTAATGTACTAATTAATGCATTGTGCTGTGAGTATGGGAGAAGATTTTCCCCATGGTCCCTGCACTGGTCAATGGCATGGATGCATGATGAGGTGAGGGTGATTCTGGCAGTGTTTGGGGAATAGGCCCCTCTGGCTACAGCTCCAAGATGCTCTTCTGCATCCATTTCCATGCTCAACACCTCAATCTCTCTTGTCTTCCATCCAGGCTTTCAATATCCTGCCACTGCCAGGTGTGCTGCAGCCAGGAGAGAGCCAGCAGGTCACCTCCACCTTCTCTGGCCACCTCAACACCACCTGCAATGTCCCGGAGCTGTGCCACATGGAGGGAGGCTCCACCTCTGAGGTGCTGGTGCCCAGGGCGGCCTCACGTGTCAGCTCCTCCCTGAGCCCCCAGGAGATCAACTGTGGCTCTCAGGCCTCTCTCAGGGACAGGTGAGTCAGCCTTCCGTGGGTTCCTGCTCTGCCACGGGTTATTGTCCCTGCAGGGCTTCCCTGCTCCAAGGCCTCTGAGCTCAGAGGAGCTGCAGAGCAAAGGCCAGCAGCAACATAGGGATGGCCACTCTGAGCTCCCTGGCTGCCAAGAGAGGAAGGACCTTCTTCTGTTGAGACAGAACATCATCTTCTCTATTTGAGTGCTGAGCCCTCCTGGCTTAGCTGCTCTCTGCGGGGAGCTGGGCTCTGGGCCTGCCTTGGCACCGCATTTAGAGGTGTCTTGAAGTCCATGGTGTTGAGTGGCATCTTCTTCATCATCTGCCTTCTTCACCAGAACAGTGGGATTGTGGTATGGGCAGGCGTGGGGCACAGAGCAAACCTTGCTTTGGGTCCTGCTCCTGCCACAGATGAAGTCCTTGCACTGCTGATCTGCCAGGGTTCTCCTTATGGTGGCATAGCAGCCAGAAAAACTCCTGTGCTTTAGGCTCCCCTGCAGCTGCAGCCGTAGGCAAGCACAGGAGAAGCTCAGCTCCAGCAAGGCAGCCCAGCTCAGGACACACAGGCCAAGTGTGGAGCTGGGAGTGGAGGTGCTTAAAGCAAGCCTGTGCATCAGGACTTCTTCAGGCCAGGCTGAAGTTGGTTTCATGGGGAGGAGACGGACGAGGCTGCTTCCAGTGGTTTCCATGGCAGCCAGCACTGGTTTGCTTGGTCCCAGCTGGGTTCCAGCAGGAAATCTGCCCGACAAGAGCCTGTCTTGCAGGAGAGGAGTTCCTGCAGCCTTTGCTTTCTGACTGATAGGATTGTTCTCATGAAGGAGCAGGCTAGGAGTCGTTAAAACCGAAGATCACGGGCAGAGACTCTCTAACTAATTAAAGTTAGACAGTGGGATGTTTATTAACACCGGCGGGCGGCACCAGAGCCGTCCCTAAAAGGCGTGACCGCGCTGTCCAAGGTTCTTTGCCCTCTCTTTATTTCCCAAGATCTTACACACAATACATCTGCACAACCCCAGCACCTCCCATCCCTGCTCTGTATTCAAATGAGGTCATTGGTCCTTCACTCCTGTGCAATTCTTCCCTTGAATTGGGTTGGTGTCTCGAATTGGGTCAGTGGTCTTAGGGGATGAAGTCAGGAATGTCTTCATCAGGTCTCTGTGACCCTCTGGCACCATCCAAGGTCCCCTGCTTAGTGATTGATTGACATCAAGCCCAGGTGCTAACCATTGTTCTACTGGTTTCAAGATGTTCTTATAACAGTTCACTTCCTCCACTTCCCTCTCCTAATGGTAAACAATAGAACAATCTGCTCCAGCTTAAGCATCTCATAATCATTAACCTATGGTCTGCCTATCTAACCTACATCCTGATCAATGGGAATTGCTTCTAACCCTCAGCTGAAATCTGAACTCTTTAAAATCATGCTTCATCTATGCCCAGGGAGAAGGGGGCTGAATGAGCTGAGTAAGAACTGTAGGAGAGCTAAGCAGATGTCAGCAATCTGTGCTCTGCTTTAAACTGGGAAGCCAAGAGACAAAGGGCGTTTCCAGGCACCAGTGCAGAGAGCTGCTGGATCAGCCTTTGGCAGGGGCTGGAGGGGTCTGGCTGTGCCTTCAGAGGGAGCTTGCACAGTCAAGACCTTATGATGGCAAAGCTCAGGTTTGGCCGGTCCTGGAGGTCCCCTTCCACCCATGCCCTCACTTGGGATGTTCCCAACCTCTGTGGGTTGAGGAGAATTCACGGAAATGGCCTCAGGGTCAAGGAATGAAGTGCAGGGCCAGCCAGGACGAGGGAGCCCAAGGTTCTGGTGGGACTCTCAGCCATATTTTCTGTTTTGTCTGCAGAAGGGAGCTGAAGGAGCCAGCTCAAAAGGTCGAGGAGGAGGCAAAAGCCTTAGAGGAGGAAGAGAGGAGGAAGGAGGAAGAGAGGCAGAAGAAGGGAAAGAAGAGTGTCTCTGTTGGCAAGCAACCTCCAATACCAGCAAAGGGGAAAACCAAGACCCGAGAGAATAAGGAAACCAAAATTCCAAAAAAAGAAACCAAAATCCCAGAGAGGAAGGAAAGCAAAGCATCAGAAGGGAAGAAAATCAAAGCATCAGAGAAGAAGGACACCAAAGCATCAGAGAGGAAGGAAACCAAGATGCCAGAGAAGAAGGAAGACAAAGACCCAAAGAAGGCGGAACCCAAAGCTCCAAAGAAGGGAGAACCCAAAGCCGTCAAGAAGGGGGGAACTGAAATCCCATAGGACTAAGCTAAGATGGAGAAGAACTCTTTATTCTTTATTCATACAACTCATTTTACACAGTTTAACAGACCTTGTGTGCACCTTTAGTTCATTCAAAGGTTTCTTATCAGTTAGTCGATTATTGGTTAATAAAATAGATTTTACTTGTGCATCAAATCTCTCTATTGTATTGTTTACCTCTTCACTGATTCTCATGGGACAAATTACTTTTTATTGCAGGTGCATTTGTTTTTCACCCTCAGAATAGAATGGTCACAAAGTCTCATTCTCAAAATAGCTTCACATGGGAACTTGTAACTGCTTAGTTGCACACAGAAGAGATGATAGGCCAGCTATTGATGTGGCTGAACAAGGCTTCATTTCAAAAGGCTTTTCTGTCGCAGACATTTTTTCACAGAAATCCTTTCTTTCAGTTTTCTGTGTCTTCTGGAAGGCTGAGGCCTCAGAGGAGAACATAAACAATTATTATCAGCTTCTGGGGAATGCAACAGGGGCACCTATTTTGATTGGTGATTGGTTCATGTTCCCATGTTTATAATTAAGGGCCAATCACAAAGTGTAAGCCAGGGGACTGAGTCCTTGGCCACAGCTTTGTTGGGATTCTTTTCTATCTCTTCCTAGCTAGCCTAGCTGCTCTGCAAACCTCTCTCCTTATTCTTTCTAGTATAACTATAATGTATTATATCTTATATTAATAAATTCAGCTTTCTGATTCAAGAAACAAGATTCACCGTCTCTCTATCACCAGCAGCGCCCACTCAGGCGCGGTAATATCTGGTGACCCGACGTGTCAGAGCAAAAATTAATTTAATAAGACCAGAGGAGCAAAATTGCTGCACTGGGTAAAATCCTGTATGTGTGGCATTTGATGGTTGCTTTGAAGTGACCAAAGAAAGTGGATTCAAGCCAGGAGCTGAAGAACTGAAGATCCTGATTTGGACAGAGTTCACAGCCAAGGCTGACCACAACAGAACCTTCTTCTGGAAAACCATCAGGAAAGATGATGGAAAAGGGCAGCAGACCTGTGGAGCTGGCCAGAGCAAGCTGGACTCTTTTAGAAGGTACTGTGGGCTTTTCTATCCCTGATGAACCAGCCCTTCATAGCTTGTGGCTGTTCGTTTGGCAGACACATGCCTTGCCAGAAGACATTCAGTTCTCCGCTTCAGAGGAAAAGCTTATTGCCCTCTGGAAATATTGGTGCAGAGAAGATGGTTGCTTTTTGTCAGAAACAGATATCTATGGGTTCTTTCGATGGGCAAAGCTTTTTGGGTTTTTTACTGATGTCCTGTACGCTTTAGATGTTTTCGTCTGGGAGTGCATGGACTCAATTATCCAGTGCGTCTACAGTCAGGGACGCGTGTTGCCTTCTATCTACCCAGCATTTATAAAGCTTTTCCCAGTCCTGAAGCGCAGAGCAGCTTGTTTTCAATGGATCTCTAACTGTTATGGACAAGCTCCGTTTCCACCGCCCTTGGCAGAAGACCCCATGGGTGATGACTTTGGGCTTTTCGCCCCCCCCCCGCTTTGTGGCGCGGGGGGCTGAAACTTCGCGGCGCGAAGAAGTTTTTTTTACTCTTGCTCCGGAGCATGCTCAGATGGAGTGTTGTCCTCCCCCCCCTTCTCTCTTTCCGGGGGGATGGGAGTGGCCGCTCAAGCCAGCGCCGGCCTCTCAGACTCCGCCTCCTTCACACATCGGAGCGGCACCGGTCTCCGAGGCTTCCTCCACGCCCCTGCTAGAGCCGTCACTCCAGGAGGTCACGCCCGCGGTTTCACCGGCCTCCCCGCCCCCGCCAGAGCCTGTGTCGGAGAAGGCAGAAGAGAACAGCACTTTCGGCGATTGACCTGTTGCTAAGCAACAGCGATGCCCCGCCGCTTCTCCCGGCCCCGCTGCTGCCTGTTTGCGCTCCGAAGGAGACTGCGACTGCGCCTCTGCAGCAGACCCCGGAGTCAGCGGCGGGGCACGGCGCCGGCCCCGTGTCGTGCCTGCCGCTGCTTTCAGGGCTGGGGGACGTGGCGGAGGTGGGTTCTCGCGCATCCCCGCCGCTTCAAGCCGAGACAGTCCCAGAGTCAGCGGCAGAAAACGGCGCTGAACCTGCGGGACTCTCGGAGCAGCCCGCGGCTGATCCCACGATCAGCGTGATTCCCTCCTCGGCCGGCTCCTCCGTGGCCAGAGTCACTGCCGCGTTCCAGGCCAGCCCCAGCGTCATCCACAGCCCCGTGGGCCCCCACCCTGGCCCAGCGCCCCCCATGGCCGGCCCGCCAGCCCCGGGCCCGCCCCAGGAAGCGGCCCCGGAGGCTGGTCTCTCCTTCAGTGGAGCGGGGGCTGCCCGCCAGCTGACTCTTGCGGCAGTCCAGCTGCCGGCTTTCAAGCTCGGCGGTTTGGGGGGTGGTGTTTCGGTTGCTGTCCCATAGAGGCTGCCATCTCTGCCGCCCATCTTGTGCCCTAGCGGCGAGGGGGAGGGGGCTCCCGAAAGTTCTGCCTCTGGTCCCCAGCCCGGTGGGGGTGGTGACATGTTGCTGTGGGAAACAAACATTCCCAGACCCGAGATGAAGATTCTCGGGGCAGCTTCTATTTCCCTGCTGCTGGCATGCCTCAGTGGTTTAGGGGAAAGGAAGCGTCTCACTACCCGTGCTGCCATTGTGCTGGCAACAAGGTTCAGGCCTGCAGGAATGCAGAGCCTTCCTCATGGGTTTGGCCTGGGCCGTTGGGCTCAAAAAATTCCTGGGCTGGTCCCACTGCGTGGCCTCCTTATGTTTTTGGGGACTCTGGTTTCTCCTACCGGTCCTGGTCCCCCTTTGTGAGCCAGTTTTGGGGTTCCTGGTCCAGTATGGGCCAGGGCCCCCAGGGCCTTTCCTTGTCTGGCACTGCTCTGCTCAGTTGCTGCTCTTTTGTTTTTCAATAAAAAAAAAAAAATTAAAATTAAATAAAAAAGATTGAAAACAGCGGGCAGCAGCTCTGAAGCATTGAAGGGCCAGAAAGGACATTCCACAAACTGTTTAAAAATTGTGTTATGACTGTCAATGGTTTTTTGATAACTATTGATGGGATTCCTTTTGCAGCAAGTTGTTTTCAGGACCAAAAAGGACTCTCAGATATTCCAAGGGAAACAACTTTGGCTCTTGGACTGTTCCTGAAACTCAGCTGCATGGACTCAAATTCTCTTTGCATTGTATTTTGCATTTTTCTTATATTGTAGCATTGTTCTAGTGATTTGTTAGTTATTGTATATTCTACAGGTAAAGAAATTTCCTGTTCATTCCACATCAGCATTTTTTTTTATTTTATACAATTTAGAAAAGTGAGATGTCACAGACATTTTTTCACAGAAATCCTTTATTTCAGATTTCTGTGTCTTCTTGAAGGCTGAAGCCTCAGAGGAGAACATAAACAATTATTATCAGCTGCTGGTGAATGCAACAGGGGCACCTATTTTGATTGGTGATTGGTTCATGTTCCCATGTTTATAATTAAGGGCCAATCACAAAGTGTAAGCCAGAGGACTGAGTCCTTGGCCACAGCTTTGTTGGGATTCTTCTCTATCTCTTCCTATCTAGCCTAGCTGCTCTGCAAACCTCTCTCTATATTCTTATTAGTATAGTCATAATGTATTATATATAATATCTTAATAAATCAAGCCTTCTGATTCAAGAAACAAGATTCACCGTCTCTCTATCACCAGCAGCGCCCACTCAGGCGCAGTAATACTTTTCTTCTATCATTATTCTACCTATGACATCCCCCGGTGTGTCCTTGGACCCACATTGTCACAACTGACCCACGGTTCCATGAGGTTCCCCTGTGTCACCATGGTCACTGTCAGAGGCTGGATGAGATCAATGTCCTGAGACACTGTGGGATGAGCTGTCAATCAGTCACACAGTGGGTACAGTGCTAACCCAACCTGATTGCCTGTGTGATCAGAAATCCCACCTGGGGGAGGCTCACAAGGGCCTGGGGGCTTAAAATATAGAGCACAAGGTGAGCCCCTGGTATGGACTCTGCCCTCTCCTGGGGTTTGTGTCTCACCCACACTGGAACCCTAGGAGCTGTTAGTCATATATGTGTCTTTCTATAGAGCTTCTGTCTTTCTGTCTCTCTCTCTTTCTTCTTGTTCTAATGCTCTTTATATGGAACATTTTTGGATACCCTAACAGCTTACGTGTTTTAATGTTTCCAGGATAAATGGGCTAAGTTAATGAAGAGCCTGCTATGAATAGTGTTTTATGTGTAATTTGATGTTGCGTTAAATCCTATTCCAAAGTTCTTGATTTTTTGCACTTTGCCAGTAGAATTTTGTGTCATTTTGACCTCTTACAAATATCTGGCTGGTGTTTTTCCTGTGCACCAAATTTGAGTAAAGGTGGCAGATGAATTGGTGAGTTGGCACGCAAGCCCTGAATGGAGCTCCGGGTGCGTGGAGGATCGGGGCAGTGTGAGTCGCGCACAATCCCTGCAGTGGGAGGACACAGGTCCCTAGCGGGGTTTAGGGTGCCCCGAGTACAGCGGCAGCACTGAGTAGAGCCAAGAGGGCCCCAGTGCCCAGGGTGGAACGGCGGTGCTGGGGGTTCAGGGTGCCGCCCTTCAGGTAGAAACCGTAAACCCACTGAAGGCCCCTGAGGGGATTGGGGTCACAGGGCAGGGCAGGGCTGGGCTTACAGGGCAGGGCAAGGCTGGACCTGCCCCTTCCTCCCCCACACACAAAATGTTTAGAGCCAACAATCTCCTCCAGTCTGTCAAAACAGGCAGTGTTGGAGGTGAAATCCCAATTGTGGCCATGGGCACCTGGCTGCGAAGGACAGTTCTTTTCCATGGGAAGGAAAGCACAGAGCCTCAAGGTTTGGAAGGCAAGTGAGAGCCTCAGCAGGCCAAGGCCAGCTAGATTGTCAGTAATTGCAGAGTTTGGATTTAGGGAATTTTGGAGGTGGAAACCCAATCTCAGCCATGGGCACCTGGAGAAGCAGGACAGTTCTTTCCTTAGGAAGGAGAGCATGGAGCCTTTCCCAATGTTTTGGGGACGGATGAGAGGTGACCCTTGTGAAACCACTGCCAGACAGACTTGTCCTGGCAATATTCCTATTGGAAGAATCCCTGGATATAAGGACCTCTGGAGGTGAAATCCCAATTCTGGCCATGGGTGCCTAGAGCAGGAGGACAGTTCTTTTCCATTGGGAAGGAAAGCACAGAGCCTCAGTGTTTCAGCAGCAGATGAGAAGTGACACTCAACATGCAAAGGTCAGTTGGACCAGTCAGGCAGTCTATGGGAGGCCAAAGCAGCCAGACTTGTTTTGTGTTCCCTTGGTTTTGTGGGGCTCCATATTGTCACAATGGTTCCTTGGATCCATGGGGCCCCGCAGTGTCAGAATGGTGACTTGATTCCATGGGTTCCAGCAGTGTCACAATGGCCCCTTGATTACAAGAAGACCTGCAGTGTCACAAAGGCCTCTTGGTTTCACGAGGCCCCACAATATCACAATGGTCCTCCCAGGATCACAATGGTCTCACTGATTCCATGAGGCCTCACAGCGTCACAATGGTCTCTGCGTTTCCATGAGTCCCCTGAGTGTCACAATGGTCTCTGTGTTTCCGTGGTGCCCCTCAGTGTCACCATGGCCCCTTGGTTCCATAACACCCTAAAGTGTCCGAATGGTCTCCATGGTTCCATGCAGACCCACGCTGTCACAATGGCCCCTTGTTTTGATGAGGCCTCTCAGTGTCACAATGATCCCTACATTCCATGGAGCCACACAGCGTCAGTACAGTCCCCATGGATCCATGAGGCCCAGCAACGTCAC
Organism: Ammospiza caudacuta; assembly: GCF_027887145.1. Classification (NCBI taxonomy): domain Eukaryota; kingdom Metazoa; phylum Chordata; class Aves; order Passeriformes; family Passerellidae; genus Ammospiza; species Ammospiza caudacuta. The sequence continues at coordinate 4,422,005 of NC_080602.1, forward strand.
AGTGCTCTCCATGATTCCATGAGGCCCCACAGTGTCACAATGGTCCCTTGTTGTCACAGGGTCCCACAGTGTCACAATGGTCTCTTGGTCTCACAGGGCCCCACAGTGTCACAATGGTCTCTTGGTCTCACAGGGCCCCACAGTGTCACAATGGTCTCTTGGTCTCACAGGGCCCCACAGTGTCACAATGCTCCCTTGGTTCCATGCCCGGTGCTGCTGCATTCCCCCCTCCCCTTCTCAGGCCGCCCTGCCAGCTGAGAAATGCTCCTTGGGCCTCAGCCTTGGACAACAGCCCTGGGCTCAGCTCCTCTGCAGCTCATCACAAACACTGTCTGCTCCAGGCACTGCTGCTGCCCAACCAGCTCCTGGTTCCTATAGGAGCAGTCCTGGGACCTGTTTGTGTTCCCTGAGCGGCACAACATCCCTGTTCTCACACTGCCAAAGAAAGCTGCTGATGCCAAGTGCGGCCAGGATGAACCATTGCTGGGACTGAAGCCCCTCTCTTGGGGCCCTGCAAACAGCGCTCCAAAAGGAGCCCTTGGAGCTCTCCTGGGCCAGCCACTCCCTCTGAGTGGGGCCTCTCCCAGCCGGGAACTCTCCCGTTTGCTGCACTCAGGGATCCCGAACAACAACAGAGCCTGGGCCGATCCCCCCACTCCTCCAGGCTCAACCCTTCACCCGCTGGGGAGATGCCAAAGGACCCACAGTGAGCATTTCCTGCCCTCAGGGGAATTTCTTACAGGTGCCTTGCACTGACTCTTTGTGTCTGTGTGCACACAGGAGTGCCTGTGCTGGGGAAATGTGGCAGAAATGCTGCACTCTGAGGGGCTTGAGTGCCTTGGATAGCTGAGTCAGTCAGGCCTGTAGGGAAGGTTAAATCACAAGGCCTAAGTGAAGTTAAATGCTGCTGAGAGGTTTTCTTTTGCTAAGCAGTTACCTTTAGTATAAGTTTTATGTTAAGTTCAATATTGTTAAGTGTTATTCCTCTGTTAAATTGTGAAGTCATAGGTTTAAGTTAGGTTACATGCTGTTATACTCTGCTCTTTTGCTAAACTGTGAGGTTGAAAGTATCAGTTAAGGTTAATGTATAAGTAAAGTCCTGTTAAGTTTGAGCTCTGTTAAGCTTTCAGGCCATGTTCCTTTTATCCTTGCCCTTGCTGTCCTTGTGTCACTCACACATGCACACACAGGGACAGTTCCAGGTTAATTTCTGGTTTTATTGCCTGGATTCTGTTTGGTTTTGTAGTTGCTTTGTTTCCTTGGTGTGCCTGAAGTGTCCAGTCAGGAGCACAGTGACTCTTGCCAAGGAACTTTGTGCTGCTGTCCCTTAATATTAAATCTGGTTTTGGCTGATCCCTTGCCGGGGGTTTTTCAGCGCTCTCAAGGCCTCGTTTGTAACAGGGTGAAGGAGCCCTGGCCCTTGCTCTGGCCCTGGGGGACACAGGGACGCTGCCGGGGGGTCCCTGTCCCCCTGTGCCACCCCCAGGACCCCGTCCCCCCGTCCCCGTGTCAGGCTCTGGGGTCGATCCCGTGGAACATCCTCTGGGGGAGGCTGCGGGGCCGGGGGACCCGGGGGGACAGGGGACCCCGCTGTGCACGAGCAGGGTTGGACTGCTCTGGGGGGAACTGTGAGGGGGGCCGGGGCAGAGTGACCTCCCCAGTGCCCTCACACAGCACCTGTGATGTCACATTGCCCCTGTGATGTCACACTGCCCCTGTGATGTCACACAGCCCCTGTGATGTCACATTGCCCCTGTGATGTCATGCTGCCCCCATGATGTCACACAGCCCCTGTGATGTCACACTGACCCTGTGATATCACACTGACCCTGTGATATCACAGAGCCAACTCTATGTCACCCTGTGATTTCATACAGCAGTGCTGTGACATCGCAGAAGACTGATGTCACAAAGTCACCCTGTGATGTCACAATCTGGTCTGTGATGTCACAGCCTCCTCTATGATGTTACACAGCCACCAGGTGAGGTCACAACCTACTCTCTGATGCCTCAGAGCCACCCTCTATGAGAGCAGACACTGCTCTATAGCCTCACACCCTGCTCTGTGATGTCACAGCAAGCTCTGTGATGTCAAAGCCAGCTTTGTGATGTCACACAACCCTCAAGAACCCTTAAGAACTCAGTTCTATTGAAACACTGAAGTTTCTTGTATTTTGAAGAGATCCCTGTCAGGGACACCACAGGGAAAGTGTCCCCAGGCCCCAGGCAGAGCAGAGAACTGGAGGCAGTGATGACAGGTGGGGACAAAGAGAAGCCAAGTCTTGGTGCCCTGGGGCACAGCAGGGTCTGTGCCACCAAGGGCTGTGAGGAGACACCTTGTCCTGAGGCACGGGGGCCTCCTGGCACAGCCCCAGCCAGGCTGGGCACTGTCAGCCCCTTGTCCTGCCCTCAGCATCCTCCCCTAGCCCACATCCCATGGCCTCAAGGATCTGCTGGAAGGAGTCCCTGCGGAGCCTTGCTCAGGAATGGTCCTGGGGGCTCCTTCATGCTTCCAGGGACTGCAGGTTTTTCAAAGGACTTTGGGTTTTGCTTTTGCCTTGGAGTCTCTGAGAGCTTTGTGCAATCATGGCCTCTAATTATGTGTTGCAATTAGTCCTTAGAGAGGCTTTGTCAGTAACACCACTCAGTGGGGCTCATAAATGCTTCAAGGTACTTCAGTTCTTTTAAGGTATTTGGTGTTTCCCTTGGGATAGACTCTGGGAGATATTTGTCCAATCATGGCCCCAATTATCTGCGTTAATTAGTCCCTGGAGAGCTTTGTACTGACACGAAATGGGGCTCATTAATGCTTTGAGACACTCAAGGTGTTGAAGGTACTTTAGATTTTCTTTTCCACACTGTCTGAGAGGTTTTTGTGCCATCCTGGCCACAAATTCTCTCCTCCAAGGAGTCCATGAGGAGCCTGTGTTGGAGAGGGACCTCAGAGGGAGCCATGAATGCCTGGAGACACTTGGGGTGTTTCCTCTGCCTTTGACTCCTGGCAAGGTTTGTGCAATCTCCTCCCAGGCCCTGAGGTTCAAGGGCTCACTCCAAATGCACAGTGAGGCTCATGAGGATCAAGCAAGTCCTGACAAACCCTGGCTCTGCCTTGATTTCCCTCTGCTCCCGTGTAGTTCATTAGGAGGTTTTCCTTTGACAGTTATGGAGAAATAGTTCAAAGAGCTTCCAGGAAATATGTAGTCCTATTTTAAAGGGTGTCTTTTTATTGCTGTTCTTATTACACAAGAGGTGATTGCAGCATTCAGTGACTGATATTGATCCAGGGACTCTCCTAAGGAGCCCTGGCCTGCTCAGAGAAGTGGTGCCTTGAGCTCTGAGCCAGTGTGGACAACCTTGCTTCATATTCCCCAAGCCCATGGTCTCTCTCCTCACTCACCTGGAACCTGCTTTGCTTGGAGAAGTGGCTGCACACAGCCAAAGAGGGATTTTCCTTCATTTGTTTTTGAAGCAATCTAAAACTCCTGAGTTTCCCCACTGCAAACAGACATCCTCCTCAACTGTGTGCCAAGCCCAAGCTGCCACCAGAAGCACTCCAGACCTGCCCTGGGCCAGCTGTGAGGGTGCATCATCATCCCAACATGCAGTGGTGCCATTGCAAGGGACTGTTGCCATGGACACTGCAAGGACCCCACTGCTGGGTTTGGGTGCCATGGCAACCCCCATCAGTTCAGGTTTCCTTGGAAACCAGCCCAAGGAGCCATTTCTGCAGCCAGGTTCCATGGCCACTTGCCTGCAGAGCTGTTGCTGCCCTTGGCTGCCATGGCAACCATGGGACAAAGCAGTGCCAGGGCTGTTCCAGGTACAATTGCAGTGACACTCGTTGGTGCCACCAGGTGCCATGGCAACGGCCACGGGGACCGGTCCTTGGTTTGGTGCCATGGCAACCAATGCCCGGAGCCGTTGTGATGGTTGGTGGCCATGGAAAGCTGCCCTGGGCCCTTGCTCAGGGCTGGTGTCAGTGCCCAGAGCCAGAGGGGATCCCTTGCTGGGGGCTGTGCCATGGCCACCTGCCCTGTGCCGCGCTGGCCGCTCTGGCACCAGGAACCAGCAGCCACCGGCACTGCCAGGGCCAAAGGCCAGGTCAGCCAGACAGAAAGGGGCAGGGCTGGGCACTGTTTCCATGGCAACCGGCACTGGGGGGACACCTGGGTCACCTGGCCTGGCAGTTGCCATGGAAACCCCCGGCAGGGACTGAGGGCACAGCCCCTGGCACTGAGACACTGCTGGGCCGGGTGCTGAGCACAGCGCTGAGCACGCAGAGATGGTTTTGTTCTTGCTGAGCTGCAGCACAGCCAAGGCCTGTCCTGCCCCTCGTCCAGCCACGCTGGGGAGGGGCTGGGGCTGCGGGGGAGCTGGGCAGGGGACACAGCCAGAACAGGGGACCCCAACTGAGCCCGGGCATAGCCCAGACCAGAGCACATCATGCTCAGGGTATTGGCAGGGGGGAACAGGGAGGAAGGGGGGAATTTTGGAGGGAGGGCTTTTGCCTTCTCAGGTAACACTTAGGCAAAAGGGGGCCCTGTTTCACCAGTGGGCAGGGTCACTACCAAAGACACAGACACCAAGTTAAGGAATTGTGTCATTTATATCATGCACAGCTGCAGAGATTTACAAAAGGATAAGCTCAGCAAAGCACATCATCATTAGCAAAGAATTACAAAGGAAGCTCAGCAATCCATCATAAGCCATCATTACATTTTGATGACCAATCCCTTGGTGAAACACTAGAGGTGTTTGTGGCAGACAAAGATTCTGGCTGACTATCAAGGTACACCTTACAGACATCAGCAGTACTTTAGTGACACCGTTCTTCATTTTTTTTTCTCAATCTCATTCGAGTTAGGAACAAGAATTCTGTTGTGCCTGGAGCTGGCACCTTTTTAATTCCAGAATAATGCCCCCAGGCCCTTTGCTGTTCAGCTTTCCCATGCTGTCTGTGGCTAACAAGGCTTGGGGGGCCCTTTCCCCTCTGGCTGGAAGGGGCTGGGTCCCAGTCCCTGAGGGGCACCCAGGCTCCTGGATGGAATTGCTGTGCAAGTCCCTCAGTGTCACAGCAGCCTTCACACGGAGCCCCGTGGATCAGAGCATTTTCCACAGGGGCCCTTAGAGCAAACAGGGAGATCTGGTCTGGCAGGATGTGTCAAACAGTATAAAAAATATATACATATTTTTTACACATATGTGTATACACATATATACCCACATATATATGTGAATATATTAATATATATATATATGTCTTTATATACTATAAATATGTATATAGATATTTATTATATCAATATTTCACTTGTACAAATGCATATTAGCTCAAGATTAAAACCTTCTGTTGCTCCATGTGGGAGCATTCCAATAATCATTGTTCCTTCTGAAAGTGCTGTTTCCTATGTACTCTCAACAAATTCATCTTTGTCTGCCCAAACCCACAAGGTGTTTTCTTTTTCCATTTGCAATTTTTGGATGCATTTGAAGCCATCCAGGGGTGCAGCTTCTTTTACCCGACTGCCCCACTGCTCACAAGGGGCTCCGACCTCAGCCCACTCCAGAGCCAGGGAACTCCAGGGAAGGGCTTCCCAGCTGGCAATTTCTGATGGGACTGATTCCTCACATTGACACTGAACAAGTGACATTTTGTTGGCATCTGGCCAGACTGTGCCCGTTTTGTTTTACCAGTGGGCAGGGTCAGCACCAGAGATACAGACTCCAGCTGAAGGAATCAGTGTCATTTCCTGCAGTTCAGAGCAGCAAAGAATCACAAAAGGAGCAGCTCAGCAATGCACCCAACCATCCCCACCAAAGATTGCCTGCAGTGATTAACAAAGATCCAGCAGCATTTACCCTCAGCCTTTACCATCTCCCAGACCCACACAGCAGCTGGGGAAGCTGTCACAGCCAAGGCTGCAGAGCCACTCCTGGGCACTGGGAATTCCTGCAGGTGCCTCCAGCCCCAGGTGAGGCTCCAACCCCGCTGGGAGAGGGCCCAGCTCTGACAGTGCTGAATGAACAAACTGACAGCACTGCTAGTGTGGCAACATCTGCTTTCATCCTCCTCTTGGGTCCCTCCCAAAGCCTGGCCAGGGCTCAAGGAGGAACCAAGGGAGCTGACTTTGACCATACAGCCCCAAACAAGGCCAGATGTCAGATTTCATGGCCTTGTCTGGCTTCTAAATACACAAAGGTCAATACATGTTTCACTAGTGAGTGGCTACATCTATCACAGGGCTAATGACCATGCATATTTCATCAGGGAGCAGATACAAAGATAACCTTTGGTTGGAAGGTTCATCCAGAGGCCACCTTTGGCTCAGGGCCTGCTGTCCAGGCCTCACTCAGGGCTGGTGTCCAGGCCTTGGCACTTCAGAGACGTGGTTTAGTGCTGGGCTTGGCACTGCTGGGTGAGCGGCTGCACTGGGTGAGCTCAGAGGGCTTTTCCAACAGAAAGGATTCTGTGATTCCATGATTATATCCGCAGCATTCAGCTGGGGCTATTTTAGCAGCATTCCTTTGCTCCAAAAGTTCCCTCTTGCCCAGCTCCTGTGGCCTGAGGCTTCAGCTCCTTCAGCTCCTGGTGCTGAGCTGCTCATGCTGAACGAGACGGCTCGGAGAGAAGAACACAGTCCATGCAATTCCTTCTGGGACACGGAGAGGGGAGGCTGTGCAAACAGGAGCATTGTTTGCTGTGGCCTCCTCCTCTGCCCTTCACACCTTTCAGCGCTTTGAACCAGCCAAGAGCTTTCTCCAAGAGTGCAATGGAGCAGCTGCTCCTGCTCCCAGGCCTGGCTCTCTCCAGTCTCTGCCCTTGCCTGCTTCTGTCCCTCTTGCTGTGCCCTCTGTTCCCCCAGGGCTCGCTGGCTGCTGCCCAGGACTGTGGCACTGGCACAGATCCAGTGCTCCAGAGCCTCCTTTCTGTGCCCTTGCAGCTGCCTGGGCACAGCAGCCTTTTCCATCTGGAAGCTCCCCATGGACAGGGAGTGCCCAGCTCCGTTCCTTGCACAGCCTCCAGGAGCCCAGGGCTGCCATCTCCAGTCCCTGCTGGCCCTGGGGGCTCCCAGGTGCCTCAGGCTGCTGTGACACCGCTGCACACGGGAGGGAAGAGGGGCAGGGGCTGTGCTCAAAGTCAGCTCCATGTGCTGCTGCTGCTGCTGTGGGGTCATTTGTGCAGCCCTGTCTGCCCAGAGTCAGGGATCAGATGCTGCCAGTCTCTTCCAGCCCTGGCTGCTCAGAGTTTGGGCCTTGGAGCCCCAGGTGGCCAAAGGCAGCTGCTGCTGGTGCCTCTGTGTGCCCGAGTTCAGCAGTGCTGCTCCATCAGTCTGTGCCCAGCAACGGGGAAAAGCCTCAGCCCTGCAGGGCCAGGAGCTGCCGGGCTCTGCCTGAGCAGCTCAGCCAGCAGGAAGGGAGCTGCTCCACATGGGAACCAGGAGCAAAGGACATTCCTTTTATAGGACATGTTTTCGATTTAGAGGGAAAAAAAAGGAAAAAGGAAAAAAATAGGTAAATTGTAAAAGATAAGAATAAAATCCAAGTGTTAGTGAAAAAACATAACACAATGTTAGTGAAAAAACCAAAACATAAATGCAAAGATACATTCTTTGCATTAAGAGGTAAATGATCTTTTTCAGAAGAGAACTCAGTTCTTTACATTGTAAATGTGCTGATGGCATGGATCCATCTTACTGACCTCAGCAGCCTCTTAAAAGATTTTGGGCTTTTTTCCCAACACTGGTATTTGAAATTGTGCTCGAAGCAAGAGGAAATTGCTTTGTGCCCTTCCAGCTCCAAGCAGGACTGGGAATGGAAACTCTGTCAAAGCCCAAATCCTTTAGAAGATGACCTTCCTTCTCACCCTGCAAATGAGCTGCACATTCCCTTTGAAACTGCCAGGAGTTTCTTAGAGTCACAAAGTCCCACTTACGGATTTTTGCTCTGGTTTGGAAGTGCAGAAGGGCAATTCTCCATCCACCAGCTCCAGACTGCACTGCCTCAGGAGCACGGCCCACTCGCCAGCTTTGGCCCACTCGTGGCACTGCTAGAGGAGGAACAAAGTGCAATTGCACAATTCCAGCCAATAAAGAAGGAAGAATGGGACAGACAAAACACCCTGTGCAGATCCAGGCGTTCAGCTGGGACTGTGGAGAGTTTGGGTCCTTGCCAGTTGGATGTGTGTCCCCAGCTGCAATCTCTGGGCCTGCAGCAGAGTCTCACTCACCTGCCAAAGCAGAAAGCTCAGGCTCTGTGCTCACAACGGGCTCGTCTGATGCAGAGCTGTCAGAGCAATGTGAGGGCAGAGCCAGCCCAGCTGGGCCCAGGGCTGAGCCCAGCTGAGCCCTGGCAGAGCCCAGAGCAGCCTCAGCAGCCGCAGAGCCCGGCTGCAAGGAGAGAAAGCAGAAACCGCCCGTCAGCTGAGGGCTCCTGTGCCCTTGTGCCAAGGCCTGCGGTGCCCAGGCCATGCTGGCTGTGCCCAGAGCTGTGCCCAGAGCTGCCCATCCCTGCTGCCTTTGGCACAGAGCAGGAGGGCAGCACATGTGCCCAGCCTGCAGCCAGCCAGGGCACATCCAGCCCTCAGCAGCTGCCCAGAGCAGGATGCTCCTGTGCTCGCTGCCAGCTCCCAAAAGCTCTGATCCCACCCTGCCAAGCACACAGGGACCCACCTCACGCCAGCCACGGCTGCAAGAAAAGCTGCTCCCAAACCATGGCCTCAGCCTTCTTCAAGGGCACGGCCCATCCACCCCACAGCTGCTCCCAAACACTTCCCCATCCACACTGGACCACCTCGAATGCTTCCTCTGGAATAACAAACAACACATTATTGAAAAGAGTTTAGAGACAAAAAGGGAAAAAAAGAAAAACGGTAAAAACTCTTATCTCTGTCAGGCCCTTGAGGAAGGCCCAACCCCTACATGGTAGGGAAAAACCCAGCCATGGCTGTGAGAAACCCACACTTTCTCTCTTTCCCCCTGCACTGCCCCCCCAAAATCACGGTGACCCCAAAGCAAACAAGGGCAGTGGAGCAGCCCAGCCCTTCCTTGCCTGCACAGCAAAGCAGCTGTGCACAGGTTCTGGAGTCCCACCTCTGCTCCCACCATGGGGGTTTGTTTGTGTCGGGCTCGCTGCCCCAGCCCCAGCCCGGGGCACGGTGGGTGCTGGGGCTGTTGGCAGGGCCAGGAGCCCACTCCCATTTCGTACCCACCCCAGCCCATCCTCCCAGCCCTGCCAAAAGCAGCTGGGCAGCCACTGAAGAATGAGTTGCATCTGCCCCAGCAAAGGGGGAGCCTTTGGTTCCCCGCCATGCTGGGCAATGCCCAAATCTGGCAGAATTTCCCTGGGTGGGGACTCACCTGCAAATTCCCTGTGGAGTTTGGCTTTGAAGAAGGTGCCAGAATCAAAGTCCATCACCTTCAGCCTCCCGTGGCCAGGCTGAGAAGAGCTTGTCATTACTGATGTCACCCTTGCTGTCTCCAGCAGCAGCAGCAGCAGCATCATCCCCACCCGGTACAGCTTCTCCAGGGGCTCCTTCTCCTTCCCTGGGGGCAGACCAGGCTCTCAGGGCTCTGCCCAGGGCCCCAGCTGTCAGGGAACCAGGACAAGCAAAACCAGCTGGGATGGCGGCCACCAGTGCTGGGCAGAGCAGCTCAGCTCCAGCACAAGGGCTGCGTGTTCCCATCCCATGACCCCGGTGCTGTGACACTGGCAGCACAAAAAACTCTGGGTTCCTTTTCTTCTGACTGCCAAGGCACATGTGGAGTAGGAACTTACCAGGGCTCTGGATCAAAGTGTGCCTGTGGCTCTCTCCCTTCTTCTATGGCAGAGGAATATCCCACATCCAAGGATCACAGAACAGGTCTTCCAGTGTGGGTCTGTCCAAGGAGTTCACGGATAAACACCACCTGATCAGGTCTTTGCACTCTGGGGAGAAAAAGCAGAAACTGAAGGTCAGCCAGAGAAGGCTCCTGTCTGCTTTGCCCCACTATTCCCATTCCCAGGCCATGCTGGATGTGCTCAGAGCTGGGCCTAAACTTTCCCATCAATTCCCTGTTTTGGAGGAGAGCAGGACATGTGCCACCTCCTCAGCAGCTGCCAGAGCGGGATGCCCACGACCCCGCTGCTGGCTCCCAGCACTGGCATTCCCCCCGTGCCCAGACAAGAGGATCCACCTTGAGAGAGCCGTTGTGGCAGCGGGAGCTGGCCCCAGCTGAGGTTCTGGCCCCTCCTGAAAGGGTGCTCCCCGCAGACCATCTGGTGCAGCAGGATGCCCAGGGACCAGACCGTTGCTGCCTCGCCATGGTACCAGCCAAAGTCGTTCCATTCCGGGGGGCTGTACGACAGTGTTCCTATGGAATACAGATGGAGTTCATCAGGGGGATGCTGCTGCTCCCAGAGCCTGGCCCCAGCATCCCTGCACCTGCGGGGGCTGCATCAGGGGCACCCAGGGTGACCACTGCCCTCTCGCCAGCACCTGGGACTTGTGCACAAAGTTAGGGTTGGAAAAGAAGCCTCTGGTGCTGGAAGAGGGCAGCCCTGGCTAGGCTCAACCATGACATGCAAAGGAAAAACCCACTCCATGCTGGGGAAAAAACCTGCCCATATCCTCCCTGCCTGCATTGCCCCAAAAATATTATGAAGCCAAGGGAAACAGGGCGAGTGGAGCAGTCCAAGCCCTTCCTCTCATCTGCACACCAAAGTGGCTGGGGCACAGGTTCCGCCCTCCCTCTCTGCTACCCCCACCCACGGGGGGTTTGGTCGGGCTGGCTGCCCCAGCCAAGCCCCAGTCCTGGGCAGAGTGGCTGGCAAAGGCTGCCAGCAGGGCTGGAAGATGGCTGCCCACCCAGCCCTGCTCTAAAGCAACTCAGCTGAAGATTCAGTGCCCTGACTGGCAGCAAAAGGGAGAATCCCCGCTGCCACAGCCAGCTTGGGCTGGGAGATGTTGGGGCATGAGATGTCAGCAGCGGGAGCACAGCCCTGTGTAGGCTCACCTGCAAAGTGAGTGTAGACTGTGTCCTGCAGGTAGGTGCCACAGCCAAAGTCAATCAGTTTGGCCTGCCCGGTGTCCAGGTCAACCAGGATGTTCTCTGGCTTGATGTCCCTGTGCAGGACCCCGCAGCTGGTGCAGTGCCGCACGGCCTCCAGCACCTGGCGGAACAGCTCCCGCGCCTCCTCCTCGGGCAGGAACCGCCGTGCCCGAATGAAACGCTGCAGGTCCTGACACTGCTCTGGCCGCTCCAGCACCATCACGATGCAGTTGGGGAGCTCGAGCCACTCCAGCAGCTGGACCACACCGGGGAAGCCAGTAGACACCTTGGTCAGCAGCACAACCTCCAGGGGTGCGCTGGTGCCGTCGGGCTGCGGAAGGAGCACGACGCCGTCAGTGGGGCCGATGCCGTGCCGGGCCTGGGGAAGCCCTCAGCCAGCCCGGGATGCTCTGCGCCCTGCGCTGGCCCCACGCCCGCTCTCCCTCGGGGCGTCCTGGCGGCTCCCACCGTGCCGGGCCCCGGCTCATCCCCGGCCGGCAGTCCCGGCTGCTGGCCCCGCTCACTCACCAGCTCGCCCCAGTGCCGGACGCGGTTCCGTGGCACCCTTTTGATGGCCACCTGCAAGCCAAGGGCAGCAGCGGGGTGAGCTCGCTGCCCGCACTGCGAGCCCCATCCTCCGCTCTCCGCCCTCCTCCTCCTGCATCCCCTCCTCCTGCGCCCGCCGCCGGCCCCGCCGCTCACCGGGGCGCCGTCCGAGAGCCTCGTGGCCGCGAAGACTCTGCCGAAGCCGCCGCGTCCCAGCAGCGATCCCAGCCGGTGCCGCTCCTGCAGGGCCTCCTGCGCCGTCCCTGCGGGCGGGACGCGGCTGTCAGAGCTCGGCCCGGGTCCAGCAACGGCCCCCGAGCGCCCCTCACCCGCCCCGGGCCGGCCATGCCCGGGCGTTCGCTCCCGGGAACGCGGCACGGGAGGCTCGGGGCCGGCGGCCGCGCTGCCGAGCGGCGGAGCTCGGGCCGGGGAAGCCGCAGTGGAGGCGGCGGGAGCGGCCGCGCCGCGTGTGTGCTCCGCGGGCCCCGGGAGAAGCCGGGGCCGGGGCCGGCGCCGGGGCTGTGGCCGGGGCCGGGGCCGAGGTCGGGTCGGGGGCCGGGCTCGGGCCAGGCGGAGCCGAAGGGCGGCGATGCCGCCCCAGCCCCAGGCACTGATGCCCGCCCAGCAGCGCCACCGCCAGTACACCCAGAGCCGGGTGGAGGCGAGACCGCGGCGGGACGGCCGGGGCCGGGCACGGGGCAGCCCCGCCCGGGGCCGGGGGCGGGCCGGGGGCATGGCCCGGCCCTGCAGGGGGGAGGGAGGAGGGGAGAGGAGAGGGACGCCGGACAAGGGACCCCGAGAGAAGGGTGCCCGACAGCGGGAAAGGGAGAGAAAGAGAAAGAAGAAGAGAAAGAAAAAGAGAAATAGAAAGAGTGCTTAAAACTATCTGTTTGCTGCTGCTGCTGTCGCCGCTGCTGCTGCCGCCGCTGCCGCCGCTGCAACTGAAGCACCGGGGCCGTTCGTCCCCGTGTCCGTTCCCCGCTCGCCCCACGAGCCCCACGTTCGAGCCCCGCGCGCCCCGGGGACAGCCCCTCCGTCTGCCCAAACACGGGAACTTTGCAGCCTTGAGCCCAAATGCAGAGCCCTGACTCCTGCACGCTGGCACAGCGATCCCCTCGCTCGCTGCTGGGCATTGTCCTTGCTGAGGGGCAAACACTGTCGGGACACTTCCCTTGGGGTAGGATTCCTACCTGAGCCCAGCACTGCACTTACATCTCCAGTGTTGCTTTGCAGTAAAAACAGGGGAAGGAAAACTGTGTGTGGCTCATGGTATTTTAGTGTCTAAAAATCACTACGTCATCGATCTTAGAGATGAGATGCATCTGGAATTACTGGGATGCAACATGAAAAAGGGGAGCATAGAAATAGATAAGGGAAAACATCTTAGATTGTTTCTTTCATTTTTATTTTACTTCTGGAAAGCTGTTTCAGTTTTCCAGGAATCTCCTCCTGTCTGCTCTCCCCAAGAACCTCTCATGGAGAACGAGGTCAAGTTTCTGTTGCAAGATTTTCCATCAGGAAATTATGCTACATGTGAAGTTTTCATTGTGACTGTTCTGGTTTAGGGCAAATTTTGGGAGGAAATCTCCAAAAGGGGTTCATCTAGAAAGCAAGTTCAAGCGTCCCCTCCCCGACTAGTTCAGGAAAAGACTTCCCTTGAGAAAAGTTAAAAACCCCAGTTTGTTTAACAAGTAAAGTATTCACAAGCATGAAAAATGAATAATATTAAATAAAACCTCGGACAGTGCTGAAGAGATGGCAAATTCAGAAGGTCCTTTTTGTGGGTTGTAGTTGGCTCACTCGGTCTCTTCTAAGTCCCTCTGGTGCTGGAATGCAGTGTCCCAGAGCTCGGGGGGCCACAGGTGTGAGCTGCTGCTGCCGGTGTTTTTCTGGGTTTTCAGTCCAGAGCAGGTGTAAACAGTTCCAAGAAAAAAGAAAGTCACAGTCCAAGGAACTTCCCTGCCCCAGCTAGCTAAAAAACAATTGCTAGACATGGGCTGTGAAGGCATCAGGAAGTTTCCAAGTCTGAGCACTGGTGGTCTCAGCTAACACCAGAGCTGGATGGTGCTGGAGCCAGAACCTGCAGATTTCCAAATTTTGGCTGTCTGTGCCAGCAAATCGCTGGACTTGGGCTGTGCCAGCACTAGGAAGTTTTCAGATCTGGGCACTGGCGTTGCCAGCAAACACCAGATCTAGGTGACGTCGTTGCCAGTGATAGAAATCTGCTGGATTTGTGCTCTGCTGGCACTGAGAAATTTCCAAATCTGGGTTCTGGTTACATGAAACGCAAGATGTGGGTGGTGCCAGAGCCAGTAAGAGGAAGCTGCCACAGGTTTTGGATTTCTGTGCCAGCAAATTGCTGCACTTGGGCTGTGCCAGAATTGGGAAATTTCCAGATCTGGGCACTGGCAGTGGCAGCAAACAGCCCATTTCAGGCTCCAGGCTCCAGGCAGGACTGTATCTGGATGCCTTCCTCTTTGTCTTCCTTCTTTCCTTCCTTATTTCTTGGGATCCTGCGGCCAGCAAACTCCAGATTGTGCAGTGCTGGCAAGGGGAAATTGACAGGTTTTAGCTTACTTTGCCAACAAATTCTGGACATGGGTGGTGCCAGAAGAGGGAAATTGCCAGATGTGGGCACTGGCAGTGCCAGCGCACACCAGATCTGGGTAGGGAATGTGCCAGCACCAGGAAATTGCCAAATGCTAACTTTCAGTGCCAGCATATTGCTGGAATTATGCTGTGCAGGAACCTGAAAAATTCTGGATCTGGGCACTTGTGGTGTCAGCAAACACAAGACTGGGTTGCTGTAGGTACCAGGTATTTGCAAGGTTTTGGCTTTCTTTGCCAGAAATCACTAGACTTGGGCTGTGCTGGCACCGGGCTATTCCCGTATCTGGGCACTGGTGGTGCCAGCAAACACCGGATCTTGGCATTGCCAATGACAGTAGCAGGGAATTGCCACATTTTGGCTTTCTTGACCAGAAAATTGCTGGACTTGGCTCTGCCAGAACAGGGAAATATCCAGATGTGAGCACTGGCAGTGGCAGCAAACACCAGGTCTGGGCACCTGTATTGGCATCAGGAAATTGCCGGATTTTGGCTTTCTGTGCCAGCAAATTGCTGGACTTGGGCTGTGCCAGGACAGGGAAATTTCAAGATCGGGGCGCTTGTGCAGCAAACACCAGATCTGGGTGGTGCTGGTGGCAGCACCGGGAAGCTGCTGGGTTCTGGCTTTCTTTGCCAGAAAATTGCTGCATTTAGGTTTTGCTGGCACTGAGAAATTTCCAGATGCTAATTTTCTATGCCAGCAAACTGCTGGAATTAGGCTGTGCAGGCATCTGAAAAATTCCTGATCTGGGTACTGGTGGTGTCAGCAAACCCGAGATCGGGTTGCTGTAGGTACCAGGTCTTTGCTTGGTTTTGGATTTCTTTGCCAGCAAGTTGCTGGACTTGGGCTGTACCAGAATAGGGAAATATCAAGATCTGGGAACTGGCAGTGCCAGCAAACACCACATTTCAGGAAGGACTGGATCTGGACCCGTTCCCTCCCTGCCTCCCTCCTTTAGCAAGGTGCCAGAGGGGCTGGAGAGCAGCCAGGCAGAAAGGGACCTGGGGGCACTGATGGACAGCAGGCTGGACATGAGCCAGCAGTGTGCCCAGGTGGCCAAGGAGGCCAATGGCTCCTGGCCTGGCTCAGGAATGGTGTGGCCAGCAGGAGCAGGGCAGGGATTCTTCCCCTGTGCTCAGCACTGCTTGGGCAGCACCTCGAGTGCTGTTTGCATTTCTGGACCCCCCAATTTTGGAAGGACATGGAGGGGCTGGAGCGTGTCCAGAGAAGGGCAACAAGGCGGGGGGTTGGGGGGGGGATCTGGAGCACAAGAGCTGTGAGGAGCGGCTGAGGGAGCTGCTGGGGTTGTTTATCCTGGAGGAGAGGAGGCCCAGAGGAGACAAGGCAGTGTCAGGGCACAGGTTGGACTTGATGATCTCCATGGCCTGTTCCACCCTTGCTGATTCTGAGATTCTCTGAAACCACCCTTGGAGCAGTTGCAGGATGAGCCCTGGGCCTCCTGTTCAGAAGCTCCAGCAGCCCAGGTCCCTCAGCTTCTCCTGCCAGCCCCAAAGCCCATCCTGTCAGTCCTGCAGAGCCTCTGCAGCTCCTCCTCACTGCCCAGAACAGGGAGCCCCAGAGCCAGACACAGCAGCCCAGATGTGCCCCCCTGGCCTGGGGTGCCGCTGGCAAGGGAGCAGCACCAGGCACTGCAGGAGCCTGCAGACAATTGATCTGAAGGCCAAAGCTCCTTAGCTCCTTCTGAAAGAGCAGGAACAGTTCCTCATTCCAGAGTGGTGGAATGCTGGGCACCGCAGCTCCGGGTGAGGACTGGACACAAGTTTGCTCCCACTGAGTGCTGGGATGGGTTCTGCAGGAGCTCTGGGCTCCTGTGCTTGCCAGGCACAACGAGGAGAGAAGGAGCCAAGTGCACTGATGTGGGAAATGGATTTGTAGAAAGTTTTTAGAGCCTAATAGAAGGCCCACAAAATATGAATCTGTATATAAATCTTGAGACAAGGAATGCTAACTTAAAATTTTCCATGGAATAGGACAGATATTGTTGATAGAGTAATGGAGCTAGAAAAATATTTCTAAAGATGGCCTTGCAAATAAGACTTTGGAAAAACAGAGCTATGAAAGATGCATTGTAGTGGGACCCACAAGGGGTATTTTTAAATAATTGGCTTTAACGCATCTACAACATGGCATGGCAAAAGGCTGAAAGACCAAGAAACACTTATAATGTAAAATATTTAGGAAGTAGTTGGCTTCTGATTGTGATGGCGTGAATGATAACATCTGTATTGTCTCACCCTTCTCATGAGACTGAAAATGGAATAAAAGTTTTTAAAACACCTCTCAGTTGCCCCATCTCTAGGTCAAGAAAAGAGTATTATCCAACACACTGACACACCTTTGCCTCGAGCATAGCCCAGCCTGGACCAAACACACTGAAAGGTTTCCCCTGTGGCCCATGTCTCGAAACATCAGGTCTGCTGTTTGACAACTCAGGTTGGGTTTGTGTCAAGGAGTTCCCTCAGAAATACTGGGTTTGTCTTCCTCTGTGCCTTCCCCTCAGCAGCCTTGGGGATGCTCCTGTGTGAAGCCATCTGTCTCACACAGTTTCAGACAACTTCAAACAGGATACCGTGCAATAAGTCGTCTCCTCTAAAGTGTGCCAACAATCCCTTTCCAGCAATAGGAAATTATTACTGATAGATGAAAGTGGAAAACCCCCAACAGTTTATTATCAAACAGAATCCCCCATGACACGCGTTCCAAGAAGGCGCCGGGGTCTCTCTCGGAAGAACAGGAGCTGTCACGGAGCAGTTCCAGCAGCTGATGGAAGCTCGGGGACTCATCCGGTGTCGGCTTTCTCCCACGGCAGAGCTCCATGGAGCGGGCAGGGCAGTGAAGCAGCTGGGCTGGAGCCCCTCGCTGCCTTGTCTCCCCGGCGTGGCTCAGCCCACAGACTCTCGGGCTGGGAGCGGGGCCGCTCCGCTCCTGCCGGCACCGTGTCCCTGGGCTTGGACAAACAGTTTCCTGCCAGGAGAGCCCTGCACACTGCTCCACAGATCTTTCATAAAGGCCCAAACCAACTCCAAACACTCTGTCTGCAGCAGCTTTGCACAAAGGGCTGCAGCAATCCGGGACAGCTGCAAGTGAGTGTCGGAAGGCTCTTGTCTTGTTCCTGACAGCAGAATTCTTGATGATCTGATGCAGTTTTATTCAGATGTAACATGAGAGCGGAGGTTTTTTGTTAAAATATTTCATGATGAGTAACAAGCCTTGGGTGCATGAGGTACAGGACTGACATGCCAAAGCATGAGCATATCCTCCAAAGTGGCCAGTTTAATTGCCCATTTTATTACTCTTGTATTTACTCCACACTAATAAGGAAAACCAAGCTCTGCTTGGAGGCAAAACAGGCATGGGATACACTACAGTCCCTCGCAGGCTCAGCAGGGCTGGCAGTGACACAGCAGGCCGTCTGCTTCACTGTGAACCACTACAGAGCTGCGTCCCAATGTGGTTTAGGTAGCGTGGTATAATTAAGAGCTCCCTTTCTGCAGGAGATACAAAAAGGAGATCCCAAATGATCTTCTGCAAACAAGGTGCAAACAACACAGCTGCACTGCTGTCCCGGATAAATATACATACAGGTGAACTTTGCCAAAGCAGTGCATCATTTCCCAGTGAAATACATGACCTCTTCTTACCTATGGAATTGTGATTGAAGACACCTGTGAGCCAGATCAGTGGGAGATTGCAAAGGAGCAAAGCTTTGGGATTTGGGCACACTTCTCTTGGTTTCTTTGCTCAGGCCTTTGGTGAGCACAGAACACACCTAGGTAGAAAACCTTTGACTAGACAGGATCTTTTGGATCCATTGTCCCCCAAACGTGTCAATGTGTGGCCCCGTTGTAATGCCAAGTAACAAAGAGCAGCACAGATGACACAAAGAAAACATGGCCAAAGAGGAATAGGAGAGGCCCAATGAGGAAAGGATGTGGTGAGACACTGGCACATTGAGTGAGCTGCACTCCCATAATCTCTAGGCTAGCAGGTCCTGGTCTCACTTTCTCCTTTTGGTTTTTTCAATTGTGTTTATTTATTTACTATTTTTCATCATCAAAATAAAATAGCTAGAATTAAAAAAAAAAACCTCATAAAAACTTAAAGACAGAATCAAAAGACATTAATTCAAAACGAACCCTAACCCCAACCCCAACAACAACCCCAACCCTAACCCTAACTGGGGTCGTGTTTTCCTAATTTTCCCCATTTTTCCCCCAATGTTTCCCCACCGTGTCTCGGATTCCCCCCCGATATTCCTTCCGGGGATCCCCGGCCGTGTCCAGTTCTTTACCCCGATCCCGCCTGGCCATGCCCGGTTCTTTTCCCCGATCCCGCCCGGCCGTGCCCGGTTCTTTTCCCCGATCCCACCCGGCCGTGCCCGGTTCTTTTCCCCGATCCCGCCCGGCCGTGTCCAGTTCTTTACCCCGGTCGCGCCCGGCCGTGCCCCGTTCTTTTCCCCGATCCCGCCCGGCTGTGCCCGGTTCTTTACCCCGATCCCGCCCGGCCGTGCCCGGTTCTTTTCCACGATCCCGCCTGGCCGTGCCCGGTTCTTTTCCCCGATCCCGCCCGGCCGTGCCCGGTTCTTTACCCCGATCCCGCCCGGCCGTGCCCGGTTCTTTTCCCCGATCCCGCCCGGCCGTGCCCGGTTCTTTACCCCGATCCCGCCCGGCCGTGCCCGGTTCTTTACCCCGATCCCGCCCGGCCGTGCCCGGTTCTTTTCCCCGATCCCGCCCGGCCGTGCCCGGTTCTTTACCCCGATCCCGCCCGGCCGTGCCCGGTTCTTTACCCCGATCCCGCCCGGCCGTGCCCCGTTCTTTGCCCCGATCCCGCCCGGCCGTGCCCGGTTCTTTGCCCCGATCCCGCCCGGCCGTTCACGGCTCTCACCCGTCCCCGTGCCCGGGCCGGCCCTGGGGCTCTCCCTTGCTGGCCCCGGGCGGGTGCGGGAGAGAGAAAATCCAGTAAAATGGAACAAAACCCAATCCAACCGTGCGGGGTCTCGGTGGGGTTTGGGGTGCACAGCTGGGATTTGGGGCGTGCGGGTGGCACCTTGGGCTCCCTCCCGGGTGGGGTTTGGGGTCAGCTGGGGCCGGTTCGGGGCTCCCGTCGACAGAGGAGCCGGGCCCGGTCGGAGGAGTCCGCAGGGGATTTGGGGGCAGCTGAGCTGGTTTTGGGGGAAACGGGGGCATTTTGGGGGCTCCGAGATGAATGCTGGGATCACCTGGGGGCATTTTGGGGCTCCCGAGTGGGTTTTCGGGGCACTTGGAGGCATTTGGACAGTCCCGGAGGGATGCTGAGCTGAACTTGTGGCCGTTGCAGCTCAGCAAGGAAAGAAAAGGTAAAACAGAAAGCCTGAAAGCCAGGCAGAAAGAAATTCCTAATTTTTAACCCCAAAAATGCCGGTTGGAGCCCTAAACACTTCCAGATTTTCTCCCTGCAAGGACCCAAAATTCCCATTTCCCCCCCTTTCTCAGGCCCTACAAATGCAGGATTTTACCCCAAAAATCCGGAGATCCATCGCTGAAAGATTCGGGTTTTGAAGCCCAGAAATGCCGGGCTTGAACCCCAAACAATCCGATTTTGAACCCCAAATCTTCCCCAATTTGTTTCGCCTTCCAGGGCCCAAAGGTCCCGGTCTGGAACCCCCAGAGTCGCGATTTTCAAGCCAAACATTCCCAGGTTTTCACCCCCAAAATCCCCACCCAAATGCATGCCCAGAACGGGGGGGATTGAAGCCCAAAAGCCCCGACTTTTCGGGCCGGAGTTCCGGGAATTTCCCGCCGAAATGCCCCGGATGTTTCCCGCCAAAATGCTCAGGGCTTGCGGGCGCGGCAATGGTGGCGGCGGGATCGGCCCGGCTCAGGTTGGGGGTGTCCGCGGGGGGGTTGGGGGGAATCGGGGGGATTCTGGAGCTGCTGGGGGGATCGGGGGGCTGCCAGGCCGGTTTTGGGGTGAATCGGGGCCGTTTCTGGACTCCCATCGAGCGCGGCCGAACCGAGCGCGGCATAGGCGGCGGCGGGAAGGGGGCGGGGGGGCAGCGGCGGCGGGAGCGGCCGGGCCGGGGCGGAGGTGTCCGGGGGGGATTTTGGGGGGATTTGCGGGGACTCTGGGACAATTGGGGGGATTTTGGGGCTCCGAGGCCGGTTCTGGGGGGGATTTGGGTGGGTTCTGGGCTCTCATAAGCGGCGCCGAGCCAAGCGCGGCAGAGGCGGCGGCGGGGGACGGGGGGCGCAGCAGCGGGAGCAGCCGGGCCAGGGTGGAGGCGTCCGGGGGGGGATTTAGGGGGAATTGGGGGGGATTTGGGGATGGTAGCCGAGGCTGGAGGGGTCCTGAGGCGATTTTGGGGGTAGTTGAGGCTTTTTGGGGGGAACTGGGGGGGGGGTTTGGGGCTCCCGGGTGAGGTTTTGGGGGGGTCCGTGAGGGGTCGTGGGCGTCCTGGATGGGATTTGGGGAGATGGGAGGGATTTTGGGGTGAATGTGGGGGATTTGGGGGCCGGCAGGTGAATCTTGGGGGGGAATTGGGCCATTGTGGGGGTCCCGAGTTGCTTTTCCCAATCTTTAGCCCCAAGTTCCCGATATTTCGGCCGTCGGTGCCTGCGCCCGTTCCCCGCTGGCCCCACAAGCCCCACGTCCGAGCCCCACGCGCCCCCGGGACGGCCCCTGCGCCTGCCCCAACATGGAAAAGGGGAGCGCAGAAATAAATAGAGGAAAACATCTTGGATTGTTTCTTTCGTTTTCATTTCACTTCTGGAAAGCTGTTTCTGTTTTCCAGGAATCTTCTCCTGTCTGCTCTTCCCAAGAATCTCTCATGGAGAACAAGGTCAAGCTTCTGTCGCAAGATTTGCCACCAGGAAATGATGCCACTGGTGAAGTTTTCATGGTGACTGTTTGTGCTTGCTTAGGGCTAATTTTGGGAGGAAACCTCCAAAAGGGGTCCGCCTAGAAAGCGAATTCAAGTGGCCCCTGCCCCTACTAGTTCAGGAAAAGACTTCCCTTGAGAAAAGTGAAAAAAAACCCAGTTTATTTAACAAGTAAAGTATTCACAAGCATGAAAAATGAATAATATTAAATAAAGCCTCGGACAGTGCTGAAGAGATGGCAAATTCAGGAAGTCCTTTTTGTGGGTTGTAGTTGGCTCCCTCGGTCTCTTCTAAGTCCCTCTGGTGCTGGAATGCAGCGTCCCAGAGCTCGGGGGGCCACAGGTGTGAGCTGCTGCTGCCAGTGTTTGTCTGGGTTTTCAGTCCCAGAGCAGGTGTAAACAGTTCCAAGAAAAAGGAAAGTCACAGTTCCTCCACAGAAAGAGGAACTTCTCTTCCTAAGCTAGCTAAAACCAAATTGCTAGAGCCGGGCTGTGAAGGCACCGGGAAATTTCCACATCTGGGCACTGGCAGTCCAGCAAACACCAGAGCTGGATGGTGCTGGTGCCAGAACCTGCAAATTTCCAAACTTTGGCTTTCTGTGCCAGCAAATCGCTGGACTTGGGCTGTGCCAGCACCAGGAAGTTTTCAGATCTGGGCGCTGGCGCTGCCAGCCAACACCAGATGTGGGTGGCGTCATTGCCAGCGACAGAAATCTGCCAGATTTGGGCTCTGCTGGCACCGGGAAATTTCCAAATCTGGGTTCTGGTTACATGAAACACAAGATGTGGGTGGTGCCAGAGCCAGTAGCAGGAAGCTGCCACAGGGTTTGGATTTCTGTGCCAGCAAATTGCTGCACTTGGGCTGTGCCAGAATAGGGAAATTTCCAGATCTGGGCACTGGCAGTGGCAGCAAACAGCCCATTTCAGGCTCCAGGAAGGACTGTATCTGGATGCCTTCCTCTTTGTCTTCCTTCTTTCCTTCCTTATTTCTTGGGATCCTGCGGCCAGCAAACTCCAGATTGTGCAGTGCTGGCAAGGGGAAATTGACAGGTTTTAGCTTTCTTTGCCAGCAAATTGCTGGACATGGGTGGTGCTAGAAGAGAGAAATTTCCAGATGTGGGCACTGACAGCGCCAGCGCACACCAGATCTGGGTGAGGGATGAGCTGGCACTGAGAAATTTTCTGATGGTAATTTTCTGTGCCAGCAAATTGCTGGAATTGTGCTGTGCAGGCATCTGAAAAATTCCGGATCTGGGTACTGGCGGTGTCAGCACACGAGATCGGGTTGCTGTCGGTACCAGATCTTTGCTTGGTTTTGACTTTCTTTGCCAGCAAGTTGCTGCACTTGAGCTGTGCCAGAATATGGAAATAACAAGATGTGGAAACTGGCAGTGCCAGCAAACACCACATTTCAGGAAGGATTGGATCTGGACCCGTTCCCTCCCTGCCTCCCTCCCTCCACAAGGTGCCAGAGGGGCTGGACAGCAGCCAGGCAGAAAGGGACCTGGGGGCACTGATGGACAGCAGGCTGGACATGAGCCAGCAGTGTGCCCAGGTGGCCAAGGAGGCCAATGGCTCCTGGCCTGGCTCAGGAATGGTGTGGCCAGCAGGAGCAGGGCAGGGATTCTTCCCCTGTGCTCAGCACTGCTTGGGCAGCGCCTCGAGTGCTGTTTGCAGTTCTGGGCCCCCCAATTTTGGAAGGACATGGAGGGGCTGGAGCGTGTCCAGAGAAGGGCAACAAGGCTGGGGAGGGGTGTGGAGCACAAGTCCTGTGAGGAGCAGCTGAGGGAGCTGGGGTTGTTTATCCTGGAGGAGAGGAGGCTCAGGGCAGACAAGGCAGTGTCAGGGCACAGGGTGGACTTGATGATCTCCATGGCCTGTTCCACCCTTGCTGATTCTGGGATTCTCTGAAGCCACCCTTGGAGCAGTTGCAGGATGAGCCCTGGGCCTCCTGTTCAGAAGCTCCAGCAGCCCAGGTCCCTCAGCTTCTCCTGCCAGCCCCAAAGCCCATCCTGTCAGTCCTGCAGAGCCTCTGCAGCTCCTCCTCACTGCCCAGAACAGGGAGCCCCAGAGCCAGACACAGCAGCCCAGATGTGCCCCCCTGGCCTGGGGTGCCGCTGGCAAGGGAGCAGCACCAGGCACTGCAGGAGCCTGCAGACAATTGATCTGAAGGCCAAAGCTCCTTAGCTCCTTCTGAAAGAGCAGGAACAGTTCCTCATTCCAGAGTGGTGGAATGCTGGGCACCGCAGCTCCGGGTGAGGACTGGACACAAGTTTGCTCCCACTGAGTGCTGTGATGGGTTCTGCAGGAGCTCTGGGCTCCTGTGCTTGCCAGGCACAATGAGGAGAGAAGGAGCCAAGTGCACTGATGTGGAAATGGATTTGTAGAAAGGTTTTAGAGCCTAATAGAAGGCCCACACAGTATGAATTTCTATATAAATCTTGGGACAAGAAATGCTAACTTTAAAATGCCATGGAATAGGACAGATATTGTTGAGAGAGAAATGGAGCTAGAAAAATGTTTCAAAAGATGGCCTTGCAAATAAGACTTTGGAAAAATAGAGCTATGAAAGATGCATTGTAGTAGGACCCACAAGGGGTAGTTTTAAATAATTGGTTTTAAGGCATTGACAACATGGCAAGGCAAAAGGCTGATAGACCAAGAATATTGTAATTAGGAAATAGTTGGCTTCTGATTGTGATGGCGTGAATTATGTGTATTGTCTTACCCTTCTCGTGAGACTGAAAATGGAATAAAAGTTTTTAAAGCACCTCTCAGTGTCCCAAATGATCTTCATGCAAGCATGCAGTAAAGAACTGCTCCTGCTATCCCAACGAAGCGTTTGCTTTGGCACTTACACTCTTCCCATTCGTCTTTTGATGCAGACACGTCAGGTTTTCCCCCACACCCCTGCAAGGCTGGCAGTCGCTGTTTCCCAGTTCCAGTTCTTCCCTAGAGATGGTGCAGTGGCTGCCTTGAAACAAAAAGCCCTGAGATCTGGACAGCTTGAAGGAGCATGAAATGCTGATTAAGTGCTCATACTGGTAACACCCAGGTCTGCCCTGCCCAGTGCTCTGAAGCAGCAGCAGCAGCAGGACCATGCATCATTCCTGTTGGTGGATGTTCATGTTTCTGGTGTGCAAGAGCAATGACTTTGAGGAGGGACAAAAATGCCCCTCTTCAGACAGTGGGTGTGCAAGGAGATGTGAAGTTTCATAGCTTTTTCTAGGATATTTCAGAAAGATCTAAGAGAATATTGTGGCATGGAGCAGGTCCCTAAATTTATCTCCAGAGGAATCCCCAAAGGGCACATTGACTCTGCTGCTGATGGCAACCCCATAAGCTCATGGACCAGTTTTCCCTGCAACGTTCCACCCTGCCTGGGCTTTGCTAGGCCGGGACTAGACCCAGAGCCAAGCAAACACAGGCAGCCAGGTGACATTGTGTAACATCAGAAGCTGGCAACCAAGAGGACTTTGCTGCCAAAAGGTTACAGCTTGCACTGGGCCCAGAAGTGTTTTACCCTAATGCAAAGCAAATTGAAATGTGAAGTTTAAAAGCTTCATATTACTATGAAAGGAAACTGCAGAATAATTTCTGGAAGGGCAGCATTGTCAATGACCATGCAGCCCACCAACAGCTGGAGCTGAATCCAGAATTGCTTCTTCCAGCTGTGCAGGAATTCATTCCGCTGGCAAGCACTGGTCCATGGGAACAAATGATCCCCTAGCTCTGGGCTGAATGGCACCCAGGCTGCAGTGCAGATTTGAGGAGCCCTTGTCACTTGTTATTGGCCTCCCAGGGCACTCATCCTTCTGCAAACAAGGTGCAAACAACACAGCTGGAGTGCTGTTCCGGGTAAATATACATACAGGTGACTTTGCCAAAGCAGTGCATAATTTCCCAGTGAAATACATGACCTCTTCTTACCTATGAAATTGTGATTGAAGACACCTGTGAGCCAGATCAGTGGGAGATTGCAAAGGAGCAAAGCTTTGGGATTTGGGCACACTTCTCTTGGTTTATTTGCTCAGGCCTTTGGTGAGCACAGAACACACCTAGGTAGAAAACCTTTGACTAGACAGGATCTTTTGGATCCATTGTCCCCCACACAGGTCAACAGGTGACTCTGCTGTAATGCCAAGAAACAAAGAGCAGCACAAATAACACAAAGATAACATGGACAAAGAGGAAGAGGAGAGGCCCAATGAGGAAAGGATGTGGTGAGACACTGGCACATCGAGTGAGCTGCACTCCCATAATCTCTAGGCTAGCAGGCCCTGGTCTCACATTCTCCTTTTGGTTTTTTCAATTTTGTTTATTTATTTACTTTTTTTCATCATCAAAATAAAATATATAGAATTAAAAATACGTCATCAAAACTTAAAGACAGAATCAAACCACATTAATTCAAAACTACATCGAAAGATCAGAACATATGTACAGCTGTAACTATGAAGCCTAACGCATCAATCCTAATCTGCAAACACTCTTCATACAGGCGGTATTATAGTGACTTGAGTGGGCTGCTGCTGGTGAGAGAGAGACGGTGAATCTTGTATCTTGATCAGAAGGCTTGATTTATTAATATATGATATAATACATTATAGTTATACTAAAAAGAATATAAAGAGAGGTTTGCAGAGTTGCTAGTTAAGCTAAGAATAGATAGAAAAGAATTTACAACAAAGTTGTGTCCAGGGACTCAGTCCCCTGGCTTGCACTGATGATTGGCTCTTAATTATAAACATAGAAAATGAGCTAATCAAGGTGAATCTTATTGCATTCTACAGCAGCTGATAATAATTGTTTACTTTGTCTTCAGAGACTTCTGGCTTCCCAAAGACACAGAAATCCAAAAGGAAAGATTTCTGTAGAGAAATGTCTGCGACACAGGCGGCAGCTTCTTCCTGACTTTGGAGGACAGGGAGCTCTTCTGGAGGGGAGGCGAGGACTTTGTGGGTGAGGGAACGTCAGAAGTGTCCAGAGAAAACTTCTCGGTAAGACTGTAACCAGCCAGATCTGCAAAATGGAGACACAAAGTTTAACAGAGAGGCAAAGTTTAACAGAGGCCACAATGCAAACCTAAAGCATCTGAAGCTCCATATTTCATGGGACACATTTCCTGGAAATGTCCAAACAGCTGCACAGGGAAACATGCTCCTGCTGGCAGACACTGAGGCAGGCCAGGGCAAACCCTGAGCCACTTGCCCAGAGCTGGCACAGGCCCAGCCTGGCCTCTGGGCTGCCCTGGGACAGCGGGGAGCCCAGAGCCCTGTGCTCCCCAGGAATGGCTCAGCTGCACATGCACCCTCCTGCTCCTCTGCCTGCCCCACAGCTCAGCAGCCCCACAGCTCCAGGGGCACTGGCAGCAGCACAGCTCATTGCAGGGGCACATGCAGGGCACAGCTGTTCCCTGGCAATGTGCACAGCCTCTCTGGGCTGCCACAAGACCCTTCCTGCCAGCAGAGATTGGCCCAGCTCCCCCCTCACCTCTGTGTGAGGCTGAGCCATGATTGCCTTCACCTTATCCTCCATCTGGAGCTGCTTCAGGCCCCCCATGCCATGACTAGGAAGGGCAATGGAGAGAGTGGGGCAGATGCACACCCTTCCTTAGGATTTTGTCATTTTTGGCACAGCTCAAAAGGCAAATCCAGAGGTTTCCAACTCAGCGCTTCCTCAGCCTTCTGGAGAACATCTCGCCTTCACCAGCCCAGCATTTTGGAGAGGTTTTCCCGCACATGTGGAGGCTTGCTGGCAGCACATTCCTTCAGCTGGGTGCCCATCACCTTGCAGAGGGCAGAGGCCAGCTTGGTGGCCACGGTGCGGACGCTGGCGCTCCGCACAGGCAGCGCCTTGTTCTCCAGGCAGGGCCAGAGCACGGGCAGGGCGTCGCGCTGGGCGACTTCAGGGCTCCTGGCATGAACCCCCTGCACAAGCACTGCCGGGACAGAGACACAGCTCCTTACCCACCAGCCTCACTGCAACAAGGATCTGCCTCTGCTTCTGCTTCTTGCCAGCCTCTCTGGCCAAGAGCAGCAAAACAGCACCCAGAGCCCCTTGGTCCAGAAAGGGGCAAAGCAGCTGAGCATCCTGGAAACAGAACCACCCACCCCTCAGCACTAACTGCTCTCACCAGAGCCTTGTCCCTGCGGCAGACTTCCTACCTTTACTAAATTATTTCACAATCTCTGCATGAGCAATAAATGAAATGTCCAATTGCCTTTTATTTCCATTAAGAAGTTGTCTAAACCCACACTGAAGATTTGGAAATGCACCATAGAGAGGAAATGGAGAGATTTCTAATAAAAGGGATGATTCCATTTTTGTAACTTTGATGCCAAGTGCCAAATGTCTAATCTGGCTCTTCCCTGTGCTCAGTGGCACACAGCAAAGGGCAGGGTTAGAACACACCTCAAAACTCCAGCCCACCAGAGATGGCTGCTGCCTGACAGCTGGATGAGAAGCATCAGTGACCAGCTGGGGTCTTTGGCAGAATGCTTTTGGGGCTTCCAGCAAAGACCTGGTTCAAACCTCAGGGTGTCTTAGATAATTACCCAGACCCCATTGCATTGGCATTTGGGCATTTTCACATTTTAATGCCACTTCCCCTCCCAATGTTAATGGCATTTTTCTTATAATGTCCACTCAAATAGGGGCACAGAGAAAGAAAAATGCTACACAGGGGACTGAAATGTAACCAAAACATGAGTGTTTTCTCATATTGTCTCTGAAATCTCTCTGCCCATTTTCTGAACTGAACTATATCAAACACAGACAAATATTTACTACCAACAGGCTTCTTGCATGGCAGATTTGGCTGAGAGAACAAAAAACTGAAATGCTCTGGAGACCATTCTTGTTTTCTGATCACACAAAATGTTATCTAGCAGCCATTTAATATATTGTGGTGGAAGAGACTTCATTTTCTCTATGCTGTTAATCCGTCAGCAGTCATCAAAATTGAAACAGCTCCTGCAAGTACCCAAAACCAATTCTGCTAAGCAGGAAAGGGTTATGGTGCCCATTTTAAACTGGGAATTCATTTGAGTTTAAATGTAATTAAAGACATCGGTGACTACTGAACATGAGGAACAGGTGTCTGTTCCTACTAAATATCAGAGGGAACATCTGCTTTTTCTAAAGTAGTCCTAATTTATGGCTAATTCCTTAATTTGAAAAAGAGATCAAAAGAACTGCTAAACTAAATTCCCTATTGCTGGAGATCTACTTTATTCAAATGCTCTTTACAGGGCCTTTGACATTCCGAATTGCTGAACATGCCTTTTTGAGATTCCTAATGAAGACACAAAGTGTATTAAACCTTGCATTCAAAGATGTTGGCATAATTAGCAGTGCTTTTAGCCCCAGTTAAAGCAAGGCTATCAATCGTCTTTACTGCTATATATTGAGATTATCCTTTTTCCATTCCTTGGCTCTGGCTGACACAGCAAGCTCCTCTGAGGAATCAATTATCAACTGCATTTGTAGCATTTTGGGCAGCGCTGACCCAGGCAGACACTGTTTGCACACCCTGAAAGGCTCAGTCCAAGGCCACTCTGACAGCACAGGCAGGAGCCTCAGCACTCTGCTTCTGTCCCTGTGCCCCAGAGGCTGCCTTGCACTAAATCCGTGCCTCTGGTACCTCTGTTGAGTTCTGGCCTAAAGCTGTGACCCCCAGGCCCTGCACGGTTCAGCCTCAAAACTTTCCAAGAGAAAAACAAGAATTCTGTGAGGACAAAACAAACTGATGCCCTGAAACAGCATTTGCCACCATTTCCCCTCAAAGATCACAGATGCCCCTGAGCTCCCCAGAGAGGAGCCAGCTGGGGCATTTTTAGCCTTCCCTTTGCTGGAGGTGGTTCTGAGATGCCCCAGTGAGAGCTCAGCCCCAGGCCGAGCGCCGCCCCCATCTCAGGTGCTGCCCAGCTCTGCAGCAGCCAGGGAAAACCTGCCAAACCCACCTGCCTTGGCCATGGGGCAGCAGGGACACGCTCAGCACCTCCTGGTTTGGAGGAGCTGCTCTGCTGTCTGCTCACAGGCATTCCCTGTAAATGCTCCCTGGGAAGAGCTCTGGGCTCAGAAGGGGAGGCCAAGCCTGTGATACGCTCGGTGACATCCAGCAGGGCTTGGCCACTCAGGTGATTCCATTGGTAGCTGAACTCTTTCAGCAGGGACACTTTATCTACAAGGGAAACACACGTTCCTGCTCACTTTTCTCAGGTCATAGGAGAAAGGGCAGGGCCAATCCCATTTTATAAAATAAAGTACATTTCTGCTGTGTTTTGAATCCTTTTCTTCTTTCCTTCCAGCCTACTTGGCAGGGTTTTAAATTCCAAAAGAAAAGCTCTCCTCTTACATTTGTAAATCCAAAGTTATCTGCTGTAGCAGGAGCTGTGTTAAAACATTTCACATCAGGGACCTCAGGAGTTCAGTCACATGGAAGCAGTGAAAAGGTTTTGCATCCCAGAGCACAAAGGAAGAGCCCCATACTTGGGTCACAGAAAGGCACCGAGTCAGGCAGTTCCTGAGTTCACAGAGCAGCTGGGGAGGAGAAAGTGGAAGCTCCCCTTGAAGACATGCCTCTTCAACACTCCTTTTTTCAGGCATATTTCCCCACTGCAGCATTCTCAGAGCTGACATAAATCTGTGTGGCAAAGGAATTTAGAGCAGCCCTTGCCTATGTAGTTAATTGCTGTGGCCATCTTGCCCCACGCAAAACAACATGTGGAACAAGGCATCCTTGACAGCTGGGTTTATACGTGTTTGTTCTAAAGAAATGAACTTGGGGAATCACAAGTTCCCCTTTGAACATAGAAGACAAAGAAGAAAAGTGGAAAATAGGCAGCTAATGCCTCTAATGTAGAGCCTCCCAGGTGGCTGCCCTGCAGAAGCTCTGATGGGTCAGTGTCCCTTCATGCCAACAGCAAAGCTGTTCATTTGGGAAGTCAGACGGGGCCCAAGCAAACTCCAAACCCCCTTTGCCCCTGAACTGTAGCAGAGCTGTAGCCCAGGACTTGCTCTTCAGACAAGCAGCACAGAGCCAAGGGCTCCTGGGACTGTTGGGAAATGCTGATCCCATTCCAGCCAGTTGGGGATGGTGCATAAGGACTGCACCTGCACAGCCTCTGGTGGGTGTCAGCTGCAGTGTTCCCCAGACAA
The DNA here is from genome assembly GCF_027887145.1 of Ammospiza caudacuta. Taxonomy (NCBI): domain Eukaryota; kingdom Metazoa; phylum Chordata; class Aves; order Passeriformes; family Passerellidae; genus Ammospiza; species Ammospiza caudacuta. The sequence goes on from NC_080602.1 coordinate 4,452,225, forward strand.
GAGCAGCTGCCAAGGCACTCAGCGCTCTCTTGTGCAGGAGAGACAGAGACGAAGCTGAGGAGAGTCCCTGCCAGGGCTCAGCCTTACCCAAATGAGCAATGGATTCTCCCAGTGCTTTCACAGCTGCCCCACGAACCCTGGGATCCTTTGAGTTCAGGTTCTTTGTTATTCCTTCCACCAAACCAATGATCACCGGGTTCAAGGCATCTTTCAGGGCCCCTGTGATTTCAGCCAGCACGTCCAGTGCCCTCTGCTTCACTTTCTTGTGGCTGTCAGATATTCTCAGGACAAAATAATCAAAAATCTGTGAAGAGAACAAGCAATGTGAAAGCTGGATTCAAATGCCCCTGTTTGAAGAGTGGCTGTAGCAGTCAGCAATGTCAAAGATGAAAGTGATCCTTTCTGTCAGGTCAGCACTCGCTTGCACAATTTCACTGTTTTCCTGTGGGCCACTCAATGGAATGGTGGCACAGCCTCATGCTGGTTGAAAGATTTTCTTCTGTTTTTAGGAGGTTTGGCTGGGGACTGAATGGTTGCTATGGTATTTCTCTCCATCTATAAATCATTAAATCAATTCCATTTTTTAATGCTAAAGAGTACCTTTGCTTTGAATGGAAGCAGATGTTTACAATGCCTGGTTTTCTATACAGTTGCCTCAAGTACTGAGGGCAATTATGATTTTGCCAAAGCTATGGCTGGAGGAGATCTAAGTTTTCTTTGTTTGTCTCAGAGGCAGTGTCTGGAGAAGAGCAGGGCCCTGATCAACTCTTCCAGGATCCAGACAATTTCTCTAAGTAACAGGTGGACTTCTGAAATGTAATGTGCTGTACAGCTCTCATTAGAGCAGGTTCAGTCCCTTGACAGCCACATTATCAGGCACCTTTCCCTGGAGAAAGGGAAAAAGCAGCTACTGGGAGGAGAAGGCAGAGATGAGTCCTTAGCTGTTTTCCTCCTTTTCCAAAGAGAAAAAAAGACTCCCAAGAAGGGTGAGCACTGTCTTTACCAAGAGGAATAGGAACAAGGATGGAAATGAGTAGCCAGAGCTGTGCCTGTGTAAGACAAGATGGAGTATATAGAAGTATCCTTAAATAAAACAACTGGGTCTAAACCAACCCAGCCTGATACTTCTCTTCCCTGTGCAAACCCATTTTTGGTCTGGAGAACAATTGCCATGCTTTCAGGGGCTGGATTCCCTTCACTTCACCCAGCTGGGAGTAGGAGAGAGCAGCAGTTACACCAGCAGAAAATTCTGCCATCATCTGATGAACAGCATCAATAGGCACCTGCCAGACAAATACAGCTGGACTGAAATAACTTGTCCTGAAGCCTGGACCTGAATTACATTTGTCTGGGTGAGAGGGACCAGCGTGTCCCAAACAGCCAGGACAGAGTGCCAAGACACACTGAATTAACTTTGCTGCTACAGGCTGAGGAAAGGAGCTAAAGGAAAGGAGCAGCGAAGATACCCCACATACTTGGGCAATGTTAGTGGAGATGAGCTGGGGGCTGGTTTTGCACAGGTCTCGGAGGAGTTCCACTCCTTCCATCCGTGCCTGAAAACCCCTTGGCTTCCAGGAGATGGTGAAGCTTCTGGAGCAGCTCCGTTTCTTCCACAGCTGGAGGTGACGTGACCTGGGCTTGTGCACGGGGTAGGAGGTGTCCATCAGAGGGAGATTTCACCCTGGGAAATAAAACCAAATGAGGACCTGGTGGTGATAATTATCATAGCATGGCATCCCCATAGTGGAAATAATTAGCATGGGCTCCATGATTCCAGAAGGCTGATCAATCACTCTATCATACTATACTATACTATACTATACTATACTATACTATACTATACTATACTATACTATACTATACTATACTATACTGAAACTCATTGCCCTCACAGACAGTCTGATACAGACAGACCAGATTGGGCAATTGAATCCAAAACACCATCACCAGTGGCCAATTAAGAAATTACCCTTTGGTAAACAAATCTCCATAACACATTCCACGTGTTCACAACAACAGGTGCAGCAAGTGAGGATAAGAATTGTTTCTCATTCTTTTCTCTGATCTTCTCACAGCCTTCCCCAGGACAATGCCTGGCAAAGTTGTGCCTGCTGCTCTCTGTGGAGACAGCTGCAGCCACAGACAATACCTGCAGTTAATTGTGAGCAAAACATCTTGAGCAGCTTTCCTAATTATGTGATTTCAAGCTGGAAAGTCATGGGGCTCTGAAGAACAACATGGACCTCATGACAATCATTACAGGAGACAATCTGCAAGTGACATTCTCACCAGTGCTCACTCAGGAAAGCCAAGGATGAGATGCATCTGATCTATCTTCAGATGGCTGCCAGGGCACACAGGTCACTTTGCTTTGTGGAGAAAGAGAGACACTACTGCCAAGTTTAAATGCCTCCTCATATGGGACGTGTGTGTCTTAGAATAAGGGAACTCATCACTCTGGAGAAGTGTCTCTGCAACCAGGCATGACAATCTGGAAAAGTAGCTCAGATGCATTCTGAACAGATAAACAGGGCCATATTTGAAAGATTCAGAAAATCAGTAAGAGAGATAAAAACAGAAGCCAGACATCCCAGAACTACACTCACATTTCATTTGCTTCCCTGGAGACCAGATGCACAGCTTCACAACCCCACCGGGAACAATTCTCCTGATCAACCTGTCTCTTCCATGAGCACAGGAAGATGCCAGCTGTGCTACTGAGGCATGTGGTCACTTTCCTGCCACTGCTGAGCAGGACAGAGCTAAATAAATCCCCTCTGCTATCAGAGCAGAACAGGTACAAGCAGCTCTGCAGCTGCCATGAAGAGACAGCAAGGAGCAAATTCCTGTCTTAAATGCTGATTGCAGCACAGGGGGAAATAAACCAAACATGCTGTCCATCAAGCAGATTACGTGAAGGACAGGAATTTCAAAGCAAAAAGTGCACATTGAGACACCTGTTGACTGAAGTTGTTCAGGAATTGCCTTGCTCCTTACTACTCAAACTTGGCACTGTTTGAGGGTAAGGAAACCACGATTCTGCCAGGCCAAACCACACGGATGAGAACTGCATCTTTGTGGAATGGCATCTTGCTTCCAGACTGAGATTTCTCATCAAAACACCCATCTGAAAAAGACTCCACTCAGGTGAAAAAAAGCCCTGTTTGAATTTACTTGTCCCAAGTCATGCAGCAGAAACTTGGCTCTCTCCCAGCCTCCACAGCACTGCCCTTGCCACTGCACTGGATCGTCTGAGCTGCCACCAGTGGGTGTCTGTTTGTCTCTCCATTTTTGTGGAAACCCCTCCAGAGAAGTTGTGTTCAGCACAATGCACAAGTAGACATTTTTTATCCTAGAGCATTTGTAGGGAAAGGAAACAATCTGTGGCATTGGTCATTTCTGCCAGACAGTTTTTCCTGAGGAAGAGGCATGCAAAGCTTGTCATGTGCTTTGTCACATCTGACAAAAGTGCTCAGCACCGTTTGCCAGCAGACAATGTGGCCTGGGGCTCCTCTGAGCCATCGTTCCTCTCCTTAACCGGCTCCTTGACAGATGGGCCTTCAGCCTTCTGGTTTTCCATCCCCGACAAAGACACAGAGAAACCCCATCAATCTTTAGAGTATAAACCAGGAAATTCCCTGTTGAAAACACAAGTTAAAACCAGGATCACTGCTACCAAGGCTTAGGGAAACATTTCCTAACTTACAGATGAAAACAGACCAGAGATTCAGTGATGCCAACTCTTCGTTTTCAATAGCCCAAGGCAGGTTATGGGTGCTACCAGACTCAGCAGCAGTCTAAAATCCCAAATTCCTTAGTCTTGAGCATAAATGGGAATAATGCAAACTGGCAGGCAATTAGTGTTTGTGAAGGAATCAACAGAACAAACTGGACTCTTTGGGGGTTGGCCCAGTGTGTTGGAAGTTGATTTGGTTCAACACTCACTCTCCCTGTGCCTGCACAAAGGCAGGCTCCCTTCTATAACGTCAATAGAAAAAATAAAATTGCCTCCCTCAAACAAACAAAGGATTTTTCACTGGATGCTGCTGAATTCACCAAGCTTCTTCCAGCCCCACATGGCTGGACAGCAGGGCAGTATTCCCAAAAGACAGACAGTCATTGTAGTAACTAGGCTTGGACATCTTTTGTAAATTTGGGAATTTTCTTGGCACTACTACTTCCAGTGTCCTTTGCAAAGACTCTGTTATCTTCAGAAGCACAATTCTCACTTAATTGCTGTACAGGGGGCAGGGTAGGGAGAGCATGGTGGGTGCTTACGCTTAAATGTAAATCCATTTTCTCCTCTTTCCCTTTCCTCTTTGTGACAAGTATTGAAAATATTCAAAACCCCACTTTTCCCTAGTAATATCAGTTCCTTTGTGGTCTGCAGATGAACAGGCTGAGGATTAACAGCTCATTCCCAGGAGCAAAATGATTCAGCAGAAGAGGAATGAGCTAAAGACAGATTTGGTATGTTTGATCTCATATTAGCAGTGGCAATACTTGCACAAAGGAGACATTTCTCCTGCCAAGCACTTATTTTCTTCCTAATTCTTGTCAGAATATCTTCCAGGTCACGGGGGGAAAGAGATTGTTCCAAAACTGTTTTAAATTGTTGATGATTGAGCAACATCTTCACCATCTCCTGTCCATAATGCCTAAGGAAGGAAGGAATGAAGGAAGGAAACAAAACAAAAGTGAACAAACACAGGAAGAGCGTTACCAGAAGAGACTGATACCTTAAACTCATCAGGTGCAATCCCTGCATAAGAAGGCATTGCCTACTCAGCAAAGAGGGAGATTTACCTCACTTGACACTGCACAGTGCTGTCAGCTGAACACAAGAGGCAAGAGGAGAATGTGGGGCCACAGAAAAATACCATTTCACTCTGAAACTGGGGGTGTGCTTCTGTGGCATCAAAGGATCCCAGGGAACAAGCAAAACACATCTGCTTTGTTGTCAGAGCCTGTTAGCAGTGTCTTGCTGCCATTGCACAATAATTTGCCTTTCTTTACCTGGCAGGGAAGCCAGGACAAAACACCTCATGCATCCTCTTGATAATTCTATACTCTGTGTATGCACAGGGACAGCTGGTTGCTCTGGTGTTCTTGGCAGCTATTCATGGGAATTTCATCATCAAAGGAAGGGGATTTTGGTGATTTGGGTTGATTTTGCCAGTAGGAAACCACAGTTTTCTTCAAGAAGAAGTTTGGAACTCACTGAGCCACAGATAACAGCATTCTAGAAATCTGCAGAACAGGTTTAGAAAGACTGAATATTTTGGCTAAAGACCCCTGAAATATTTCTGGAAAGTCTGAAGTTAATGAAAAATGGATGTTGGGATCCTTCAGTGATGAACATTAGCCAACACTTTGGCTTTGTGTTGTGCACCTAAGGCCAAACAAAAGTGTTGGACTGGCTGATCTGAGCTCTTTTGATCTCAGTAAAGAATCCTTCAAGCCACAGGAAAAAGGTGGCAATGCTCCTTTTTGCTGGCCAACCTCAGGTTTCCCAGCACAGCCATTTGCCCAGGCAGCCCAGAGCAGTGGTCACAGTGCCAAGGCTGACAGAGCTCAAGAAGAGTTTGGACAATGCTCTCAAGCACATGGAGTGACTCTTGGGGTCACTGCACATGGCCAGGAGATGGACTCGATGACCCTGATGGGCCCTTCCAACTCAGCATATTCCATGGTTCTGTGACCCTTATTCACACCGTGAGGTAACTTCATATTCCCTTTAGTTTCCACTCTTGTGTGGTTTCACCTTTACAGCCAGACACAAAGCGGTTTTCCTGTTTTGGGAGGTGGAATGAAGATCATTACTTGTGTCCTTGTGGCAGTCCTGAGCAAGCTTCCCTGCCACGTGTGGCAGCCTCTCAGCCCTGGGGGTGCCTGCGAGCTGGGTGACTCCAATTCTCTCCACCAGGGACAGGAGGAGTTGGGCCGCACACTCGCGCACTGGGGCGGGGCGGCTGCTGGGGAGGAGAGAGCAAACCCTGGGCACAGGGACAAGGAGCAGCGGCAGCGCCGGCCTTGGCCAGAGCTGCTCCCTGCCCTTGCTGGGGGAAGGAGCCCGGGCTCTCCCTGCGCCTTCAGACACCTGCACAAGGCTCTGTCCTCAGCTAAACACAAAGGTAGCATTGCACACTAGGCCTGCCTGCACGGAAGAGGGAGGAATTCAGTCTCCCTGCACTGTCTGATACTCAGTTTCTTTCACAGTATTTGCTCGGAGTAAGATTAAAGAAATAGATGACATATGAATAATTTAGAAATTAAGGACAATTGATGCTGACCCATCAGAGGACACCCAGTACACAGAGCTACAGCAGGACTGAGGCTCTTTCCACCCATTTATCCCCAAATCTGCAGACCTTTGGAAAACAACAAATGCAGGGAAAACACGTGGTGGGCTGTGAAGTTGCAGAATATCCAGCAATGCAGCCTGTTTCTGCTGTGGGGCTTGGCAATGGATCCATCTGAATGTTTTACCCTATTGCAAAGCTGAGGAAAGGGGGGCAGGCAGTTTAGCCAGGCTGTCCTGCTCTAGAGAGTGTCTCTTGGGAACTATCAGGCCCAGCACCAACATTTAAGGCAGCATTTGCTGCAACTGTCCCATGGCTGTCAGCCTGTGGAGGTGCCTGTAAAGTGATTCATCTTCTCAAGGCTAACATGAAACATCAGTTTGCATAGAAAGTAGAGCTCTAAGCCAGGACAGTCATACAAGACTCCTTTGGCAGGAGCTGCACCTGCTGTGCAGGCTGTGCCACACCCAGCAGATTGTCCCCCATGTGCTCCACGTCCCAGCAAGGACCCTCCTCATTTCCCAAGTCAGTGGCATCATGAGGAGACATGGTTTTCCCAGGGCCTCTGTGGTTAGAGCTGTGAAATACCAAACACTGCTCACAGCTGCAATTGCAATTGCCCCTCTGCCCACAAAAGCACAAGGCTCTATCCTTGGCCTTTGCAGGCACTTTCACTTCCCCATCAGTCACCACATCTAGGAAAATCTGACAGACTGGGAGAACTCCAGGAAGCAGCAGGAAGCTGAGTCAGAGGAGCTTTAGTTTGGGTATCAGGAAAAAGGGTTTTTCACCCAGAGGGTGGTTGGGCACTGGAACAGGCTCCCCAGGGCAGTGGTCACAGCACCAAGCCTGACAGGGCTGAAGGAGCATTTGGACAGCAATCTCAGGCACTTGGTGTGACCCTTGGGCTGCTCTGGGCAAGGCCAGGAGCTGGACTCCATGGTCCTGATGGGCCCCTTCCAGCTCCCCATATTCTACACTTCTGTGATTCTGAGAACTGATGGGCTGCAGGAGGGCAGAAATAGGTGACGAGAGGACAGAAGTGAGGTTGGTTGGAGAATCAAGTCACTGAGTTCACAGAAGATGCAGGATACAGGACCCTTCCCTCCAACCATTCCCATTCTCTTCTCCCTCCCACACACACAAAGGTGAAGAATATCACTAAAAGAAGAAGAACCTACTTGACTCCCATGTCCATGAGAGCAGTCATTGCTCGTGCAGGAGTCACATTCTCCACCAGGATCCCCAGGGTCTGACTGGCTGCTTTCTGAACAAATTCTGGGGAGCTGGACACCATCTGGAGAAGGACCCGAGCAACCTCATCCACCTCAGAGTCCATGTCCTTCTTCAAGGTCACAGAGAGCTCTCCCAGAGTGACAATGGCAGAGCAGGACACCTTGGAACGGAGGTTGGTCACCTGGGGAAGCCATGAGGGGAAACATAAGAATTACGTTGGAAAGAAAACCAGTTGCCTTCAGGAGAAGTCCCAGGAAATGACAACACATCCCACTGTGTCCAGGGTAACATACAAGTACAGGAAGAGCTGGAGAGCACAAGCACAGAAAGGCACTTACTCTGGCACCAATTTCTGGCCTCAGACCTGCTCACTTCAGGGCTAAAATAAAAATTTCATTCAGTGTTCTACTTAACCCTTCTAAAATGTCCACTGCTTTCAGTTTAGGCCCTTTTACTAGAAAATTAAAGCAAGGGCTGCTTTCAAATCATCAAGGCACAAGTCATAAAGATAAAAGAGTCAGGTGCTCCTGTTCCAAAAAGCAACACCAGCAGTTGAAGCACTCAGCCAGGAAACAGAAAACACAGGCTCAGGTCTACAGAATAATTTGCATTGTTGAATTACAGCTTGGGCAGAAACTGGGACTCTGGGAAATAACATCATCAGTGTCTCAATTTCTGCCTTTGCACTCAAAGATGAGTGTCAGATACCCGACCTGCCAGTAAATACAGCTGCATGTGCCCACAGATCCTACAGATAGCTGACAGAAATTAGAAATCTCAGGTCTAAAACCAGAAATGAAGGCAGACCCTGAGCACACATAGAGATGAACAAGCACATACCTACTCTACACACCGTGTATGAAGTATGGGGGACAATTCAGAACAATGTTCTCACCTCGCTGGTAACTGCCAAGCAAACCTCACGGAGGCTTCAAAGCAGGACCTCTGAATGGGACCCAGCCAGGTGTTGGATGGTGAAGAGTCCCTTCTCCTTCAGCTCCCTGAAAGGCAGAAGATTGATTTTTCTCTCCACCAAGGCAGCACCCTCTGAAATGAGCAGCACTGGGACAGGTACATAGAGGTGTCAGGGATGGGCAGGGGCATTTGGAGCCTGCAGTTGCTCCTCAGCTTGGCCCCTCTCCTGCAGAGGCTGGTCCAGGCCAACACTTGGGTGGTGCTCCGGGGCCTTGGAGCCAGGGGTGAGGTACCACATCTGTACCAGCTGCGCAGCAAGCCCGACGGTACCTCCATGGACGGCATCTGGGGGCCCTGGTCGCAGGCTCTGGCTGCAGAGACCCCCCACTCCTCCGGTGAGCAGCCATCCCCTCTGCAGGGTGCTGGCAGCAGCAGCAGGGAGGCACCCACGCCTGGGGCTGGAGGGCTGGGGGTCCTGTTGTAGCAAGGTGTGACTCCCAAGTTTTGGGGGGCCAAGGGGAAGCAGCCCCCTCCCTGTCCTGGCTCTCCCTGCCCAGGAGACATCGGGCTGTGCTGCAGAACCCCTCACCTGCGGCACGTGCGCTGCGAGCGGGGCTGGGACCCTGCAGAGCCCCACAGCTCCCACCAGCTCCTCTACCGGCCACCTCCGAGCGGGGCTGGCACAAGGTAAGGGGCATGGCAGGCAGGTGGCACCCATGCAGGCACATCCCAGAGACCACTGGTCCTGCTGCGTCCCAATATCCCACACTGGGCCCCTTGCCCATGCCCTGCTCTGTCCTGCCCTTCCACCACCAATCTCATACCCCCTCACCACATTGCACCTCCAACTACAAGCAGCAGTAGCTTTCCTGGGGAAGAGCAGGAGGACTGCTGGCTGTGGGTATGCTTTGGTGAGACACTCTGGCTCCCCACTCCTCCCACAGGGAAGATGCATGGCAACAGTGCGAGGAGGTAAGCAGGGGGGCACAGGGCACCTATGCCTGCACCTTCCAGCCCAAGGCTGGCAGTGCCATCTCTGTCCTGGTGAATGTCACCAGGACCCACATGCTGCCCACACTCAGCTACTTCAAGGAGCCCTTTTGGCTGCACCAGGCTGGTGAGTCCCAGTGCCACCGCAGCCCCTGCTTGGCTCACAGGGGACACAGTGTCCCCTGTCCCATTTCACAGGAGCGACAAATGCCTATCCCCAACACCAGCAGTGCTCACAGATGCCCCACAGCTTGTGCAGGCAACAGCGTCGCAGGGCCGGCTGAGCCTGCAGTGGCTGCCGCCCCTGGAGCTGCCTGCAGAGCAGCTGGACTACCAGGTCCGCTGTGCCATGGAGAACAGCCATGACTGGAAGGCAAGGCCTGCCCAGGGTACCCCGAGCAGCGCTGCCCCCCTCCGCTGCTGACACACGGCAGGCGCGGGGTCGGGCCAAGCGGGACCCGCCCCTTGGTGCCAGCCCACAGCAGCCCTGCCTCCAGCTCGGCTCTGCCCCGCAGGTCCTGCAGGTTCCGCGAGCAGCGAGGAAAGAGGTCCTGGACCTGCGGCCAGGCTCCCGCTACCCCGCGCAGGTGCGGGCCCAGCCCAGCGGGCCGTGGTACCGGGGCAGCTGGAGCGCCGGGCCCAAACCCGTTGTGGTTGATGCCGTGGCCGATGCGGGTAAGGGGCAGGGCTGGAGGCTGCGGCCGCAGGAGCCACACGGCTGACGGCAAGAGGCGGACAGTGCTGGAAATGGGGAGGGGGGCACGGGGCAGGGGGCTTTGAGGGGCTCAGAGATGGTGGCTCTGGGAAAGGCTACAGTTCCGGCATTCCTCCTCCGATGCAGGCTGGCTCATCCCCAGTGTTACGGTGGTGCCGCTGCTCTTCTCAGCAGCGCTCCTGGGGCTGCGCTGCACCTTCCCCTCCCTCTACAGGTAAGGGCTGTGCCGGGGGCAGGCGGGGGGGTCCAGCACCAAGCCTGGGCACCTTGCATGGGGCATTAGGGCACCTCAAGTCTGAGGGTCACAGACCCCTTCTGGAGTGTCCCTGTGTGGCCTTAGCGGGACAGTGGTCTAGGGCACAGTGTAGATGCCTTGGAGCAGGGTACCTGGCCCCAGCAGCTGGGCATAGTGACACTCAGAAGGCTGCCCCTCACCTGTACGTGTGTGTGTGCACATGTGCACCCACACCTGCTGCAGCAGCACGGGTGAAGGGCAGGGCTCTCTAGCCATCATGGTGTGACCTGCATTGCTCTTTCAAATTGTAGAACTGAATCTCATAGACTGGAGCTCCCAGAACTTCCTGGCACTGGCTCTGGACAACACTGCTACACAGCGCTCTCATACCAGGACCTCAGTGCTGCCTCACCTGAGGATTTAGAGCTGCCTCCTGGCCTTTCCAGGCTAAGGGCAGGTGCTCAGGACTCTGAGGTTTCCTAGCTTCTTGGGAGAAGGTGTTTGCTTCATTTGGACTTCTTGGGGTTTCCTCAGAGGAGCCAGGCACAGGCAAATTTCATCTCCACTGTGAGCTCTTCATTCTGCTTGTTCCCATGAAGCTCAAATGCCACCCTGAGCTCATCATTCCTCTGGTTCCCGTAGACCATCACAGCCCTTCCATGGCCTCTCCAGAGAGGAGCAGCTGCACATCTTCAGAGCTGCAGTTGCCGGCCTGCATCCCATCAGGGAGGGAAAGAGTTTCTACCCTTGCTTTCCAAGCAGGTCGTGGTTAATGACCCTTTAAAGTGTTTTCCTGCAGTGCTCTATCATGGGTAGATCTCAAGTGAGAATCAGGTAGAAAGGGTCAAGTCGCCTAGGAAGGGGGACCTTGAAAACAGAAAGACTCTCTGCCTGCTTTTCCTGTCCTTGGTGCAGATTTGGAGGGTGTTCTGGGCATTTTGCAGACAGCCTCTCTGTAGGGGTACAAGGGCAAGGTGGAAGATATTGCCTAACAAGTGGTCAGTGTTAGGTGCACTCTCCTCTTTCTTTGAATGAAGCCAAACTAGGACTCTGATAGGATATTGCAGATGTTTAAGACTGTCTGCCCTGCAAATCAAGCCGTGCCATTTGGCGCTGGCAGGGGCTATGTAGAAATCACGAGCGGGCCGGGGCTGCTGAGGAACGCGCCTCGAGCTGTTTGTTTTCCAGCATCAGTCTCATTACATGGTTATGACAATGGGAAGATGCCAGCAGCTCACATCCCAGGCAGCAGACAAAGAACTTAATGTTAAAACTTACTTTAAAAGTTTTTTGACCAATTACACAAAGTAAAAGCATATTGACAGTAGTTCTATCCAATCACTATAAGCACGGGTACCTTTGGTTAAAACAGTGCTTGTGTATTTCGAAGACAATACCTACTAGTAAGCCTTAAAACACAATGCACTGAGCTCCATTATTAAGCTTCAACATTCCCAATATCTTGCTAGATAAACTTTTCTGTAGCTTGGAGATTTATTCTAGACCAGCGTTAATACACAGACCATTGTTCTATTTGTCCTTGCTCTTCTGCAGTTTAAATAATTTTTCTGCTGACCTATCTCACGGCTGCTGCTTGGCTCTAATCACAGTTCTGCTGTATCTGAGACCTGCCTTTTGCAGCTTTCCCAAAACTCTCTAATTTTGTGGATTCCCTCAGAGGACTCAGTGTCAGAGCCTCTGGAGAAGCGTGGAGGGCAGGGCTCAGGCAGGCTGTGCCAGCGCAGGATTTGAACTCAAGGCACCAGGAAGCACCAAGGCTGCAGACAGGAACTCAACCCTTCTCATCTCCCTCCCTGCCAGAGGCAGGCTCAGAGCAGCCATCTCACCCCTCTCTAAACCAGTGGGGGCTCTGTCCTTACCAGGCTCCTCGGGCTCCTGGGGATTGTTCCCACGGCTCTCGGTGCCAGGCAAAGCTCCCTCTGCTGCAGCTCTGTCCACAGGCTCCCCTCCTGAGGACTCAGGGGCAACATTAATATTCCCCTTGAAAGAGAAACAGAAAGGAAGAAACCCTTCCCACCACTTACACAAAACACCTGGTCCAACAACTGCATGGCTCACACGCTTCATCCCTTGTTCCTAACAAGAACTCTGGGCCCCAAAGCCCTTCAACAGTCAGAAAAAATTGACTTCTCAAACACAGTCCAAAAGCTGTCAAAGCTGACAGTGACAGTGTTGAACATGGGGGTGACACTGAACACATGGAATGGCTGCTAAGGAAATCAGTTGCTGCTCTGTTCTGTAAGGTTGCATGTCTGACAGCACTAACATCAGTCCTCATGTCACTAATTGCAATGGAAGTAGCACTGTCTCCTTTCTTCAGCCAACACCCCAATCGGTGTAATGGTTTCAATGCCTCACCCAAGGCAAGTTGATGTAGAAATAAATTCAATGTACCTCATTTTGCAGGGCCCTAGGGTCTGAAATTGCTATTCCAGTTTTCTTGATAATGATGGGCAAATCTTTTTTCTCTGTGTTTTCTCTTGATGGCTTTTTTAACGATAGGTGCTATCACAGTGAGTTGTCTGATGCTACATGGGCCACTTTAATTTTTGAGGGAATGTCCTGCCAGGCTCTATCTCCACAAATGAGCCAATATTCTGCTGCTAATTGATGTGGGGACTCATCTAGGTCATCTACCCGTCAGCAGTTTCACCCTTAGGGGGCACTGGGGTAGTACAATTGCACCACAAACTGGAGTATCTGTCCTCAGGATGATGGGGAGTAACATTCAACTGTGGATCTCCCTGGTACTGAAACTCAGCACAAAATTCCATCACCAATGAACCAAGAATCCCAATTCTTGAGGTTCAGAAGGTGCTTTAAGAAGATCAGGGGCCCAGTGATGTCAGCTGGTTATGGGATTGGTCTCGTTGGTAGCCTCACACCAATATTTGTCACGATTGGGCATTGGCTGCTCCTTGGCTGGCACAGGCACACCGACCAGACGGGTTGCAAAGGATTTGTCTGGGCTGAAATGGGTCAAACACACGGTGTCTGAGCCTGCTGACTTGGCTAAAGCAAGGCAAACATTCATTTTTGGTTGATCTACAGGCACGTATGCATGCAAAAGCAAGCAAGCAAAACCAACAAGTGCCAGTATATCATTTGATCAAGCTCCATGTTCCTGTTCAGCTGTTTTTTGGCAAAAGCTTCCCCATCTATTTCAGTTCTCAAGCAAATCTTTTAGCGCTTGTTTAGGGACTGGCCAACTACAGGACACTAAACTGTCCCTCTAACCTTCAATTTTTACAAATTTGGATATCTTAGAATTCTCTGGAACACAATGGACACCACGCTTTTGCTGAAAGAGCTCTATGATACAAACCATTTTCCCAGTCCAAAAATCAACATCAGACTCCAGAATTGTAGCTTTCACAGGTTGAACGTGGAACGCCTGGCATGCACCGTAGCTTCTCGTGCGGCTCACGTCTGCTTGCTCATTTCCCTGCTGGTGGAATTGTCGGTGTGCTCTTGTGTATGAGACAGTTTCACATCCTTCACCAGGACCCACTTAGGTCCAGCACCTGTGCAAATACAAGCATACCCTTTGCCCCAAGTGATTAGTGAAAATGGTCCTTCAGTTTGTCCTAACTCAAGGTTTCTGATCAAAAGTGCAGGATTTTCTTTCAATTTTTCCTGTGTGCTGTTTGAAAAGTGCCTAAAAATTGGAGGATTAGTTCCTGCAAATGAGCTATTAAAAACAAAAAGACATATAAAGCTTTGCTCAACCTCATCTGGGGTGTTGCTTGGGCCACTCCCCGTTTTCTTGATGTAGAATGGTTTTAGAGTGTGGTGCGTCCTTTCAACAATTGCCTGACCTGTGTAGGAATAGGGAATTCCAAAATGTGGCGAACACCCCAGTCCATCAAAAATGTGGCCAATTTTTGAGCTGTGTATATGGGACCATTTGTCAGTTTTCATCTTGTGGGGGATCAGTTTGGCGAGCTCTGGGCCCAGTGACACTGACAAGGACAAAAGCAAAAGACGAAAGGCGCTCTCTCTTCCCAGGACCAAGTCCCACAGCTTTAATGGAGAACAGCTCCAGGAGAGAAAGGGAGTGTCCAGGAAAGGAAAGAGGATGTCCAGGGGAGGAAAGAGAGTGTCCTCCTCGTGGCAGGAGACTGTAAATGCTCGGAGAGGGGGGCAGTAGAAATGAACTGCCATAGTTCAGCATAATAAATCACCACACTGTAGTCTTCTGCATAAATTGCTGCACTTGTTGCAAACAAAATCCTGAAATCTCCCCAAACACAACTGTGCAGTCCCAAATGACCACAATGTGGGAGAAAAATCATTCAACCCCCCTGTATACCCAAGCACCAGGTGTCACAGGGAGCACCAACCCCTGCAACTACAAAGTCCACACACACAGGCTCACCGGGAAGGGAATATCTCTTTATGAGGGGACAGAGAGCTCACTCTTCTCAACACGACACACACCATACACCACATTGGCATCCACCCACATCATCTTCCTCAAACATTCACACACTGAAAACACAACCTCAATTACAACACACAGGAAAAACAGCAGCAATAAAACAGGATTTGCTCAATTCACCCCCAGAATTCCTAGCAGGTCCTTATTGACACAGCAAATCCTTTCTGCCATCAGCCAGACCCAAGCCCAAACTGCACAGGCGTACGTTGTGCACAGGACATCTCTGTGTGACTTGTGAACAGCCCTTCCCCTGCATACGCCTTAGGGTTACTTTATACAGAGTTAAACGTTCCTTTCTCCACAGTGCCAGCAGTCTTGTCTGTCCCCCACGAGGAGCAGCCGAGAGCAGAGGTGCCTCCAGGAAAGGAATGTCCTGGCAGCGCCCAGAGACGTCCAGAGCCCGGATGTTCTTGCTGGAGCAGGGAAGCGTTCCTGCCGCGGTCAGCAAATGAGGTGTGGAATAGAACTCCCCACAGTTAAAGGTAGGAGGTGGTGTGTTTATTACAGCCAGGCACAGGAGGAGTTGTCTCCTAAAGACATGTGTGAAGAATCACTGGCTCTCTCTCTCATCTCTACTCATCTAAAATATCTGACACATTCATATAAATCCCAAAAAACCTGACACATATTCATTAGATAACACTGCCTACCCTCCTTTGAATTAAAATGTATTATAATTGAGTCCAAAGTTCCTTCGCATTTCTGCAGTCTTTCACTTCAAATGGGTTGGTGGGTTTTAAAGTGGGGAATGGTCTCCTTCTGATGAAGGCCAAGACGTCTTCCTCAATTTGACCTCTTTCCTTATGATCTGTTGGCAGGCTTTCACACCCCTTGGCTATAGTTGTGGTTTCGGGGCCCAGGTGCAGGCTACGGTCCTCTTCTTTGTCACAAAGAAATCCGCATCCCATCCCACTTCTTTAAACATAGTAAAGACAGGCAAGTGATATATTACCCTAGCCTTAACTACCTTATCTGATAAAAATTAACTATCCCTTATTATTTCTACTCTTCTTGCTATGCTCTTTCCCCCTAACTAAATCTTGCTAAAATTTTAACTCTTCCAGTTCTTTTAAATCCTGGATTCATGGCCTCATCTCACACACCAGCCATGTGTGAGCCGATGCTGTAACTGGGAAATTCCACTCCTGAGCAGGAGATCCCAGGCCTGGTTCTGAGCTGGAAGGGTGAGAAGGATGAGATGCACGTGGTTTTGCTCCAGGGGATGTCCTGAAAGTGCACTGCCTACCTGCCCCTGCTGCCGAGCACCACGCTCCACCTCCTTCTCCCGCTCAGCAGATTTTTAGGAATCCAGGGCTTGGTATGTATTATTTGCTACTGCAACAAATAGAATGAATTTGCTTTGCAAGCCCAGTTTTGTCCTGGGTTATTTTCTGCATGGGTCTCCTCCTGAACCTGGGACAATGACCAGTAGGGCCCTACAGGACACTCCTCTTGTCAGTAAATTCGGAGAAGTGATTTAAGTATCAAGAAGTCAATAAGTATCAATCAGTAAATCAAATAATTTGGGGGAATATTTAGCCTGTGAGTTTCAGCAAAGTATTGAATATGTCTTAGATCCATGGATAGAAACTAGTAAGTGAGATTGCTGGGTGTGCATGTGTTAGGGAAGTGATTCCCCACACACCCAGTGCTGAGATCAAGGATTGCCTCTCTTCTAACCCTGAGCTGGCAGCAGGAATTGGGCCCTGCTTGGTAACGTTCATTTTGAAGACTTCTGTTGAGCAGGTAAGAATGGTCAAAATTAAATCTTTTCCAGCTGTTTTCCTTTGGTTTACCAGTTTGAGGGTTAAAATTGTGTGCTGCAGGTGTCCAGGGTGTGTGCAGAGCAGTGCAGCCCCAGAAACGCCTTGGCTTGCCCACAGGTTGTCATGCCTTGCTGCCAGGTGTGCCCAGCTGTGGCAGGAGAAGGAGCCCGCAGCGCAGTGGGCACCGTGCCCTGCCCAGCCGGGGCTCTCTGGCACAGAGCAGCAGCAGCGCCAGCGCCGTTCAACCCGCTCCTGCCTTGGCTTCCCCTGGCACACAGAAGCCTCTGGAAATCAGCACCGCCAGCGGCGTTCCCAGCTGGGAGCAGCTGCTGCTGGCGGGCAGATGCTGCCAGTTCGACTGCTGCCAAAGGGGAAGAGAGGCAGAGATGTACCCGCACCGGAGCCCTGGGCATGTCCAATAAAGGTGCAAATATGTGGGGAGATTTGTTAGGAAACATTTCAGCTGTGATGCCAACAGTGGCTTCTCTCCTGGTTCTGTGTGTTCTGGACAAGTAATGCAATGGTTGGGTCTGACAATTAAGAAGCAGATGTTATGTGGATGTTCAAATGAGTAGTGATTATATTGTAATATATCCTCCCATAGTCCTCTTTCCCGTCCCCCTTGTAACAGCCTGGGTAGTCAGGGCATTTGGGGAGGGCTGGCTTGTGACCAGCAGGCAGCGTGTAACAACACCTGACCTCCAGTCGGGATGCAGGAAAGTAATCTCCACCAATGGGCAGCAGAGAAAGAGTTGACTGACAAAACTTTTGGAGGGGCTGAGGGTATAAAAGGCAGAGCATCCTTTTTGTAGATGAGCACATGGCTACTAATCACAGAGACTCCCAATGATGCGACTTTTCCTTATTCAGTCCTTTGTTAAGGTTTACTAAACCTTTAAAATTTTAAAAGTGAGAGTCATTTCTCACACGTGCAATGCTGTGGGCCATTGTCTTGGTCTGGTTTCCTTTGCTTGTGTCCCATCTGAGTGCTCAGTTGGGGTACAGGCTGTAGGTGCTTGGGGCAATCCTGGAGTTCCTCTTGGATCCTCTGAACAACAGGGTTTGGCCCATGAGGGGAATTTTTGCTGCTTTGTGACAGATGAGAATTTCCCAAGCTCTTTTGTGTTTTCTGTAGGGAAGGTTGGTTATTGCTTTGCATAAACTCACAGACCAACACAGAGCTATCCCTTTGTGATGTCAGGGCATGGTTGCCCCATCGTCATAGTGGCATCAGAAGGTTGCATTGTTGCACGGAAGGCCTGAGTGTCAGAGCAGCCCTAGGCCTTGCTCAGATCAGGAGAACCTTCCTGGTCAAAGCATCTGTCAGTAGGCAGCTGCCCACTGACAAGAGGCTTGTTTTTTTAGCGTTTAGAAAAATTGCAGAAATGCCAATAATTAACCATCTGGCCACTGCAGCTTTTGCTGCATATGGCATTACTTATTCCATTTATTATTTCACGAATTTTGCACGTAAGTAGAGGCTTCCCTTCTGCTTATGTTAGGGTGTATCCTAACCTGGCTTTTGCATGTCTTCCTGCTCTTTGTTGGGGGCTGAGTTTCTGATTTTGAAACAGAAAGAGCATTAGGATGCCTCTGCTTTGGTAAAGCTCCTGTCAAGAGGTCCAGCTAAAAGGGGGTGTCTGTAGCCACAGGGGCAGCATTTGCAGGGGAACCTCCAGGGCTTCTGTTCCCTGCACGGGAGAGTCTGTGGCAGCAGAGTCTGTCATTTCCTCAGGTTGCTGGGAGAAGCAAGACACCTTTGAAAATGTAGACTGGCAGACGTTCTTTAAGGCTTTCCAAAAACTCTGCAGTTGTTCCCAGAATTCAGAGAAAGCTTCTTTCTTTTTAAATTCTGTCATGAAAGTATTTGACTAACTTGATCTTTTACTAAATGCTAAAATAGTTGTTCCCTTTGAAAGGAAGTGCTGCTGTGCTTTTCCACAATAGAACTGCGGCACCTCTGGGGGATTTTGGGGAAGCTTTTCTGGGCAACTATTTCCTGCAAGTTAATCAGAATTAGTGCATGACACTGAGTGAAAAAAAAAAAAGAGTACCTGAAGGAGAAGATTTCAGAAGCTGTCTTATGTGTTTGGTAGAACAGGAGCATTAAGTGTTAAAAACACTTTGCATTTGCTTGATCATATTTGTATTCATTTCCTGGCTAAACTGGCTGCAGTGTAGGCACAACCAAGAATATTGTCCTGATCTCTTGCTGGCTGTGTGAATGAGATGTGTCTCCTGGAGGGATGTTGTGAAATGGGAAATCATCTCTGTTTGGGTTGACTTTTCTGTTGGATTCAGCAGCCCAGGCAGTTTTCTCACACCATCTGGTTCATTTTCCCTTCCCACTACAGGTCACCTGAAGTGTGTATTCAGCAGCACTGAAGATCCTGAGGTGAGTGAGAAAGGAACATTTCATGTTCCTGGTGTTTAGGAATTGTAGAGGAAGATGTGAGCTTGGCCAGTAGCAGTAGACTGAAGAGGGCCAGCTAGGAAGGCCGAAAGAAAAACCATATTCATGCCTGTAACAAAAATAATAAAGGCAGAGATAGATATTTTTAAATTTCCTTCTCAGAGTTTGAAGAACTAAAAACCTAGTTTTGAAAAGAGAAAAATGCTTGCAGACAGCAGATAGGGAAAATTTAATTAAGAGCAATTTCCTGTACAGTTGAATTAGATCACTTTAATTTAAAGAGAGGGACTTAGAATCCTATTCCTATCAAACTTTATGATATCCACTTGGAACATGAGGTGGTAGCACAGGAAGGCCATCTTGCAATGGTGCCTCTGTATCTGAAGTGCAATGGGCACCTTTGTGGCTGGGGAGCTGCGTGGGCCCAAAGGACGCAGGGCTGGCGGCCGTGAGCAGCTGGAGATGAGGCAGCGTGGGGCCAGGGGGCCAAGAAGGCCAAGGGCACGGTGGCTGTGCCAGCAGCAGTGGGGCAGCAGGAGCAGGGCAGGGAGCGTGGCCTGTGCTGGGCAGCGCTGCGGCCACAGCTGGAGTGCTGTGTGCAGCTGTGGGCCCTGGGAAGCAGAAAGTCATGGAGGGGCTGCAGCGTGGGCACAGAGGGACAGGGGAGCTGGGCAGGGGGTGCAGCACAAGGCCAGGGAGGAGGGGCTGAGGGAGCTTTAGCCTGGACAATGGGGGCTCATGAGGGACCTTCAGGCAGACTTCCATAGATCCCTGCCTTGGATCCATAGAGCCAATGCTCAGCACGAGGGCTGTTTCCCTGCCAAACATCCCTTCACTGCATCCAAGTGCTTTAGATACTGGTGTGGGTAACACTTTCATATTTTGTTTGTTGATTTGTTTGTTTGCTAGAAGGAGAAGCCTTGTGCAATTTCTCCTTCTCCAGGGAGCTTTTTCTGAATCTCTCCTGGCCTTTTCCAGCCATGGCAGAAACTTTCAGGTTAACGGCTCCCGTGTCTTTTGGCTGCCCAGGGAATCAGTGTGTGTTGTGTTTGGGAACTGAGTAGGAAATCAATGCCCTTGCATTCCAGCTGGTGCTCAGAGATTAGAGGAGCTGGGAGGGGCTGGGCTGCATTTCTGATTCCAGCCACTTTAGCACCATCAGTGTGGGCGAGTCCAAGAGAAGAACTTGCCCGAGCACAGATGCACAAAGGGAGCCGTTCCCAGTGCAATGCTCTGGGTCTGATTGCATTCCATAAGGACCTACATGCTCCAGATTCCCCAAGAGTGTGGGTTACTGAAGCAACAGGAGAGCAAGTTCAGGATGGCTGCTGGTTGGGGCACTGCTGCCGAGTGCTGATGTGTGTAGCGACAGAAAGGACAGGATTGATTCAGGGTGACCCCCACGTGGCGAAAAATGTGCTTTCACTCTATGATTTACAAGTTTAAACAAATGCTTTATTAAGCTATGTTATATTACACTGGTATTATATTAAAACTATACTAAAGAGATATTATACTAAAAACATATGAAAGAAAAACTCGTGACTGTCTCCACACAGCCTTTTATCTAATTATCTAATCAGTCTAGACAACTATCACTAAAATCCAATTAACAAATCACTTTCAGTAAACAATCACTATAACCCATTCTTCATGTACTAAAAAACAAGAACAGCAAGGAGAGATAATAATTGTTTTCTCTCCTTCTATGAGTTTCTCACTACCTTCCCTTAAAAAAAACCTAGGAGAGAGAATTATATCTCTCTCCATTCAAAGAATGTAAATACTAGAGCACAGTAAAGAGAGATGATAAAAGTGAGATCTGTCTATCTATCTATTTTAATCTTCCTGGCTCTGCTCCAAAGCAGTGGAAGATGCAAAGCTCACCTAAAGGCATCCCTTCAGGAGAGAAGTAGAGACAAGTTCCATTGACTGATCCTGAGCAGGCAGAGATGTTTCCCCCTCCAGAGATGGTTGCTTTTTCCCGTCATGTTTTCCTACTCCAGCCTTTTCTGACCTGAAGCCTTCATTTGTCCTTTAAATTTTTGCATGTCTTAAGGGAGTGGAACTATCCCATGCTGTAGCTGGGGTCTGGTGACTCTGGTCATACATGCCATGCCATACATGACACATGGTTTCCTTCACTGGCATCCCCAGGGCTGTGTAAGTGCATTCGTTAATGGGGCCTTATGAGAAACTCTGTTACTGCTGGTCAGAATTCTCCGTTGACAAAAGAGGGAGAAGAAACACCTTGGTCCTCCTCCACATACTGAGGTGGCCATAGAGGTTCTCTGACTTCCATCAGAGATCTTTGCATGCATCCTTATCTCCTGAATGACCCGGTTTTCTAACAAGAGTGTGGATGTCAGGAAGGAGGAATGCTGGTGCGGGCCTGAAGAGAAGGTGAACTCCAGAAGTGTCTCTCACAAGGAGTGAGCTCACCCAGGAAGCCCCTGCAGAGCCAGGATGGAGCTGTGGGACAGGGCGGGGAGTCAGTCACTACTGAAAGACAAACAGGACACGGCAGAAGCAGAGGGAGGCCCTCACCAGACCCTTGAGAAATGCCACCCCTTCCCTGTCAGCTGCCTGAGAGGCGGCTGGAGCTTCAGTCCCAGATGGCCCCTGATTGTAGGGCCAGGGTCACTTTGGAATCTGTGCCTCCCCTCGGGCAGAGAACGACCCAGGAGAGCAGCAGCACAGTGCTTTGGGAACGTGTGAGCCCAGCAGTCTGTGAGTCTTGGCCCACAAAGGGCGTATGGGAAGTTGAAACCCATCTTCTCTTGCTTTCTGTGCAGGTGCTTCTAGAGAAAGAGCAGGAGCACACGGCCTCATCTGAGCTGCCATGCCAGACTCAGGGAGAGCTGTTCCCTGCCCGAGGGCAGGAAGAGCAGCTCAGGCAGCAGGTGGAAGAGCCACAGGAGAATGGCCAGGTAAGCCTGACTGGCCAGGGCACAGAGGGAAGGGCAGAGAGAGGGGCATAAACCAGAGCTCTTGGCACTGAGGAGGCCAGGAGTCCCACGGGCAATGGAGGCACAGAGCCTTGCAATCTGCAGAGATCAGCCCTGGGACAGGAGGTTTGCAATGGAGGCAGATGTGGGGAGGGAAGCAGAAAGAAGGGGCTGAATAAATGTGATTTTGAGGCTGCAAGAGGAAAAAAACTGAGCCTGATGGCAGCTCTCAGTCCCTTGCTCTGCTTTTGTGTGTACAGAACATCAAGGCAGAGCCACAAGCAGAGCTGCCCGAAGCTCAGAGTGACATCATGGCAGTGAAGAGAAAGAACAAGGAAGACATGGGAAGAATTCAAGAGGAGAATCTCCACCAGCAGAGGGGCGATCAACAAAACCAGGTGAGTGAAAGAGTGGCAGCCACTCCACTCATGAAATGTCCTCTCTTTTGTTTATTAGAGAACATGAAGGAACAGCTGGATGCAGAGCTTCAGACAGCTCACAGTATGATCAAGGCAAGGCATAAGCGGCTGGAGGAAGAAATGAAAATCATCAGAGAGAAACTTAATCGCTTCCGTCAGTCTCTGCAAAACCAAGTGAGTGAAAGAGGGATGCAGCCACTGCAGTCACCAATCTGGTGGTTTCTGCCCTTCTTGCCTTTCCAGTGCAGAGCAGCAGGGAGTGGGGCCATGCCTCTGAGTGCCATGCTGCTGTAGTGTGTGTATCACAGTCCCTCTGAAGGACATTTCCTGGTGTGCTGAATCTCAACTGCTGCCCTGGACAGTGAAACTTGTCCTTTGGCCTTTTGGCCAGCAGTCATCCAAATTGATTCCTGCTGGCCAGTTCCTGCTCTCCTTTTTTCTTGAGGTGTTTTTACAGTGGAACTTGGTGACCCAGGATGGAGGATTGAAACAAGCTGTTGTATCCCCTGTCAATCTGTTCTTTGCCTTTCCTCACAGTCGATGACTCCTGGCTGACAGGGACAAGCTGTAGTGTCTGACTGCTTTGTTCTGTTTGACTTGAGGTGCAAGTGTTGACATCTCACCGGGCAGCCTGCGAAGACTTGCAGGGAATGTGTGGCAATGAAGGACCCCAAGTTAGGAGTGAGGCACAGGAACAGTGCCCACCAGAAATGCTCCAGGTCCAGCACATCATGGGCTCTGAACCTGCTGCCGCAGCAGCATCACCTGGAGGAAGCCCTTCTGTGAAACCTGGGAACTCAGGCTCGGGCACATCCCGGGAACAGGAGACTGAGGAGGAGTACCTGGAGCTGCTGGGTACGTCTGGGGTGTTTCTTATCTGAGGGACAGTGTGTTGTGTGCAGGTGTCAGCAGAGCTGTACCAAATGCTCCTCCTGAGCTCGGTGTCACAGGGCCATTTAGGACTCCCCAGAGGCAGTGCTGTGCTCCGAGGCAGCGAGAGAGCTCTGGGTGTTCCTGCTGCCTCTGAGGGCACCTGGCACTGGCTTGGGTTTGCCTGAGCTTCCCTCTCTGCTAAAGGCTGAAGCAGGGATTGTTCTTGGATCAGCAGAAGGCTGTGACCTAGCAAATGATCTAGGCAAGTCCTGTGTGCCAGTGGCCAAACTGAACAGAATTTTTAGCTTCCTAAATTCTCCTTAGACTCCTGACTTCCAACCAGTCATCACAGCAAAAAAACTTCACAGAAATAGACTGACTTTGGAGATTTGTCTTTTTGGTTGGGGATTTTTTTTTTTTTAGGGGGTGGGGTAGGATTGCTTTTCTGTTGTTCATTTTTGGTGGGGGTTTTTTGTTGTGTTTTTCTCCATCCTGAAGGAGCCCTTCTACCCCACGTTTTACTGATGTCATTTTTATGACTGTTCCTGTTACCACTACTACATCTGCAGTTTATTTTCATGAGAATGCTATATTTTTGTCAAGAAGAGAATGCTATCTTTTTGTCAATAAGAACTACTTTGAAAGAACATCAGGTTACAGGACAAGTAGAGAGCACAAGGTGTTTTCCATGTGCCCCCAAGGAAAAAACAGAGACTTTGATAACAAACTTTATTTAATCTTCTAGTTTTATGCTTATCAAGATGTGTCCAGGAGACACATCCAAGTGGTGTGATCAGATAAAACTGTACTGCAGGCATTTCTCAGGAGAGAGCCTCCAGCCCAGCCATGGTATATCCCTCAGATCCATGGCACTTTTCCATACCTGATTCCCACTCTTTCCCATGACTCTTAGAATCCTACCCATTGGCCCAGGCCCTGCTCAGATCAGTCTCTAGGAAAACACATCAAGCCCTTTGTGATTCTGCGGCACAACCCAATGAATCTGCTTCTTGCCCGTAACAGCTGCCAGTGCTGTGCTCTCAGATAAGAGACCTGGTGGGGCTGAGACCAGAGCCCAGTGCATTCTGTGTCTGCCATCACCTGTTGGGACAAAAAGGGCACTGATCTGTGCCTGGGTGTGGCTGATCTCAAAGCCCATCCTGTTGTGTCCTGAATGGGGGCAACAGCTTGTCTGGGGCTCAGGCTCATTCTGGCTTCTTCCCATCAGTGCCTGTCAGTGCTCATGCTTGGGCTTTGCCAGCCTTGTGGTCGCTGCCCTGTCCCTGAGGGCTGGAGGGACTGCAGAGGCTGGAGCCTTCCTTAGCTGGGAGAGGGGCAGCTTTGAGCTCAGCCTGCTCACAAACAGGTCAGGGTCCTGATGCTGAAAGCCCCGTCAGGATCGGTTACAGCTGGAGCTGCTCTGGTTTACAAATGGGAAGGCATTCCTTTGGCAAACTGCTGAAAGGTGGGGAAGATGACCTCCTCTCCTGGGATTGTATGTCCCTGTGCTTTGTTTCCTGTCAAGAGAACTCTTCAAAGGACTGTACAAATCAGTCTCTGTGCTGGCCACCTGTGCTGCAGGGCTGTCTGCCTGGTTGTGGTTGTTGTTACCCAGCCGACCACAAAGGGCTCAGTGTTCCAGGCGCTGGGGCTGCCTTTTGTATCTCCTGGAAGCTGGGATCTCTGCTTTAAAGTCAGCATCTTGCATTTTGTTTCCCTCAGGGAGAATGGTGAACACCACTGAAAATCCCCTGATGAAATACACGCATCTGAATTTTATTGGCAGCGGGTGAGTCCAACAGCAGTTACTCCTGCACAGCCGTGGGCCAGGTGTTTTTGGGGTGGAATGTCTATCCAGCGTGAAGTCAGGCCAGCTGCAAAGATGATCACATGCTGGGGATAGATTGTCCCATCTCTCAATGCTGCTCAGAATTTGTGAGTGGGCTCAGAAGGCATTGTCAGAGATGCCTTGCTACCGAGGTCTTGCCTGCATCAAGGAACAGGACCTGGAAGGTCTCCTTGTCTCTCAAGTGTGGGACAGCTCTGTGTTAATTTCTTTAGCATTTTGTGTATGTCTCAAAATCATACTGGCACACTAATGAAAAGAGAAGAAACTTGCTTGCCTGAAAGAGCAACCTATGCCCTATCAAAGCTGTGAGATAACAGTTCCCAGGAACAATTCTTTCCCCTGGTTTGAAGAGGGAAACACTCTGTGGTCAGGATAGGAACCACACCGTTTAGACAGTGAAACCCAAGAGGAAAGACTAACCTCCCTTTAGAAATTGGACCCCAGTGCTTCAGGAACAGGCCCAGTGCCCATGCACTTGAGAGGAAAATGCATCATCTCCCTCCTGGCAGAGCCCTCCTGCATCCTGCAGGTTTTGACACTTCCAGCAGAGATCTCCTGTGTGGGCTGGCTTTCACTGCAAGATCTAAACAGCTTCTCCTTTCTCTGCTTCTGTTTTGTTTCTAGGACTTTTGGAGATGTTTACAGAGCACTCGACAGTGCCACAGGAGGAGAGGTAAATGTCAACAGCCCCTGCAGGCTCTGCTGCACTCGAGGGCTTTCCCCTCTGGTGTGAGCTGTGGCTGGAGCTTTGGGCAGAGCTGTGCTGAAAAGGCACAAGAAGCACAGACTGGTGCCAGCCCACAGAACACATTTGGGACTTTGTCCTCCTCAGCTGCCAGAAGGAAGGCACGGAGGGCAGCGGTTCCTTTCAGAGAAGGACGCGCTCACTCGCTCTCCATTGCTAAAACAAAGGTGGTGCCTGCGAGCACCTCACTGCTCTTTGGGGCTGCAGCTTCAGAGTCCTGAATTCTCATTTCTGGCTGCCAGCAAATCCATCTGAAAGTTACTGGTAGTTCCTTAGCCACCTGCAGTGCTGCACTTGGGAACTGCACGTAGGGAGAGATCTGCAAGGCGTCCCTGAAAGCCCTAAGCCCTGCCCATATCACAAGATGTACCCACAGAGTATTAAGGCATGGATTCCTTCTTCTGAGTCCCAAACAAAGCAGCAGAGAGTGTTGTCAGAGGTTTGTGGGTGATAACTGAGACACTGCTGTTACCAAGTGGTCAAGGCAAAATGCCAGTGGCCCCACGTGCCCTGTAACTGGCTCCCAAGGGAGCAGAGAAATGGGCTGTTGGAATGTCAGTTCCTGATTACTGCAGTGCCTAATCACAAGGCAGTTTGGCACAGCTCAGCTGTGTCATTGCAAAATCACTCGCTCCACGTGCCTTGTGGTCTCGTGCCACCAACCTCTCAAGTTACTGATTTTCAATGTCATTTTAGGTGGCAATAAAAAAAATAAATCTTCAAGGAGTGAGGAGGAAGGAGCTAACCTTTAATGAAATAATGATCATGAAGAGGTATAGGAGTCCCAATGTTGTGAATTATTTAGACAGGTGAGAGGTCATGGTCTTATCCCATGGATGTGTGTTTACATAAAGCAAACATGAGAGGTTCAAAACCCACTTTGGTCAGTGGCAGCAAGTAAAGCTGTTAATTTTTATTTATTCATATTTCTCTCCTCATCTCCAATGGATGAGAAGAGAGTGCATCTTGTCTGCATGAGTCTTCCCTGGCACACCTAGTTTGATAATTACTCCAAAATTATTCAAAACCTGGATCAGCTGTATCTTCCCAACTCAATAGCCTCAAAGTTCACTGCCTCCACATTTATTTGGGATTGATTTTTTAAAGTTTCTTAAGTGCAGATGAACCATCCTAAAGTGGATTTCCCTTGGATTGTTGCCCCTCTTTGCCATTGCTATGCATGCCAGGAAGACTAGGTGCTTATTTCCAGAAACACCATGCCTGACATGTTTTTATCTGGGCTGTTTCTAACTGCACTTTTCATTTGCTGCCCATCTAAGACATCTCCTTTTTCACAGATGTGTCTTTCTCTTTGAGACTGCACAGATTGCAAATAATGCACAGCCAAGAGGGAATGTCTATTCCTTTGATTCTGTCCTTGTCACAAAGGCATCTGGAAATAAGAAACCTGGAAGCAAAAAATCAACGTAGCCATGTATGTCCATCTCTACCCCCTTGTTTCCTTCTTTCAGCTACCTTCTGGGCGAGGAACTCTTGCTGGTTATAGAGTACATGGATGGAGGTGTCCTGAGCGACATCGTCAGCCAGACCTGCCTGTCTGAAGATGAGATGGCAGCCATCAGTCGGGAGGTCAGCAATCCCAGCTGTGTTTCCAAGGGCTTGGGCAGGATTGTCTGGGAAACAGGGGCTCAGAACAGGAGAGGTTTCCTGTGCCGAGCTTTGTTTCTGTGTTGCTGGATTGCTATGGGCAAGTAAAAGCATCTCAAGTGAAAGGCCTGCCAGTGCCCCTGCACTCCCTGTACTCAGTGCCAGTACTCTTATCTCCTGCTGTTGTATTCTCGCTCTGTCTCTTGTATTTGTATTTGCTGTTCTCCACCTTGCCTCTCTACATGTTTGCCTGGGGTCTGTCTTCACTGCATTCCTTGCCTGTAAAAGCAAAGGTGCTGGTGGCAGGATTTGAAACAGACAGCAAAGAAAGAAAAGAGAGACTCGTTTCTCTCAGTGCTCAGCTAAAAAGGATAGGAGTGCAGCTAGAATGCTCTTTGCTTCTGAGCACATGCGCTGCAGCAGGAGTCATCCTGGCTGGTTGGCAGGGGACAGCCTACAACAGCAGGTGCTGTTGCTCTTTCAAAAGCTGATGTGCCTTTCCTCAGAAAGGTCCTGCTCTGCAAGTGTTGGAGCAGCAAGCTCTTCCTCTCAGCGGCCATTACTCCCCATTCCCCTGGAGAGGGAATCTTTTAGATTCTTTGTTTCCTTTCTTGTGTGATGAAATCACATCACTCATTTTTGCCCTTCTGTTTCTGTTTTCTCGCTCAGTGCCTGCAAGGACTGGATTTTCTTCATGCAAACGATGTGATCCATCGAGACGTGAAGAGTGACAACATCCTTCTCAGAACCGACGGTTCTGTCAAACTGGGTCAGTATATTCTTGGTCAGGTGCAGCGTTCCAGGGATGTGGGTGTGGGGCTGCTTGGCGTGACTGCCAGCTCCCCAAAAATGGTGCTGGTGGCAGTGCAGGGACCCCTGCTGCGAGCTGAGGGCACAGTTGCAACGTGCACAGAGGTAGAAGGAGCCACAAGCAGTCAAGAGTGGCCTTGCTCTGTGTGGGTCCCTTCCAGAGGGAGGGAGTTACAAGTCTAAAGTTTCCAAAGAACAAAAGCCACTGCTAGAGGCAGTGTAAAACATGGGGGATTTTTAAAGTCGCCAATGCCAGGAGATTCAACAGAGCAATTTCAAACTTCTGCTGGGGAATTCTTTTGCTTGCTTTCCTAACTGCACAGAATTCAGATAAAACCAGTATTTTGTTTTCTCCTCAGCTGATTTTGGCCTCGCTACTCAGCTCACCCCTGAGCAGAGCAGACGGTGCTCGGTAACCGGGACTCCTTGGTGGATGGCGCCTGAAGTGGTGACAGGTCAACCATATGGCCCCAAAGTGGACATATGGTCTTTTGGAATTGTGGGAATTGAAATGATAGAACAAGAACCTCCTTACTTGGGCGAAAGTTCTGGCACGGTAAGGAGCAAATACTCACTAATCCCACTGTCTTTCTCACCTGTCTCATGTCCTGTGTGCCACTGGACAAAATCCCATTGCCATCTGCTGGAACTACTTCCACCAAGGTCCCCTCCTACAAATGTCCCTGCAACACATCAGCATCTGCTGTACTTTTGGTTGCATCAGTGGGGGAACTCAAGCCTTACCACATGCAAACAAACTCCAAACAAACTCCATTCTCACTCAACACTTTCCTTTGGGTTAGTGGTTCCAGTTCTTTTGTCTGTGTAGATGGCCTTAATAACAGGAAAAAAGCATCTTAAAAGTGTTGTTATCTTTCCAGAAATGAAGGAAGGATACCCAAACCCAACAAAGTTTCTAAAACCGTGGTCTTTAGAGAGGAACCTAACCCTGTGTGCAGTTTCTTCCCACTGGGAAACATGGGCATGAGGGTGTAATGCACAGAGTCTCTTCTGCTTCTTGTGCAGTGCTGCTGAAACACTCAGTGACCGTGTTTCTCTCCTAGCCCAAGCAACATTCTGCACATCACCAAGCCAGAGCCTGATGATGTGGAGAGCCTGCCAAAACCTCCTGTTTGTTTCCTGGCACTTTCTGGCATGGGCCTACCATTAATGCATTGACTTGAGCAGCCAAATGACTGGAGGGTGTCCATAGGGATGGAACCTCTCCTTCTTCTGACCTAGACAATTTTTCTTTTGCTGCAAAAATGGGAAGCTGAAATTTTCAGACTGCTGAGAGACAGAGCTGCAGGTGGCTCCTGTGTGCCCAAGCAGGCATTTTCATCCCAATACATTTGTGCAGGCATCTTAATATGTCTGTGTTGAAGAGGAGATTGTAAATGTTTGTTTCCCTACCTGGCTGTTAACTGATGGATTTCCTTTCTTTTCTTCCAATTCCCATTGTTTTCAAGAACAGCACAAAAAGCTTGATGAGTTTTGTTCTAGGGCACGTGCGCTTAAAGGACCAACAAGCACCGCAGAGATGCCTTTCATGTACTAACCCTTCAAATTAGCTAGTATAGCAAAGTCCCTCTTCCAAAAAGCCATCTCAAGCTGGCATGAATCCTCAGAGAAGCAAATGTCCTTTTGCTGAAGTAGTTCCCACTAACTAGGTCAGGCAATGAAATCAGCTGCCAAGGCAAGATCTGCAGGATGGTGGAAAAGCTGTGGCTGCATCGGGGTTTGGGTTTTTGGTTGGTAAAGGAAAGTCATCTCTGGGTCTGTGCCAGGGCAGAAACTGCCACTGAAGAACAGAGGTTAAACAAAGGGATGTGGGAGAGCCTTAGAGATGTGAAAGCAGGAGGTGGAGCCTGGTGTCTCCTTTCTCTCCAGGCTACATACCTGATAGCCACAGTAGGGACTCCACAGCTGCGGCAGCCCAAGCTCCTCTCGGCTTTGCTGCGTGACTTCCTGAGCTGCTGCCTGCAGACAGACGAGGAGCAGCGCTGGTCTGCCAAGGAGCTCCTGCAGGTAAAATGTGAAGGGGCTGCAGGTGAAACAGGCTCTGAGGGATGGGCTCCTCCTCCACTCAAGCCCAAGGCAGCAGATGAGCCCCCTTCCTCCTCACCTCCACTCTTGCTGCTCTTCAAGTGAAAATGGTGAGGAATCCTAGACTGGGCTGGGCTGGCAGGGCCCTGTAAATGTCCTCTGGTGCAAGTGTCCTGCAATGAGCAGGGACATCTTTAAAGAGATCAGGTTGCTCAGAGCCCTTTGCCACCGGAGCCGGAATGGTTGCAGGGATGGGGCACCTACAAGCTCTTGGGGCAAGCTGTGCCAGGGTCACACCATGCTCCGAGTAAACAAGTTCTTCCTTAGACCTACTCTGATTAGGTGCCCTTAGTGTTTAAAAATATTTGTCCATATCCTATTGTAACTGGCCCTGTTAAAAAAGATGTCCCGCACTTTCTTCAAAGCCACTGTGAAGTCTTGGAAAGTGGCAATAAAGTCTCCCTGGGGCCTGTCCTTCACAAAACTGAATAACTCCAGCTCCCTCTGCATTTCCTGTGAGGAGACGTGCTCTGTCCTCTGACTGTGTCTGTTGCCCTCTTTTGTGATTTGGTGGAGTGTTCAGTTTTATCTAATGGCAAAAGAATTGAAGTAGAGCAATGCAGGGTACAAAGACATGAAATGGTGGTGGAGGAACCCAAGGAAGCCAGTCCCAGCCTAGAGGTCAGAGATTTGGCTGTGGGCAGGAGGGGCTGTGGGGGGCTCACTGTGAGCCTCTGAGGGGCCCTGGTTGGTGCCCCCCAGCCCACCCTCAGAGGTTTCTGCCACGCAAACAGGGACAGCTGGGAGGGACTTGTCCCAGCCCCATCTGCTGCCTGGCACGCTCAAGCAGACGGGAACTGTGCCAGGGTTACTGCCAGGTTGTGTGGCAGAGAGGGAACTGCAGGGCCCAGTGCCACTGGGCTGGCCCTGCTGGGAAGGAAGGTGCCATCCAGCACACGAGGGGCAGGGCATGGAAAGGCAGACACTGCTTTCTGTCCCTGTGGGAATCAGCACAGTGCCTGTCTTTCAAAGGCAGGGACCTATGTGAGTCATTGGAGTTTCCTGAAAGGAAGAAAACCCAGGGACAGAAAGCGCCATTTCTAGAGCACTTGCAGGGCAAAAATCCCAGCATGATGAAGACATCACAATAAACAGATGAGTGGGATTCTGGGCCAGGTTTGCCTGTGATGGCAAGGTCTTGCACATTGGGGATGACTGGGGAGCAGATGGTCCCATTGCTCCTCTTGCTGGGTCTTTCCAGGAACTTGATGTATCCTGATTGAGTCCCTGACGCAATGAGCTTGGAAAGTAATGGTTCACTGTTCTTTGTTGTATTTTTTTTTTCCGGTGGACAGC
The DNA here is from genome assembly GCF_027887145.1 of Ammospiza caudacuta. Taxonomy (NCBI): domain Eukaryota; kingdom Metazoa; phylum Chordata; class Aves; order Passeriformes; family Passerellidae; genus Ammospiza; species Ammospiza caudacuta. The sequence continues at coordinate 4,483,913 of NC_080602.1, forward strand.
ATCCATTTGTAACTTCAGCCAAGCCACCATTCATCCTGGCACAAGTCATCAACTCAGTGAAGAAGACGAATAACCCTAACCCTAAACTCTAAACCTAAAACCTAACTCTAACCTTAAATGCTAACCCAAACCCTAACCCTATCCCTATCTCTATCCCTTACCCTTTCCCTAACCCCAACCCTAAGCCTAAGCCAAAGCCTAAACCTAAACCCAAACCTGAACCTAAGTCTAAGCCTAAACCTAACCCTAAACCTAAGCCTAAGCCTAAGCCTAAGCCTAACCCTAACCCTAACCCTAGGAGACAAGAACATAGCAATCATGTCAAGATGTTATCTCTGTTACCAATTTAGAGTAGGATTGTAGAGTAGGGTTGCTAAAGAGATTTGTAGCATAGAATTACAGATTAGAGTTGTAATTAATAAAGTTTCTGAAACATCAACTCACTTGGAAGATTCTCCTCCTTCTGACCCCTTCTGAAAATTCAACATTTCCTTCTGAATTACCAATTGTTTTTTATTGGTGCTAAGTCACACATATGGCTTTTTTTGTATGGTTTCATAAGTGAGGAGGCCTCTTCTTCATTCATCTTCTCCAGACCGCACTGCCTTTGGAATATGACCCACTGGCTGGTTATGGCGCAGCTGTGGTATTTCTAGTTGAGGCAGAAAGGGCAATGGCATTTGAAGGCAAAACCAAAGGAAGAATGAGGCAGCCCAAACACCCTGTGCAGATGCAGGCCTCCAGCTGTGACTGGAGAGCAATGGGGTTCCTGCCACTTGGATTTGTATCCCTAAATGCAATAATCTCTTTGTCTGGAGGAGAGCCTTGCTCAAGTGAGAAAGCAGAAAGATCAGAGAGGGTGCTCAGGAAGGTCTCCTGTGGCGCAGAGCTGTCAGCGCCTGTGAGGGGAGAGCGGGCCCGGCCTTGCCCGGGCTGGAGCCCCAGCAGAGCCCCGGCAGAGGCCGGAGCAGCCTGGGCCCCGGCAGAGGCAGGCTGGAAGGAGGCCCTTGGAGCTGCAAGAGGCAGCAGCCGGGCCCTGGGTGCCTCTTGCTGGGAGCAGGCGAATCCTCCGCTCTCAGAGCCCAGGTGGCAGCTGGCTGCTGCCGAGGGGAAGCGCAGCCGTGCTGGGCACAGCCCGGCCTGGAGGCCATGGCCATCTGGAGTGTGCCCAGGAGCAGAGAAAGGCCAAGGGCAGCCGCGGGCCGCTGGGCTGCCTGAGGATTCCTCCTCTTCTGCCGGCTGCCCTGCAACTCCTGGCAAAGGCCAGCAGTGTGTGCAGCACTCTGGGCACCGGGGCAGGGAGCCGGGCTGCTCGGCAGGCTGGAGCACAGGGCAGCTCCTTCAGGCCCGGCACTTGTGCCAGGGAAGCGAGGCCAGCGTGAGGCAGGGACAGCTTGGCAGGGCCCATCTGCAGGAGCCAGCGCCTCACGCAGCTCTGGGAGGAAGCGCCTGCAACCCTGCAGTTCTGCACTGAGCCAGAGCAAAGGTGTGAGATGCAGCGTGTTTGGCAGAAATATTCAGGCCCACCAGGCCGGCCTGCTTTATGCTCTGTGGTGCACAGCAAGCGCTGTGCAATGCAGCTCTGAGCTGCTGGGAGAGAGGCAGTCGGGGATGTGCCTGAGGTGAGTCAAGGGGTTAGCTGAAAATGTAATGAGGATAATTGAAAAGTGCAGATGGGTTGAGGGCTCAGCTGGGAATAGAATTGGGATAGTAGAAGATTGCATATTTTAGTTAAGATTTTAAAATGAGGTAAGAAGCTAAGTTAGTAATACAGCTAGCAGAAATCATGTGCCTTAGTTAAAGAGTACCAAATATATTAGGAACATAATGCTAGGAGTGACAGGGATAGAGGAAGCAATTGTGAAGAAGCTGAGACCATAGAAAGACCTTGCCTTAAGAGTAATTGAACAGTTAGGAGAGCCTTGGACCATGAGCAGCAGGTCAAAAGTTCTTGTCAACTGGCCATGGGAGGAGAGTTCACCATGAGGAAAACTGCTTTCTTCCTCCTATACAACCACTCCCTCATTTCAAAATCCTTCCGATCCAGTTAAGGGAATACAATTGCGCAGCTGTAATAGATATTCAGCTGATAAAAATGCGAAGCAGGCAGGTAATAATTATGTATTATGGGTCCTTAGAAACCTAATGTGAAACCTTTTCTGTAGAAATAGAGAGCAGGAGTCTGCAACTCCTTGCACGTGTCTTTGGAAACTAGTTCACATGTGACCAGGGCTGCAATAAATACCCTTCTTTTCTACTATAATTAGCTGAAGAGTCACCGGTCCGTGCTTCAAGGGTTATGCTAGAGTAGTGAACTGGTTTGGATGGGAGCAGAAGAGTTTCAGCAGGCAATTTTTGGAAGAGATGGAAGGCTCTTGTGACTGAAGGGAAAGCCATTTGGAATGGAGAAATGATCCCAAAGTACATCCAATTGTATCTTTGTGTCTGAATTTAAATCAGAATGATTATAGATAGCTTCATGCAATTTGTCTACAAATTTATCAAAGTCTTCGTTCTTTCTTTGACAAATCTCTGTAAAATACATAGTTGTAACTTATCTGGAAGTGCAAGAAATGCATTACATGCTAGTTGTTGGCTCATCTGTAAGACTTGATCAATGCTCCTAGCCTGGGCAGTGGCAGCAGCCCCGGGCCCTTTGCCAAGTAACTGTTGTGCTGTTAAACCATACAGAGGATCACCCTGCACTCTAGGTCTTGCTGCTTCTTGAGCACACTTTTCCTCCCAGCTTTTATGAAACATCACCTGCTGATAGGGTGGCATTCTAAGTCTTATTAGGGTATGCACATCAGCTGGAATAAATGTGTTAGATGGAAAAATATACTGCAGAAGTGACTGTGCAAGTTTGCATTTTCAACCAAATTGTGAAAATGCAGCTCTCATCTTTTCTAAAATCTTCCAATCGAAAGGTTCTCAAACTCTACTTGCAGCATTAGTTACTACAAGAAAAGCTTCTACATCATTGGAGAGAAAAGTCCCTTCTACAATAGCTTCTGCAATAACTTTTTCTACTTTTGTTTCTCTTTGGTGGAGATAAAGCTTGGCCTGCAATTCCTCAGAAAGGATTAGGAGGACCATGCTAGTTTGGGAAATTGACACTGTTTGCCCCTAGCATTCAACAGATGCTTGACATCAGGCACAAATTCCAACGTCCAAAATGTAGTGAGCATCTATTAGGCTCAGACTGCAAGGATAATGTAGAATTGTGGATTTGGCCTTCAGTTATCCTGGCATCACTTTTTACACCAGGATTAGCTTCATCACAGGCCCTTACAGCATTCAAACAATTGGCTTGTTGGACAGGAAAACAAATTAACATTACATCTGCAATCCGGAATGAGCTTACCACTGATGTAGGTAGCATACACCACGCTGTGTTACAGGATAGGACTGCTATAAATTTTTTGTTGCTAGCACAAGGAGATGAGCGTGAAGATTTTGAAGGGATGTGTTGCATGAATCTCTCTGACCACTCTGGATCTATTGACAAGAAATTGTCATTGCTTAAGGAGAATATGAAAAAGCTCACAGTGGTTGAGAATTCTTTTGATGAGTTGTTGAAGTGAGGGGAGAACGACCATCCTTTGATGCATCGAACTCAAGTTTATTGATTGATCATCCATTTTAAATAATAGTGTTAACGAACTTCATGCATATTCCAAAATCCAGGTTTATGATAGGCTAACAGAGAAAACTCTAACCACTCCTTTTGTTTTACAATACCATTGATTGTTTACACAAAATAAAACCAGTGTTCCCACTGTGATATGAAAGGTTCCCAAAACTTCCATATCTGTTCCCAGGGTGCCATCTTTTCCCAGAGAAGGTGTTTCGCTTGTTATGGGAAGACTGCCTGTGAACCTTGTTGTTTATACAATTATGCTTGAGAGAGTCTAATTGTTTATAGAAATCAGGCTGGGAACTGCTTTTGGAACTGCTTCACAACTACCTGTTACTTTTCTCTCAATTGCATAGCTTCATGGCCTTTTTCTTTAAGCCATGCTTGAACTAAACTCTCCAAAATGAGTGGCTAAAATCCTGGGGAATAACAGGCTGGCTCAAGGATTTAGTCCCCTTTGGCATAATGATACTTTGTCTTCTTTTTTCAATTCTGCTTGTAGTGCCTTGCTGTGCAGAAAATAATTGAGCGTACTTTTAAATCAGTCTGTCTTGTGCAGAAACAAAACCGGGGAACTGTTGAGAGTTTTTTGCAGATTGAGGAGTTCTTGCTAGACAAGGGCCATATTCAGCCGATGCACAATCCAACCTGCTTGTACTAATGGACAATGGACACATTCACAAACAATGGATAATGGACATATTCAGAAATGGGGTTGGTATATCCTTGAGAAAAATACAAGAAGAGCCATCAGGACTCAGCAAGTTTGACAGCAAGCTTGGGAAAGAAGGAAAAAATTGAACCATGAGTGGGCCAGAAGACGACAGCAAGACGCGTGAAAAATTAGGTGATCCAATCAGCATTCTAATTTAGATGTGTAAACAGCTAGGATTAACCAATCATGTATTAGCTAGAGACACGTGGACAGTAGAGATTTATTATAAATATAGTCTTTTTAGGGATAATAAATTTGGCTTCACTGGATCATATGGGTTGTGGTGTGATATCCCTGAACCTCCGCACCCCGCACAAGGGCAGCTGGGGAGGCCCAGCCCGGGCAGCAGCAGAAAGGAATTTCCCTGGCAGGGCAGGGCTGTGGTGCAGCACGTCCCCAGCAGGAGCCTGGAGCAGCCCCAGGCTCTGTGTGGGCAGGCAGGGGCAGGCAGGAGGCAGAGCTGTCAGCAAAGGAAGGGCCCAGCCAGGTGGGGCAGCCAGGGGATGCCGACAGCCTGCAGGGACAGAGGCGCAGGGCAGGGACACCGTGGGACAGCCTGGGCTGCACAGGGCACAGGGATGGGCAGCAGCTGCAAGACAGCCCTGCCAGAGCCAACTTGGGCAGCACTTTGGCCATGGCTGCTGGCCCAGGGCCTGAGGCCACGAGGGGACAAGTGACCCTTGCAGGCCTGGGGCCTCATTGCCTCCTCGTCCCTGCTCAGCAGCCTGGCAGGGGCCGCCCCATGCTCCTGCCCTTGGCATTGCACATCCTCACATGCCAGTGCCCATCCCGGGAAGAGCCCTGAGCAAGGAGGGCGGGACAGGATCTGCCTGGCCAGGGGCTGGGGCTCAGGCCTTGGCCCTTTGAATTCCTCAAACACATCCAGGTGTGCTCAGCACAGAGATATCTTTGCCTTGCTTGTCCCCAGCTGTCATCACTGCCTCCAGTGTTCTGCTCTCCCTGGAACCTGGGGACACTTTCTCAGTCCTGTCCCTCACAGGGATCTATTTAAAGCACAAGAAACTTCAGTGTTTTAATCTCACTTTGAGCTCTTGAGAAGTTCTTTTAGCCCACTCTGAGGAACTGGGTCTGATGCAAAGAGCACCAAAGCCCCAGAGGGTCATTAAGTCCCTGTGCTGTGTCTGTGCTGCTGAGCTGGGCCGGGCTCCTGGCCCAGAGGCAGCTCCTGGCAAGGGCAGCGCTGCAGAGAGACAGCTCTGGCCAGGAGCAGCTCCTGTGCACAGCCCAGCAGGGCTGGGACGCTGCCAGGGCCCCTCAGGGACACCAGCAGGGCACAGACAGAGCTCACAGGGGCTCAGCACTGGCAGGGGCTGTGGCATGTCCCCGAGATGGCTGTGTCATAGAGGCACAGAGCAGCTGGGATGTCAGCAAGGGGCTGTGTGACAGCACAGAGTGGGCTGTGTGACAACACTGAGGGGGGAGTGACATCACAGAGCCAGCTGTGACATCCTAGAAGGTGTTTCTTTGACATCACAACGTGGGTTGTGACATAGAGTATGATATCATAAGGCAGCTGTGTGATGCCACAAAGAAGGCTGTGACATCACAGACAAGGCTGTGACATCACAGGGGAAACTGTGACATCACAAATCTGCTCTGTGACATCACATATCAGCTGAATGGCATCATATGGAATCTGTGTGACATAACAGAGTGCTTGTGTGACATCATAGGAAGCTGTGTAACATCACTGGTAGCCTGTGACATCACAGGGGCTGTGTGACCTCACAAGGATGCTGTGTGGCATCACACGGGGCAGTATGACATCACAGGGGGAGTGTGACATCACAGGGCCTGTGTGACATCACGGGGGCTGTGTGAGGGCACTGGGGAGGTCACTCTGCCCCGGCCCCCCTCACAGTTCCCCCCAGAGCAGTCCAACCCTGCTCGTGCACAGCGGGGTCCCCTGTCCCCCCGGGTCCCCCGGCCCTGCAGCCTCCCCCAGAGGATGTTCCACAAGATCGACCCCAGAGCCTGACACGGGGACGGGGGGCTGGGGCCCTGGGGGTGGCACAGGGGGACAGGGACCCTCCGGCAGCGTCCCCATGTCCCCCAGGGCCAGAGCCTGGGCCAGGGCTCCTTCACCCTGTTACAAACGAGGCCTTGAGAGCGCTGAAAAACCCCTGGCAAGGGATCAGCCAAAACCAGATTTAATATTAAGGGACAGCAGCACAAAGTTCCTTGGCAAGAGTCACTCTGTTCCTGACTGGGCACTTCAGGCACACCAAGGAAACAAAGCAACTACAAAACCAAACAGAATCCAGGCAATAAAACCAGAAATGAACCATGAACTCTCCGTGTGTGTGTGCGTGCATGTGTGTGTGACTAAAGGACAGTGTGGGCAAGGATAAAAGGAATGCAGCCAAAAAGCTAAGCTGAGCTCAAACTTAACAGACCTTGATTGATACCTTAGACTTCAGCATTTAGCAAAAGAACAGCACTTGACAGTATTTAACCTTACTTAGAACCTAGGACTTAATGATTTCACAGTGGAATAACTCTTAACAATATTCAACTTATCTTATAACTCATACTAAACTTCATTACTTAGTAAAAGAACAACTCTTAGGAGCATTTAACATAGTTTACAGCTTGTGACTCACCCTTCCTTGCAGGCCTGACTGACTCAGCTATCCAAGGCACTCAAGCCCCTCAGAGTGCAGCATTTCTGCCACATTTCCCCAGCACAGGCACTCCTGTGTGCACACAGACACAAAGAGTCAGTGCAAGGCACCTGTAAGAAATTCCCCTGAGGGCAGGAAATGCTCACTGTGGGTCCTTTGGCATCTCCCCAGCGGGTGAAGGGTTGAGCCTGGAGGAGTGGGGGGATTGGCCCAGGCTCCGTCGTTGTTCAGGATCCCCGAGTGCAGCAAACGGGAGAGTTCCCGGCTGGGAGAGGCCCCACTCAGAGGGAGTGGCTGGCCCAGTAGAGCTCCAAGGGCTCCTTTTGGAGCGCTGTTTGCAGGGCCCCAAGAGAGGGGCTTCAGTCCCAGCAATGGCTCATCCTGGCCGCACTTGGCATCAGCAGCTTTCTTTGGCAGTGTGAGAACAGGGGTGTTGTGCCGCTCAGGGAACACAAACAGGTCCCAGGGCTGCTCCTACAGGAACCAGGAGCTGGTTGGGCAGCAGCAGTGTCTGGAGCAGAGAGTGTTTGTGATGAGCTGCAGAGGAGCTGAGCCTGGGGCTGTTGGCCAAGGCCGAGGCCCAGGGAGCATTTCTCAGCTGGCAGGACGGCCTGAGAAGGGGAGGGGGGAATGCAGCAGCACAGGGCCCATGGAACCAAGGGAGCATTGTGACCCTGTGGGGCCCTGTGAGACCAATGAACCACTGTCACACTGTGTGCCCTGTGAGACCAAGGGACCATTGTGACAGTGTGGGCCCCTGTGAGACCAAGGGACCATTGTGACACTGTGGGGCCCTGTGAGACCAAGAGACCATTGTGACACTGTGCGCCCTGTGAGACCAAGGGACCATTGTGACACTGTGGGGCCTCATGGAATCATGGAGAGCACTGTCACATTGCTGCGCCTCATGGAACCAGGGGAACTGTACTGATGCTGTGTGACTCCATGGAATGTAGGGGTCCTTGTGACACTGAGAGGCCCCATCAAACCAAGGGGCCCTTGTGACATTGCTGGGCCTCATGGAACCCTGAAGACCATTATGGCACTTGGGGGTGTCATGGAACCAAGGGGCCATTGTGACACTGTGAGATTCCGTGGAACCAAAGGTCCAGTGTGCCATTGCAAGGCCTCATGGAACCATGGAAAGACCATTAACTCACTTCACAGCCTCATGGAACCAGGCAGCCATTGTGACACTGAGGGGACTCATGGAATCATGGAGACCATTGTGACACTGTGGGGCCTTGTGAGAGCAAGGGACCATTGTGACACTGTGGGGCACCATGGAACCAAGAGGCCTTTGTGACACTGCAGGGCTGCATGGAACCAAGGGGCCTTTGTGACATTGCGAGGCCTTCTGTCCTCAGTGGTCCATTGTGACACTAAGAAACCAAGCAGGACCATTGTGACACGGCAGGGCTGCATGGAACCAAAGCTCCAGGGTGACACAGAGTGGCCTCCTGTCATCAGTGGTCCATTGTGACACTGTGGAGCCAAAGGAGACCATTGTGACACCACAAACCCCCATGGTCCAAAGGTCCATTGTGACAGTGCAGGCCTCACTGAACAGAGGAGTGACATGACATTGTGGGGCCTGTGGAACCACAGAGACTATTGTGACACTGCAAGGCCCTGTGGAATCCTTGGGACCATTGAGACACTGCAGGACCTTCAGGAACCTGGGGGCCATTGTGACACTGTGGGACCCCATGGAACCAAGACACCCTTGTGACACGTCAGGGCCCCACAAAACCAAGGGAAGACAGAACAGCTCTGGCTGGTTTGGCCTCCCGTGGGCCACCTGACTGGTCCAGCTGACCTTGGCATGTTGAGGGTCTCTTCTCATCTGCTGCTGAAACACTGGGGCTCTGTGCTTTCCTTCCTATGGGAAAGAACTGTCCTTCTCCTCCAGGCGCCCTTGGCCAGAACTGGGATTTCACCTCCAAATTTCCTTATATCCAGGGATTGTTCCCACAGCAATATTGCCAGGACAAATCTGTCTGGCAGTGGTTTCACAAGGGTCACCTCTCATCTGTCCCCAAAACCCTGGGGAAGGCTCTGTGCTTTCCTTCCTGTGGAAAGGAACTGTCCTTCTCGGCCAGGTGCCCATGGCCAAATTTGGGTTCCATCTCCAACACTGCCTATTGTGACAAACTGGAGGAGATTGTTGGCTTGAATCATTTCATGTGTGGGGAGGAAGGGGCAGGTCCAGCCTTGCCCTGCCCTGGAACCCCAGCCCTGCCCTGCCCTGCAACCCCAATCCCCCCCAGAGCCTCTATCCCAGCCCAGCAGTGTCTGCCAGTGCCTGGCACAGCACAGGCAATGCTCCACAGCCACCTCTGGAGCCCCCAGCCCAGCTCCTGAAGGACCAAATGACCCCAAGGCCCACCTGGGGGCAGGGCCCAGGAAGACCAAGGGGTATTGAAGGCTGACCACAAGGCAAGCACACATTTTGACCCTACCTCCTCTTGGAATTTCCGTCTGAACAACACTGGAATCCGGGCATAGGTGCTTCTCTATATCTTATTTTTCTTTCTCTCTTTCTGTGTCTACTTCTATTTCTTTCCCCTTGCAAAGTTTGATTAACTTAAAATTGAAAAGGCTTGGGCTCCTGAAGTTGAATGGGCCAAGTTAATGCTTTGAGAAGTGTTTGTTGATTGACTGTCATATTAAATCTTTTGCCAAAGTTTCACTGATTTTCTAAATTTCTCAGTAAAGGCTGTTTGGTTGTTTTGAGCTCCTGAGAATGTCTTGTTGGTATTTCTGCAGTACATCCAACTCAGAGGACACAACAGGTAATAAAACCTGTGCTCCTTTCCAGGCAGACATCACTTGTTCTGATGTTCTGTTCATCCAGGCAGTTCTACTTGTAGGGCCGATGTGCCCTGAGGTGCCAAGCTAAGATTGGCCCCTTGCAAGCTGATGAGTCGGCTGGAATTCCATCCTGTCCCATCCCTCAGCGTCCCTGCATTTCCCATCTGTAGCCCTGGTCTCCAGCACGGCCATGGAGGCTCTTTGGGCTCTGGACTGTTCCTGCAGCCCCCAAGGACAGCTGAGCTCTGCCTTTGGCACAGTCAGGCCTGGCCAGCGCAGGCCATGCTCAGCAATTGCTTCTGTGTGCCTGGCCTTGCTGTCAGCCCCGGTAGCGGCTGCACGGCCCCTTTGTGGCCCTGTGCTGGCCCAGCCATGGTGGCCCAGCCCCTGTGCAGGCCCAGCCCAGGCCAGGAGCATTGCGGCTGGGAACGGCCCCTGTGCCGTGGTGCCCACAGCAGCCTTGGTGCTCTGTGCCCCATGGCCTCCCTGCTGGGCAGCCTCTGCCAGCTCCTGCAGAGCCCGTGGCACCTGTGGGGCTGCACAGACAGCCCTGACCCGGGCTCTGCCGGCCCCTGGGCCAGCAAAGAGGCAACCAGGGCTGGCCATGGCCGGGAACAGGCCCTGAGCCCCGCAGGAGGATGGAGCTGGGCCACAGCCAGACTCAGCCCAGGCCAAAGCTGGGCTCATCAGCCAGGGCTGCCAAGGACTGGGCACAGAGGCTGGCGCTGACAAATGTCCTGGGCCCCTCCCTGCTCTGTCCATGCCTCCAAGGGCACAGAGCAGCCTCCTCTCTGGGCCACTTGCCTGTTTGCAATGCCTTGCACAGGCGCTGGCCTTGCCCCACAAGGCCTGGCCTGAGTCCTGCCCCTGCACGCTCAGCCAGGCTGAGATAGACATTGATGGTTTCTGGGCCAGGTTCTCTGAGCCCAGCCCAGCTCCCTGCAAGATCTGCCCGCTGCCCTGAGCTCTGGGCAGCACCAAGGGCCTCTTCCCAGCCCAGCCCAGCCGCCTCTGGCCCCACAGCTCTGCTCAGGCCAGGCTGCTCTGGGCACTGCCCCACGGCCTCAGCCCCTGGCAAGGGCACAGCAGCAGCTGCAGCTGCCACAGGACTCAGCCCCAGCCATGGGGGAAGGTGCTTGGCCAAGGCCAAAGGAGGCTCCCTGGCTGCCCTGCTCCCCTCAGGCTGAGGCGCTGAGAGCTCTGCAGCCCCTGCTGCCATCCCATCTGCCCAGGGCAGCACAAGAGCCCCGGCCTTGGGGCCCTCAAGAGCTGCTCCTGCTCCAGGCCCAGGGCCCAGGCCAAAGCTGGGGCAGCCACAAAGCTGTGCCCATTTCTGTTCATTGCTGCTCTGTTGGGGATGGATCCTCAGCCACTTGAAGGTTGCTGATGAATTTTATTACTCCACAGGCCACTTCTTTCTTGGGCTCTTCAGTTCAGGAATTCAATGAGAAAAGCTCATAAACATTTCTTCTAAACACCCAAACAAGACAAGCCCTTGGGAATAATTCAAGTCTTTAATCCTTCTGTGGTTAATTACACAGCTTTCACAACTCTATTCAATGTGAATCTACTATATTGAAAACAATGAAGAGAGAATTTTGTCCTGTTCAGTTTTGTTCTCCTGTTCATAGACTGAGATCAGCAATGTCCAATTGATATTGACCCCCAGCACCTCCTAATGCAGTTTGAACAGATATGAAAACCAAGACCCTTCATGGATGAAAATCACTCAGATGTTGTCCCTACCCCCACCCCAATATTTCTCCCATCCAAGCCCTGGGACTCAGAGCAGCTGAGGAATGGAGTCACATCCAGGGATGTCACCAGGGCTCAGGATTGGGGCTAGGTCAGTTAAATCTCTTTATTGCTGATCTGGAAAGCTGCCCTGGGCCCTTGCTCAGGGCTGGTGTCAGTGCCCAGAGCCAGAGGGGATCCCTTGCTGGGGGCTGTGCCATGGCCACCTGCCCTGTGCCGCGCTGGCCGCTCTGGCACCAGGAACCAGCAGCCACCGGCACTGCCAGGGCCAAAGGCCAGGTCAGCCAGACAGAAAGGGGCAGGGCTGGGCACTGTTTCCATGGCAACCGGCACTGGGGGGACACCTGGGTCACCTGGCCTGGCAGTTGCCATGGAAACCCCCGACAGGGACTGAGGGCACAGCCCCTGGCACTGAGACACTGCTGGGCCGGGTGCTGAGCACAGCGCTGAGCACGCAGAGATGGTTTTGTTCTTGCTGAGCTGCAGCACAGCCAAGGCCTGTCCTGCCCCTCGTCCAGCCACGCTGGGGAGGGGCTGGGGCTGCGGGGGAGCTGGGCAGGGGACACAGCCAGGACAGGGGACCCCAACTGACCCCCGGCATAGCCCAGAGCAGAGCACATCATGCTCAGGGTATTGGCAGGGGGGAACAAGGAGGAAGGGGGGAATTTTGGAGGGAGGGCTTTTGCCTTCCCAGGGAACACTTAGGCAAGAGGGGGCCCTGTTTCTCCAGTGGGCAGGGTCACTACCAAAGACACAGACACCAAGTTAAGGAATTGTGTCATTTATATCATGCACAGCTGCAAAGATTTACAAAAGGATAAGCTCAACAAAGCACATCATTATTAGCAAAGAATTACAAAAGAAGCTCAGCAATCCATCCAGTCATGACTACCAAAGGTTGCCTGCAGTGATTAAACAAAGATCCATCAGCAGTTCCCCTCAGGCTTTACCATCACCCACACCCACACATCAGCTGGGGAAGCCAAGGACTGCAGAGCCACTCCCAGACACTGGGAACTCCTGCAGGTGCCTCCACCTTTGCAGGCAAGGAGGCTCCAACCCCACTGGGAGAGGACACAGCTTTTCCACTGTTAAACAAACAAGCTGACATCACTGCTACTTGTGGCAATATCTGGTTTCATTCTCCTCATTGGTTCCTCCCAAAGCCTGGCCAGGACTCCAGGAGGAACCAAGGCAGTTGACTTTGATCCTTCAGCCCCAAACAAGGCCAGATGGGGCCAGGTCTGGTTTCTCAACACAGAAAGATGAATCCTTGTTTTATCAAAGAACGCATACACTGATCATGTTGGTAATAACGCTTCCTTAAGGATTGGATACAAATATAACATTTGGCTGGAAGGTTCCTCTAGAGGTGAACTTTACCTCAGGGCCTGTTCAGGCCATGATCACAGCCTGCTCAGGCCTTGGTACTTTGATCAGTCCTGAGACCTACAATGAACTACAACCTTCCTAACAATTCTTTCAATAACACAGTTAAGATTGAGGTCAATAATTGTGCTACCCTGTCATGGGGTTTAATAATCCAATCTTGTTCATTATTGTTTAACAGAATTACTGTAATTTCTCCTGAATATTCTGCATCAATTCCTCCTGCCATGACAGGAACACTTTGCAAGGCCAAGCTCCAAGGGCGCAGTTACCAAAGCAAAGTGTCCTGGAGGAATCTGAATTCCTGTTCCAGTATTGATAGCTCTCATTGGCTTTGAATTTATACTAATGAATTCCAATGCATGAAGGCCCAGCCCTGCAGCCTCTGGGCTGGCCCTGCCAGGGGCCATCACAGCCAGAACAATTTCCCAGGCACCCCAAGTCTCACTGCCCATGGCTGGATTTGCAAATTGGGGACAGCCGTGCACACCCAGGGGGTTTCCATTTCCCCCGTGGGCCATTGTGAAGGGCATGGAGCACATCTAGGAGATGGGTTCTCCATGGGCAAAGGTTCCCATCTCCTCATTTTTTCAACTGCTCTTTTAACAACCCCTTGAGCCATTCAACCAATCCTGCAGCTTGTGCATAATTTGGTACGTGAAAAACCCTGCAGGCAAAATCACTGTATTTTTCACAGGAACAGACAAAGCACTCTGCATCACAGTATCAGCACACCCTGTAAAAATAGCCAATTTCCTCCCTTTCTCCTTTTTTCATTGTATACAATCTCCCAAAGTTGACCACTGACATTAGGGTCCTGGCCAATCCTGTTCTGTAGGGTATTTTGTGTTACATCCCTGAGCAGCCAAAGATACCAAATTAGTATTGTCAGCACTATTTCACATTATTCTTATTTTATATGTACATATTGATATAGAAATATAGATATAGATACATAGATATAGACATATATAGATATAAATCTATAAACATGAAGGTCTTATTATCCTCTAAATATGTATATAGTTATTTATTATATTGATATTTCACTTGCACAAGTGCATCTGAGCTCAAGATTAAAACCTTCTTCTGTGGCTCCATGTGGGAGCATTCCAACAATAATTGCTCCTTCTGAAGGTGCTGTTTCCTATGTACTCTCAACAAATTCATCTTTGTCTGCCCAAACCCACAAGGTTGTTTCCTTTTCCGTATGCAATTTTCGGATGCATTTGAAGACATCCAGGGGTGCAGCTTCTTTTACCCGACTGCCCCACTACTCCCACAGGGCTCCAACCTCAGCCCACTCCAGAGCCAGGGAACTCCAGGGAAGGGCTTCCCAGCTGGCAATTTCTGATGGGACTGATTCCTCACATTGACACTGAACAAGTGACATTTTGTTGGCATCTGGCCAGACTGTGCCAGTTTTGTTTTACCAGTGGGCAGGGTCAGCACCAGAGACACAGACTCCAGCTGAAGGAATCAGTGTCATTTCCTGCAGTTCAGAGCAGCAAAGAATCACAAAAGGAGCAGCTCAGCAATGCACCCAAGCATCCCCACCAAAGATTGCCTGCAGTGATTAACAAAGATCCAGCAGCATTTACCCTCAGCCTTTACCATCCCCCAGACCCACACAGCAGCTGGGGAAGCTGTCACAGCCAAGGGCTGCAGAGCCACTCCTGGGCACTGGGAATTCCTGCAGGTGCCTCCAGCCCCAGGTGAGGCTCCAACCCCGCTGGGAGAGGGCCCAGCTCTGACAGTGCTGAATGAACAAACTGACAGCACTGCTAGTGTGGCAACATCTGCTTTCATCCTCCTCTTGGGTCCCTCCCAAAGCCTGGCCAGGGCTCAAGGAGGAACCAAGGGAGCTGACTTTGACCATACAGCCCCAAACAAGGCCAGATGTCAGATTTCATGGCCTTGTCTGGCTTCTAAATACACAAAGGTCAATACATGTCTCACTAATGAGTGGCTACATCTATCTCAGTGCTAATGACCATGCATATTTCATCAGGGAGCAGATACAAAGATAACCTTTGCTTGGAAGGTTCATCCAGAGGCCACCTTTGGCTCAGGGCCTGCTGTCCAGGCCTCACTCAGGGCTGGTGTCCAGGCCTTGGCACTTCAGAGACGTGGTTTAGTGCTGGGCTTGGCACTGCTGGGTGACCGGCTGCACTGGGTGAGCTCAGAGGGCTTTTCCAACAGAAAGGATTCTGTGATTCCATGATTCTATCCACTGCATTCAGCTGGGGCTATTTTAGCAGCATTCCTTTGCTCCAAAAGTTCCCTCTTGCCCAGCTCCTGTGGCCTGAGGCTTCAGCTCCTGGTGCTGAGCTGCTCATGCTGAACGAGACGGCTCGGAGAGAAGAACACAGTCCATGCAATTCCTTCTGGGACACAGAGAGGGGAGGCTGTGCAAACAGGAGCATTGCTTGCTGTGGCCTCCTCTCTGCCCTTCACGCCTTTCACTGCTTTGAACCAGCCAAGAGCTTTCTCCAAGAGTGCAATGGAGCAGCTGTTCCTGCTCCCAGGCCTGGCTCTCTCCGGTCTCTGCCCTTGCCTGCTTCTGTCCCTCTTGCTGTGCCCTCTGTTCCCCCAGGGCTCGCTGGCTGCTGCCCAGGACTGTGGCACTGGCACAGATCCAGTGCTCCAGAGCCTCCTTTCTGTGCCCTTGCAGCTGCCTGGGCACAGCAGCCTTTTCCATCTGGAAGCTCCCCATGCACAGGGAGTGCCCAGCTCCGTTCCTTGCACAGCCTCCAGGAGCCCAGGGCTGCCATCTCCAGTCCCTGCTGGCCCTGGGGGCTCCCAGGTGCCTCAGGCTGCTGTGACACCGCTGCACACGGGAGGGAAGAGGGGCAGGGGCTGTGCTCAAAGTCAGCTCCATCTGCTGCTGCTGCTGCTGCTGTGGGGTCATTTGTGCAGCCCTGTCTGCCCAGAGTCAGGGATCAGATGCTGCCAGTCTCTTCCAGCCCTGGCTGCTCAGAGTTTGGGCCTTGGAGCCCCAGGTGGCCAAAGGCAGCTGCTGCTGGTCCCTCTGTGTGCCCGTGTTCAGCAGTGCTGCTCCATCAGTCTGTGCCCAGCAACGGGGAAAAGCCTCAGCCCTGCAGGGCCAGGAGCTGCCGGGCTCTGCCTGAGCAGCTCAGCCAGCAGGAAGGGAGCTGCTCCACATGGGAACCAGGAGCAAAGGACGTTCCTTTTATAGGACATGTTTTCTATTGAAAGGAAAAAAAAGGAAAAAGTAATCAAAAACTATATGAAATGTGAAAGATAAAAAAAAACCCCAAGTGTGCAGTGAAAAGTCATCTCTAACTTTGAATTAAGAGGCAACTGATCTTTTGAAAAGAAAAGTTATTTACTTTGTAAATGTGCTGATGGCATGGATCCATCTTACTGACCTCAGCAGTCTTTTTAAAAAGTTTTTGGGGATTGTTTCCAATATTGTTATTTTAAATTGTGGTCGAGGCAAGAGGAAGTTGCTTTGTGCCCTTCCAGCTCCAAGCAGGACTGGGAATGGAAACTCTTTCAAAGCCCAAATCCTTTACAAGACGACCTTCCTTCTCAGCCTGGGAATGAGCGGAACATTCCCATTGAAACTTTCAGGGATTTCTTAGAGTCACAAAGTCCCTCTGACAGCTTTTTGCTCTGGTATGGAAGTGCAGAAGGGCAATTCTCCATCCACCAGCTCCAGACTGCACTGCCTCAGGAGCACGGCCCACTCGCCAGCTTTGGCCCACTCGTGGCACTTCTAGAGGAGGAAGAAAGTGCAATTGCACAATTCCAGCCAATCAAGAAGGAAGAATGGGACAGACAAAACACCCTGTGCAGATCCAGGCGTTCAGCTGGGACTGTGGAGAGTTTGGGTCCTTGCCAGTTGGATGTGTGTCCCCAGCTGCAATCTCTGGGCCTGCAGCAGAGTCTCACTCACCTGCCAAAGCAGAAAGCTCAGGCGCTGTGCTCACAACGGGCTTGTCTGATGCAGAGCTGTCAGAGCAATGTGAGGGCAGAGCCAGCCCAGCTGGGCCCAGGGCTGAGCCCAGCTGAGCCCTGGCAGAGCCCAGAGCAGCCTCAGCACCCGCAGAGCCCGGCTGCAAGGAGAGAAAGCAGAAACCGCCCGTCAGCTGAGGGCTCCTGTGCCCTTGTGCCAAGGCCTGCGGTGCCCAGGCCATGCTGGCTGTGCCCAGAGTTGCCCATCCCTGCTGCCTTTGGCAGCAGAGCAGGAGGGCAGCACATGTGCCCAGCCTGCAGCCAGCCAGGGCACATCCAGCCCTCAGCAGCTGCCCAGAGCCAAAAAGCAGCTGGGCAGCTGACTGAAGAATTCATTGTATCTGCCCCAGCAAAGGGGGAACCTTTGGTGCCCAGCTGTGCCATGCCCATATCCGGGAGCAACCCCCTACCTATAGACTCACCTGCAAATTGGACCTGGAGCCTGGCTTTGAAGAAGGTGCCAGAATCCAAGTCCATCATCTTCAGCTGGCCAGGCCAAGGAAGAGATTATCATCCTTGAGGTTGTCCTTGGTGTCTCCAGCACCAGCCCCACCTGAAACAGCTTCTCCAGGGGCTCCTTCTCCTTCCCTGGGGTCAGACCAGGCTGTCAGGGCTCTGCCCAGGGCCCCAGCCATCCTTGAACCATACAAACAAAACCAGGGGGATGGTGGCCACCAGTGCTTGCCACACCGGGTCTCCAGCTCAGCTCCAGCCCAAGAGCTGCATGTTCCCTTCTGCTGACCCCTGCTCAGAGCTACAGGCAGGACAAAACCAGCCTGGTTTGCTTTGCCACTGATTGCCAAGAGATGTGTGGAGCTGGTACCTGCTAGGTCCCTGGATCCAACTGTGCACGTGGATTTCTTCAGTCTTCTAGGGCAGGGAAACACCCTTCACCCAAGGATGACAGAAAAGCTCTTCTAAGGATGGCCTGTCCGAGGGTTGCATGGACAAACACCTCTTAATAACATCTTGGCACTCTGGGGAGAGAAACCAGAAATCACCAGTCAGTTGGAGAAGTTGCCCTCCTGTTCCCATGCCCAGATCATGCTGGGTGTGACCAGAGCTGGGCCTAAACTTCCCCATGGATGCTCTGTTTGGAGGACAGCAGGAGAGCAGGACATGTGCAACCTCCTCAGCAGCTGCCAGAGTGGTTTGCCCATGAGCCCGCTGCTGTCTCCCAGCACTGGTATTCCCCCCGTGCCCAGAGATGAGGATCCACCTTGAGAGAGCCATCATGGGAACAAGATTCGCCCCCGGATGATCTCCTGGCCCCTCCTGAATGGGTGCTTCCCCATGACCAGGTGGCACAGCAGGAGGCCCAGGGACCAGATCGTGGCTGCCTCGCCGTGGTAGCGTTGGTGCTGGATCCACTCTGGTGGGCTGTAGGACAGGGTTCCTGTGGAACACAGACACAGCTCAGCAGGGGGCTGCTGCTGCTCCCAGAGCCCAGCCCCAGCATCCCTGGGCATGTGGGGGCCGCCCCAGAGGCACACGGGGTGAGCGCTGCCCTCTCACCAGCACTTGGGACTTGTGCACAAACTCGCGGCTGGAAAAGAAGCCACTGGACTGGAAGAGGGCAGCACAATCCCTGGGAAAGCCCAACCATGACACACAAAGGAAAAACCCACCCAGTAGTGGAGAAAACCCACTCTCCCTCCCACCCAGAACAACTCGGCCTTAGCATCAATCCCATCCCAGTGCTGCACCCAGGCTGGGCCACGAGATGCCCAGGAGCACACCCTGCGAGGGCTCACCTGCAAATTGGGTGTAGGCTGTGTCTTGGAGGAAGGCGCCACAGCCAAAGTCGATCAGTTTCAGCTGCCCGCTGGCCAGGTCGAGCAGGACATTCTCGGGCTTGATGTCCCGGTGCAGGACCCCGCAGGCGGTGCAGTGCCGCACGGCCTCCAGCACCTGGCGGAACAGCTCCCGCGCCTCCTCCTCCGGCAGGAACCCCCGCTCCGCCAGGAAACCCGAGAGCTCCTGGCACCGCTCCGGACGCTCCAGCACCAGCAGGAAGCTGTCGGGGAACTCAAGCCACTCCAGGAGCTGAATGACACCGCCACAGCCACCGGACACCTTGGCCAGCAGCACGATCTCCAGGGGTGCGCTGGTGCCGTCGGGCTGCGGGAGGAGCACGACGCCGTCAGTGGAGCCGAGGCCGTGCGGGGCTCTGGGAGCCCTCAGCCAGCCCGGGATGCTCTGCATGCCCCGCTCAACCCACGCCCGCTCTCCCCGCAGGGCTCACGGCGGCTCCCACCGCGCCGGGCCCCGGCTCCTCCTCGCCCGGCACGGCCCGGCTGCTGCCGCTGGCTCCGCTCACTCACCAGCTCGCCCCAGTGCCGGATGCGATCCCTCGGCACGCGTTTGATGGCCACCTGCGAGCGAGGGAGAGCAGTGGGGTGAGCTCGCCGCCCGTCCCGCCGCGCCCCGACCTTCTCCTCCTCCTCCCTCCTCCTCCGCCCCCTCCGCCTGCGCCCGCCGCCGGCCCCGCCGCTCACCGGGGCGCCGTCCGAGAGCCGCGTGGCCGCAAAGACGCTGCCGAAGCCGCCGCGTCCCAGCAGCGATCCCAGCCGGTACCGCTCCTGCAGGGCCTCCTGCGCCTTCCCTGCGGGCGGGACGCGGCTGTCAGCGCTCGGCCCGGGTCCAGCAACGGCCCCCGAGCGCCCCTCACCCGCCCCGGGCCCGGCATCCTCACCCGCCCCGGGCCCCGGCGGCTCGGGGCCGGAGGCTGCACTTCCGAGTGGCGGAGCTCGGGCCGGGGAAGCCGCAGCGGAAGCGGCGGGAGCGGCCGCGCCGCGTGTGTGCTCCGCGGGCCCCGGGAGAAGCCGGGGCCGGGGTCGGGACTGGAGCCTGCGTCGAGTCCGGGGCCGGGCTCGGGCCAGGCGGAGCCGAAGGGCGGCGATGCCGCCCCCGCCCCAGGCACTGATGCCCGCCCAGCAGCGCCACCGCCAGTACACCCAGAGCCGGGCGGAGGCGAGACCGTGGCGGGACGGCCGGGGCCGGGCACGGGGCAGCCCCGCCCGGGGCCGGGGGCGGGCCGGGGGCATGGCCCTGCCCTGCAGGGGAGAGGGAGGCGGGGAGAGGAGAGGGACGCCGGGCAAGGGACCCTGAGAGAAGGGTGCCCGACAGCGGGAAAGAGAGAGAAAGAGAAATAAAGAGACAAAGAGAAAGAGAAAGAAAAATAGGGGAAAGCGTGTTTTAAATTATCTGTTTTGCTGCTCTCGCCGCTGCTGTCGCCGCTGCTGCCGCCGCTGCCGCCGCTGCAACTGAAGCACCGGGGCCGTTCGTCCCCGTGTCCGTTCCCCGCTCGCCCCACGAGCCCCACGTTCGAGCCCCGCGCGCCCCGGGGACAGCCCCTCCGTCTGCCCAAACACGGGAACTTTGCAGCCTTGAGCCCAAATGCAGAGCCCTGACTCCTGCACGCTGGCACAGCGATCCCCTCGCTCGCTGCTGGGCATTGTCCTTGCTGAGGGTCAAACACTGTCGGGACACCTTCCCTTGGGGTAAGATTCCTACCTGACCCAAGCACTGCACTTACATCTCCAGTGTTGCTTCCCTGTAAAAACAGGGGAAGGAAATTTGTGTGGCTCATGGTATTTTAGAGTGTCTAAAAATCCCTAAGTCAGCGATCCTAGAGGTGAGATGCATCTGGAATTACTGGGATGCAACATAGAAAAGGGGAGCATAGAAATAAATAGAGGAAAACACCTTGGATTGTTTCTTTTATTTCACATCTGGAAAGCTGTTTCAGTTTTCCAGGAGTCTTCTCCTGTCTGCTCTTCCCAAAAATCTCTCATGGAGAACAAGGTTGAGCTTCTGTCACAAGATTTTCCATCAGGAAATTATGCCACTGGTGAAATTTTCATTGTGACTGTTTGTGCTGGCTTAGGGCAAATTTGGGGAGGAAACCTCCAAAAGGGGTCTGTCTAAAAAGCAAGTTCAAGCGGCCCCTCCCCCTACTAGTTCAGGAAAAGACTTCCCTTGAGAAAAGTGAAAAAAATCTCAGTTTTTTTAACGAGTAAAGTATTCACAAGCACGAAAAATGAATAATATTAAATAAAACCTCTGACAGTGCTGAAGAGATGGCAAATTCAGAAAGTCCTTTTTGTGGGTTGTAGTTGACTCACTTCATCTCTTCTAAGTCCCTCTGGTGCTGGAATGCAGCGTCCCAGAGCTCGGGGGGCCACAGGTGTGAGCTGCTGCTGTCAGTGTTTGTCTGGGTTTTCAGTCCAGAGCAGGTTTAAACAGTTCCAAGAAAAAGGAAAGTCACAGTCTGAGGAACTTCTCTTCCTAAGCTAGCTAACACCAAATTGCTAGACCTGGGCTGTGAAGGCACCGGGAAATTTCCAAATCTGGGCACTGGCAGTCCCAGCAAACACCAGATCTAGGTGGAGTCATTGCCAGCAACAGAAATTTGCCAGATTTGGGCTCTGCTGGAACTGAGAAATTTCCAAATCTGGGTTCTGGTTACATGAAACACAAGATGTGGGGGTGGTGGCAGACCCAGTAGCAGGAAGCTGCCTCAGTATTACTGGGACCTGAGTGGGTCGCTGAGGGTGAGAGATGGACGGTGAATCTTGTTTCTTGATCAGAAGGCTGGATTTATTGATATATGATATATAATACATTATGACTATACTAAATAGAATAAAGAGAGAGAAGTTTTAGATGCTGTTGCTAAGCTAAGAATAGAAAGAAAGAATCTATAACAAAGTTGTGTCCAGGGACTCTGTCCCTAGCTTGTTCCTGTGATTGGCCCTTATTTATAAACATGGGAACATGAAACAATGACAGGTCAAAATAGGTGCATCCTATTGCATTTCACAGCAGCTGATAACAATTGTTTACATTCTCTTCTGAGGCCTCTGCCTTCCAGAAGAGGCAGAAATCTGAAAGAAAGGATTTATGTGAAAAAATGTCTGCGACACCTCGGCTTTTGGATTTCTGTGCCAGCAAATTGCTGCACTTGGGCTGTGCCAGAATAGGGAAATTTCCAGATTTGGGCACTGGCAGTGCCAGCAAACAGCCCATTTCAGGCTCCAGGCTCCAGGAAGGACTGGATCTGGATGCCTTCCTCTTTGTCTTCCTTCTTTCCTTCCTTATTTCTTGGGATCCTGCGGCCAACAAACTCCAGATTGGGCAGTGCTGGCAAGGGGAAATTGCCAGGTTTTAGCTTTCTTTGCCAGTAAATTCTGGATATGGGTGGTGCCAGATGAGGAAAATTTCCAGATGTGGGCACTGGCAGTGCCAGTGCACACCAGATCTGGGTGGGGAATGTGCCAGCACCGGGAAATTGCCAGATGGTAATTTTCTGTGCCAGCAAATTGCTGGAATTCTGCTGTGTGCCCAGGTGGCCAAGAAGGCCAGTGGCTCCTGGCCTGGATCAGGAATGGTGTGGCCAGCAGGACCAGGGCAGGGATTCTTCCCCTGTGCTCAGCACTGCTTGGGCAGCGCCTCAAGTGCTGTTTGCAGTTCTGGGGCCCCAATTTAGGAAGGACATGGAGAGTGTGTCCAGAGAAGGGCAATAAGGTTGATGAGGGATCTGGAACACAAGAGCTGTGAGGAGCGGCTGAGGGAGCTGCTGAGATTGTTTATCCTGGAGGAGAGGAGGCCCAGGGGAGACAAGGTGGTGTCAGGGCACGGATTGGACTTGATGATCTCCATGGCCTGTTCCACCCTTGCTGATTCTGGGATTTTCTGAAAGAATACTTGGAGCAGTTGCAGGATGAGCCCTGGGCCTCCTCTTCAGCAGCTCCAGCAGCCCAGGTCCCTCAGCTTCTCCTGCCAGCCCCAAAGCCCATCCTGTCAGTCCTGCAGAGCCTCTGCAGCTCCTCCTCACTGCCCAGAACAGGGAGCCCCAGAGCCAGACACAGCAGCCCAGATGTGCCCCCCTGGCCTGGGGTGCCTCTGGCAAGGGAGCAGCACCAGGCACTGCAGGAGCCTGCAGACAATTGATCTGAAGGCCAAAGCTCCTTAGCTCCTTCTGAAAGAGCAGGAACAGTTCCTCATTCCAGAGTGGTGGAATGCTGGGCACCGCAGCTCCGGGTGAGGACTGGACACAAGTTTGCTCCCACTGAGTGCTGGGATGGGTTCTGCAGGAGCTCTGGGCTCCTGTGCTTGCCAGGCACAATGAGGAGAGAAGGAGCCAAGTGCACTGATGTGGGAAATGGATTTGTAGAAAGTTTTTAGGGCCTAATAGAAGGCCCACACAGTATGAATCTGTATATAAATCTTGAGACAAGAAACACTAACTTAAAAATGCCATGGAATAGGACAGATATTGTTGATAGAGAAATGGAGCTGGAAAAGTTCCAAAAGATGGCCTAGCAAATAAGATTTTGGAAAAACAGAGCTATGGAAGATGCATTGTTGTGGGACCCACAAAGAGTATTTTTAAAGAATTGGCTTCAAGGCATCTACAACATGGCATGGCAAAAGGCTGATAGACCAAGAAATGCTTATAATGTATTATAATTAGGAAGTAGCTGGCTTCTGATGGTGATGGCGTGAATTATAACATCTGTATTGTCTCACCATTCTCATGAGACTGAAAATAGAATAAAAGTTTTGAAAACACCTCTCAGTTGCCCCATCTCTAGGTCAAGAAAAGAGTATTATCCAACACACTGACACACCTTTGCCTCGAGCATAGCCCAGCCTGGACCAAACACACTGAAAGGTTTCCCCTGTGGCCCATGTCTCGAAACATCAGGTCTGCTGTTTGACAGCTCAGGTTGGTTTGGTGTCAAGGAGTTCCCTCAGAAATACTGGGTTTGTCTTCCTCTGTGCCTTCCCCTCAGCAGCCTTGGGGATGCTCCTGTGTGAAGCCATCTGTCTCACACAGTTTGAGACAACTTCAAACAGGATATTGTGCAAGAAGTTGTCTCCTCTAAAGTGTGCCAACAATCCCTTTCCAGCAATGGGAAATTATTACTGATAGATGAAAGTGGAAAACCCCCAACAGTTTATTATCAAACAGAATCCCCCATGACACGCGTTCCAAGAAGGCGCCGGGGTCTCTCTCGGAAGAACAGGAGCTGTCACGGAGCAGTTCCAGCAGCTGATGGAAGCTCGGGGACTCATCCGGTGTCGGCTTTCTCCCACGGCAGAGCTCCATGGGGCGGGCAGGGCAGTGAAGCAGCTGGGCTGGAGCCCCTCGCTGCCTTGTCTCCCCGGCGTGGCTCAGCTCACAGACTCTCGGGCTGGGAGCGGGGCCGCTCCGCTCCTGCCGGCACCGTGTCCCTGGGCTTGGACAAACAGTTTCCTGCCAGGAGAGCCCTGCACACTGCTCCACAGATCTTTCATAAAGACCCAAACCAACTCCAAACACTCTGTCTGCAGCAGCTTTGCACAAAGGGCTGCAGCAATCCGGGACAGCTGCAAGTGAGTGTCGGAAGGCTCTTGTCTTGTTCCTGTCAGCAGAATTCTTGATGATCTGATGCAGTTTTATTCAGATGTAACATGAGAGCGGAGGTTTTTTGTTAAAATATTTCATGATGAGTAACAAGCTGTGGGAGCATGAGGTACAGGACTGACATGCCAAAGCATGAGCATATCCTCCAAAGTGGCCAGTCTAATTGTCCATTTTATTACTCTTGTAATTACTCCACACTAATAAGGAAAACCAAGCTCTGCTTGGAGGCAAAACAGGCATGGGATACACTACAGTCCCTCGCAGGCTCAGCAGGGCTGGCAGTGACAAAGCAGGCCGTCTGCTTCACTGTGAACCACTACAGAGCTGCATCCCAATCTGGTTTAAGTAGCATGGTATTATTAAGAGCTCCTTTTCTGCATGAGACATAAAAAAGAGATCCCAAATGATCTTCATGCAAGCATGCAGTAAAGAACTGCTTCTGCTATCCTAACGAAGTGTTTGCTTTGGCCATTACACTCTTCCCATTCATCTTTTGATGCAGACACGTCAGGTTTTCTCTCACACCCCTGCAAGGCTGGCAGTGTCTGTTTCCCAGTTCCTGTTCTTCCCTAGGGATGGTGCAGTGGCTGCTTTGAAAAAAAAATCCCTGAGATTGGACAGCTTGAAGGAGCATGAAATGCTAATTAAGTGCTCATATTGGTAATACCCAGGCCTGCCCTGCCCAGTGCTCTGGAGCAGCAGCAGCAGGACCATGCATCATTCCTGTTGGTGGATGTTCATGTTTTTGATGTGCAAGAGCAATGACTTTGAGGAGGGACAAAAATGCCCCTCTTCAAACAGTGGGTGTGCAAGGAGATGTGAAGTTTCACAGCCTTTTACAGGATATTTTAGAAAGATCTAAGAGAATATTGTGGCATGGAGTAGGTCCCTAATTTTGTCTCCAGAGGAATCCCCAAAGGGCACATTCACTCTGCTGCTGATGGCAACCCCATAAGCTCATGGACCAATTTTCCCTGCAACGTTCCACCCTGCCTGGGCTTTGCTAGGCCGGGACTAGACCCAGAGCCAAGCAAACACAGGCAGCCAGGTGACATTGTGTAACATCAGAAGCTGGCAACTGTGGAGAGTCTGGTTCTAGCACGGCTTAAAGAAAGAGGCCATGAAGGTATACAGTTGAGGGAAAAGTAAAAGGTAGTTGTAAAGCATTTCCTAGGCTTGATTCTATAAATAGTTAGGCTCTCTCAAGCACCACTTTATAAACAATAAGATTCTCAGACAGTCTTCCCATAACAGGCAAACATTCTGTCCTTGGGCTCTCTGAGAACACTGATCCTGTTTTCAGTAGACAAACCACAGGTATTGTAAACAAAAGGAGGGGTTAGAGTTTTCTCTGTAACCTATCGTGACCTTGGATTTTGCAATATGCATGAAGTTAATTAACACTGTTATATAAAGTGGCTGATTGGCTTCCTTCGCTTTCAACAGGCAACCACAAGGACTTTGCTGCCAAAAGGTTACAGTTTGCACTGGGCCCAAAAGTGTTTTCTCCTAAGGCAAAGCAAACTGAAATGTGAAGTTTAAAAGCTTCAAATGACTATGAAAGGAAACTGCAGAATAATTTCTGGAAGGGCAGCACTGTCAATGATCATGCAGCCCACCAAGAGCTGGAGCTGAATCCAGAATTGCTTCTTCAAGCTGTGCAGGAATTCATTCCATTGGCAAGCACTGGTCCACGGGAACAAATGACCCCCTAGCTCTGGGCTGAATGGCAGCCAGGCTGCAGTGCAGATTTGAGGAACCCTTGTCACTTGTTATTGGCCTCCCAGGGCACTCATCCTTCTGCAAACAAGGTGCAAACAACACAGCTGCACTGCTGTCCTGGGTAAATATACATACGGGTGACTTTGCCAAAGCAGTGCATCATTTCCCAGTGAAATACATGACCTCTTCTTACCTATGGAATTGTGATTGAA
The DNA here is from genome assembly GCF_027887145.1 of Ammospiza caudacuta. Taxonomy (NCBI): domain Eukaryota; kingdom Metazoa; phylum Chordata; class Aves; order Passeriformes; family Passerellidae; genus Ammospiza; species Ammospiza caudacuta. The sequence goes on from NC_080602.1 coordinate 4,510,197, forward strand.
GACACCTGTGAGCCAGATCAGTGGGAGATTGCAAAGGAGCAAAGCTTTGGGATTTGGGCACACTTCTCTTGGTTTCTTTGCTCAGGCCTTTGGTGAGCACAGAACACACCTAGGTAGAAAACCTTTGACTAGACAGGATCTTTTGGATCCATTGTCCCCCAAACAGGTCAATGGTGGCCCTGCTGTATTGCCAAGTAACAAAGAGCAGCACAAATGACACAAAGAAAAGATGGCCAAAGAGGAAGAGGAGAGGCCCAATGAGGAAAGGATGTGGTGAGACACTGGCACATCGAGTGAGCTGCACTCCCATAGTCTCTAGGCTAGCAGGTCCTGGTCTCACATTCTCCTTTTGTTTTTTTTCAATTTTTTTATTTATTTACGTTTTTCATCATCAAAATAAAATATATAGAATTAAAAATATGTCATCAAAACGTAAATGCAGAATCAAAAGACATTAATTCAAAACTACACCTAAAGATCAGAACATATGTACAGCTGTAACTATCAAGCCTAATGCATCAATCCTTTTCTTCAAACACTCTTCATACAGGCAGCAGGTTCTTCCTGAGCTTGGAGGAAAGAGAGCTCTTCTGGAGGGGAGGCGAGGACTTTGTGGGTGAGGGAACATCGGAAGTGTCCAGAGAAAACTTCTCGGTAAGACTGTAACCAGCCAGATCTGCAAAATGGAGACACAAAGTTTAACAGAGAGGCAAAGTTTAACAGAGGCCACAATGCAAACCTAAAGCATCTGAAGCTCTGTATTTCATGGGACACATTTCCTGGAAATGTCCAAACAGCTGCACAGGGAAACATGCTCCTGCTGGCAGACACTGAGGCAGGCCAGGGCAAACCCTGAGCCACTTGCCCAGAGCTGGCACAGGCCCAGCCTGGCCTCTGGGCTGCCCTGGGACAGCGGGGAGCCCAGAGCCCTGTGCTCCCCAGGAATGGCTCAGCTGCACATGCACCCTCCTGCTCCTCTGCCTGCCCCACAGCTCAGCAGCCCCACAGCTCCAGGGGCACTGGCAGCAGCACAGCTCATTGCAGGGGCACATGCAGGGCACAGCTGTTCCCTGGCAATGTGCACAGCCTCTCTGGGCTGCCACAAGACCCTTCCTGCCAGCAGAGATTGGCCCAGCTCCCCCCTCACCTCTGTGTGAGGCTGAGCCATGATTGCCTTCACCTTGTCCTCCATCTGGAGCTGCTTCAGGCCCCCATGCCATGACTAGGAAGGGCAATGGAGAGAGTGGGGCAGATGCACACCCTTCCTTAGGATTTTGTCATTTTTGGCACAGCTCAAAAGGCAAATCCAGAGGTGTCCAACTCAGCGCTTCCTCAGCCTTCTGGAGAACATCTCGCCTTCACCAGCCCAGCATTTTGGAGAGGTTTTCCCGCACATGTGGAGGCTTGCTGGCAGCACATTCCTTCAGCTGGGTGCCCATCACCTTGCAGAGGGCAGAGGCCAGCTTGGTGGCCACGGTGCGGACGCTGGCGCTCCGCACAGGCAGCGCCTTGTTCTCCAGGCAGGACCAGAGCACGGGCAGGGCGTCGCGCTGGGCGACTTCAGGGCTCCTGGCATGAACCCCCTGCACAAGCACTGCCGGGACAGAGACACAGCTCCTTACCCACCAGCCTCCCTGCAACAAGGATCTGCCTCTGCCTCTGCTTCTTGCCAGCCTCTCTGGCCAAGAGCAGCAAAACAGCACCCAGAGCCCCTTGGTCCAGAAACAGGCAAAGCAGCTGAGCATCCTGGAAACAGAACCACCAACCCCTCAGCACTAATTGCTCCAACCAGAGCCTTGTCCCTGCGTCAGACTTCCTACCTTTACTAAATTAGTACACAATCTCTGCATGAACAATGAATGAAATGTCCAATTGCCTTTGATTTCCATTAAGAAGATGTCTAAAGCCACACTGAAGATTTGGAAATACACCATAAAGAGGAAATTGAGAGATTTCTAATAAAAGAAATTATTCCATTTTTGTAGCTTTGATGTCAAGTGCCAAATGTCTAATCTGGCTCTTCCCTGTGCTCAGTGGCACACAGCAAAGGGCAGGGTTAGAACACACCTCAAAACTCCAGCCCACCAGAGATGGCTGCTGCCTGACAGCTGGATGAGAAACATCAGTGGCCAGCTGGGGTCTTTGGCAGAATGCTTTTGGGGCTTCCAACAAAGAGCTGTTTCAAACCTCAGGGTGTCTTAGATAATTACTCAGACCCCATTGCCTTGGCATTTGGGCATCTCCACATTTTAATGCCACTTCCCCTCTCAATCTTAATGGCATTTTTTCTTATGATGTCCACTTGAATAAGGGCATAGAGAAAGAAAAATGCTACACAGGGGACTCAAATATAACCAAAACACGAGTGTTTTCTCATATTGTCTCTGAAATATCTCTGCTCATTTTCTGAACTGAACTATATCAAACACAGACCAAAAGTTACTACCAACAGGCTTCTTGCATGGCAGATTTGGCTGAGAGATCAAAACCTGAAATGCTGTGGAGACCATTCTTGTTTTCTGATCACACAAAATGTTATCTACCAGCCATTTAAAATTCTGTGGTGGAAGAGACTTAATTTTCTCTATGCTGTTAATCCACCAGCAGTCAGCAACAATGAAAGAGCTCCTACAAGTACCCAAAACCAATTCTGCTTAGCAGGAAAGGGTTATGGAACCCATTTTAAAATGGGAATTCATTTGAGTTTAAATGCAATTAAAGACATTGGTGACTACTGAACAGGAGGAGCACCTGTCTGTTCCTACTATATTGCAGAGAGAGCATCTGCTCTTTCTAAAGTACTCCAAATTTATGGTTAAATCGTTTTTTTGAAAAAGATGACCTCTTTTTCAAAGAACAGCTAAACTAAATTCCCTATTGCTGGAGATCTACTTTATTAAAATGCTCTTTAAAGGGCCTTTGACATTCCCAATCGCTGAACATGCCCTTTTGAGATTCCTAATGAAGACACAAAGTGTATTAAACCTTGCATTCAAAGATGTTGGCATAATTAGCAGTGGATTTAGCCCCAGTTGAAGCAAGGCTATCAATCATCTTCTCTGCTATATATTGAGATTATCCTTTTTCCATTCCTTGGCTCTGGCTGACACAGCAAGCTCCTCTGAGGAATCAATTATCAGCTGCATTTGTAGCATTTTGGGCAGCGCTGACCCAGGCAGACACTGTTTGCACACCCTGAAAGGCTCAGTCCAAGGCCCCTCTGACAGCACAGGCAGGAGCCTCAGCACTCTGCTTCTGTCCCTGTGCCCCAGAGGCTGCCTTGCACTAAACCCGTGCCTCTGGTACCTCTGTTGAGTTCTGGCCTAAGCTGTGACCCCCAGGCCCTGCACGGTTCAGCCTCAAAACTTTCCAAGAGAAAAACAAGAATTCTGTGAGGACAAAACAAACTGATGCCCTGAAACAGCATTTGCCACCATTTCCCCTCAAAGATCACAGATGTCCCTGAGCTCCCCAGAGAGGAGCCAGCTGGGGCATTTTTAGCCCTCCCTTTGCTGGAGGTGGTTCTGAGATGCCCCAGTGAGAGCTCAGCCCCAGGCCGAGCGCCGCCCCCATCTCAGGTGCTGCCCAGCTCTGCAGCAGCCAGGGAAAACCTGCCAAACCCACCTGCCTTGGCCATGGGGCAGCAGGGACACGCTCAGCACCTCCTGGTTTGGAGGAGCTGCTCTGCTGTCTGCTCACAGGCATTCCCTGTAAATGCTCCCTGGGAAGAGCTCTGGGCTCAGAAGGGGAGGCCAAGCCTGTGATACGCTCGGTGACATCCAGCAGGGCTTGGCCACTCAGGTGATTCCATTGGTAGCTGAACTCTTTCAGCAGGGACACTTTATCTACAAGGGAAACACACGTTCCTGCTCACTTTGCTCAGGTCATAGGAGAAAGGGCAGGGCCAACCCCATTTTATAAAATAAAGTACATTTCTGTGGATTTTTGAATCCTTTTCTTCTTTCCTTCCAGCCTACTTGGCAGGGTTTTAAATTCCAAAATAAAAGCTCTCCTTTTGTCGGTTTCTCGGCTGTTTTATGGCCTGGAAAGGCTCGGGGATGGTCTTGGGCAGCCCGCGCTCCAAAGGATGAAAAGAGGCTTCAGGTTTTTTCTCGGTCTTCAGTGTTTATTAGTTGTTTATCTAAAAGATTTTCTCTCGGCCTGACAGAGGTCTGCACAGCAAGTCAGCCATGAGCACACTGCGAGCCCCCGGGGCGGTCACCTATCTTTATACTCAAAATTATGTATACAATATTTATCAATTTTCCCCAATACCTTCTACCCTTATTAACCGGTGCACTTTTAGTAATAACCAATCCCAAAGTGCCAACATCACCACAGAAGATGGAGGCTAAGAAGAAGAAGAAGAACAGGACACGCCCCAATTCCTCCATCTTACTTCTTTAGACCCCCTGTACAGAAATCCTAAACCCTGTGTTTCACACTCTAATTAACTTATCCCTTCACCATTTACCCCAGTGAAATCCTCCCATCCTCATACAGGTGTCGTCTCCCGTGTAGGATCAAAGTCCTGCCACCAGACACTTCTGGCAACATTCCAGGACTCCCGAGCCCCCCAAGGGTGGTCTCACTCTGCACATGAGTCCTGAGGTGCTGAGATCCCACATCCTTTCACATTTGTAAATCCAAAGTTGTCTGCTGTAGCTGGAGCTGTGTTAAAACATTTCACATCAGGGACCTCAGGAGTTCAGTCACATGGAAGCAGTGAAAAGGTTTTGCATCCCAGAGCACAAAGGAAGAGCCCCATACTTGGGTCACAGAAAGGCACCGAGTCAGGCAGTTCCTGAGTTCACAGAGCAGCTGGGGAGGAGAAAGTGGAAGCTCCCCTTGAAGACCTGCCTCTTCAACACTCCTTTTTGCAGGCATATTTCCCCACTGCAGCATTCTCAGAGCTGACATAAATCTGTGTGGCAAAGGAATTTAGAGCAGCCCTTGCCTATGTAGTTAATTGCTGTGGCCATCTTGCCCCACGCAAAACAACACGTGGAACAAGGCACCATTGACAGCTGGGTTTATACCTGTTTGATATAAAGAAATGAACTTGGTGAATCACAAGTTCCCCTTTGAACATAGAAGACAAAGAAGAAAAGTGGAAAATAGGCAGCTAATGCCTCTAATGTAGAGCCTCCCAGGTGGCTGCCCTGCAGAAGCTCTGATGGGTCAGTGTCCCTTCATGCCAACAGCAAAGCTGTTCATTTGGGAAGTCAGACGGGGCCCAAGCAAACTCCAAACCCCCTTTGCCTCTGAACTGTAGCAGAGCTGCAGCCCAGGACTTGCTCTTCAGACAAGCAGCACAGAGCCAAGGGCTCCTGGGACTGTTGGGAAATGCTGATCCCATTCCAGCCTGTTGGGGATGGTGCATAAGGACTGCACCTGCACAGCCTCTGGCGGGTGTCAGCTGCAGTGTTCCCCAGACAAGAGCAGCTGTCGAGGCACTCAGCGCTCTCTTGTGCAGGAGAGACAGAGACGAAGCTGAGGAGAGTCCCTGCCAGGGCTCAGCCTTACCCAAATGAGCAATGGATTCTCCCAGTGCTTTCACAGCTGCCCCACGAACCCTGCGATCCTTTGAGTTCAGGTTCTTTGTTATTCATTCCACCAAACCAATGATCACCGGGTTCAGGGCATCTTTCAGGGCCCCTGTGATTTCAGCCAGCACATCCAGCACCCTATGCTTCACTTTCTTGTGGCTGTCAGATATTCTCAGGACAAAATAATCAAAAATCTGTGAAGAGAACAAGCAATGTGAAAGCTGGATTCAAATGCCCCTGTTTGAAGAGTGGCTGTAGCAGTCAGCAATGTCAAAGATGAAAGTGATCCTTTCTGTCAGGTCAGCACTCGCTTGCACAATTTCTCTGTTTTCCTGTGGGCCACTCACTGGAATGGTGGCGCAACCTCATGCTGGTTGAAAGATTTTCTTCTGTTTTTAGGAGGTTTGGCTGGGGACTGAATGGTTGCTATGGTATTTCTCTCCATCTATAAATCATTAAATCAATTCCATTTATTAATGCTAAAGAGTACCTTTGCTTTGAATGGAAGCAGATGTTTACAATGCCTGGTTTTCTATACAGTTGCCTCAAGTACTGAGGGCAATTATGATTTTGCCAAAACAATGGCTGGAGGAGATCTAAGTTTTCTTTGTTTGTCTCAGAGCCAGTGTCTGGAGAAGAGCAGGGCCCTGATCAGCTCTTCCAGGATCCAGACAATTTCTCTAAGTAACAGGTGGACTTCTGAAATGTAATGTGCTGTACAGCTCTCATTAGAGCAGGTTCAGTCCCTTGATAGCCTCATTATCAGGCACCTTTCTCTGGAGAAAGGGAAAAAGCAGCTACTGGGAGGAGAAGGCAGAGATGAGTCCTTAGCTGTTTTCCTCCTTTTCCAAAGAGAAAAAAGACCCCCAAGAAGGGTGAGCACTGTCTTTACCAAGAGGAATAGGAACAAGGATGGAAATGAGTAGCCAGAGCTGTGCCTGTGTAAGACAAGATGGAGTATATAGAAGTAATCTTTAAAAAAAACAACTGGGTCTAAACCAACCCAGCCTGATACTTCTCTTCCTTGTGCAAACCCATTTTTGGTCTAGAGAACAATTGCCATGCTTTCAGGGGCTGGATTCCCTTCACTTCACCCAGCTGGGAGTAGGAGAGAGCAGCAGTTACACCAGCAGAAAATTCTGCCATCATCTGATGAACAGCATCAATAGGCACCTGCCAGACAAATACAGCTGGACTGAAATAACTTGTCCTGAAGCCTGGACCTGAATTACATTTGTCTGGGTGAGAGGGACCAGCGTGTCCCAAACAGCCAGGACAGAGTGCCAAGACACACTGAATTAACTTTGCTGCTACAGGCTTTGGAAAGGAGCTAAAGGAAAGTAGCAGCGAAGATACCCTACATACTTGGGCAATGTTGGTGGAGATGAGCTGGGGGCTGGTTTTGCACAGGTCTAGGAGGAGTTCCACTCCTTCCATCCGTGCCTGAAACCCCTTGGCTTCCAGGAGATGGTGAAGCTTCTGGAGCAGCTCCGTTTCTTCCACAGCTGGAGGTGACGTGACCTGGGCTTGTGCACGGGGTAGGAGGTGTCCATCAGAGGGAGATTTCACCCTGGGAAATAAAACCAAATGAGGACCTGGTGGTGATAATTATCGTAGCATGGCATCCCCATAGTGGAAATAATTAACACTGACTCCATGATTCCAGAAGGCTGATCAATCACTCTATTATACTGTACTATACTATACTATACTATACTATACTATGCTATACTATACCATACTATGCTGAAACTCATTGCCCTCACAGACAGTCTGATACAGACAGACCAGACTGGGCAACTGAATCCAAAACACCATCACCAGTGGCCAATTAAGAAATTACCCTTTGGTAAACAAATCTCCATAACACATTCCAGGTGTTCACAACAACAGGTGCAGCAAGTGAGGATAAGAATTGTTTCTCATTCTTTTCTCTGATCTTCTCACAGCCTTCCCCAGAAAAATGCCTGGGAAAGTTGTGCCTGCTGCACTCTATGGAGACAGTTGCAGCCACAGACAATACCTGCAGTTAATTGTGAGCAGAACATCTTGAGCAGCTTTCCTAATTATGTGATTTCAAGCTGCAAAGTCATGGGGCTCTGAAGAACAACATGGACCTCATGACAATCATTACAGGAGACAATCTGCAAGTGACATTCTCACCACTGCTCACTCAGGAAAGCCAAGGATGAGATGCATCTGATCTATCTTCAGATGGCTGCCAGGGCACACAGGTCACTTTGCTTTGTGGAGAGAGACACTACTGCCAAGTTTAAATGCCTCCTCATATGGGACGTGTGTGTCTTAGAATAAGGGAACTCATCACTCTGGAGAAGTGTCTCTGCAACCAGACATGACAATCTGGAAAAGTAGCTCAGATGCATTCTGAACAGATAAACAGGGCCATATTTGAAAGATTCAGAAAATCAGTAAGAGAGATAAAAACAGAAGCCAGACATCCCAGAACTACACTCACATTTCATTTGCTTCCCTGGAGACCAGATGCACAGCTTCACAACCCCACCGGGAACAATTCTCCTGATCAACCTGTCTCTTCCATGAGCACAGGAAGATGCCAGCTGTGCTACTGAGGCATGTGGTCACTTTCCTGCCACTGCTGAGCAGGACAGAGCTAAATAAATCCCCTCTGCTATCAGAGGAGAACAGGTACAAGCAGCTCTGCAGCTGCCATGAAGAGACAGCAAGGAGCAAATTCCTATCTTAAATGCTGATTGCAGCACAGGGGGAAATAAACCAAACATGCTGTCCATCAAGCAGATTACATGGAGGACAGGAATATCAAGGCAAAAAGTCCACATTCAGATACCTGTTGACTCAAGTTGTTCAGGAATTGCCTTGCTCCTTACTACTCAAACTTGGCACTGTTTGAGGGTAAGGAAACCATGATTCCGCCAGGCCAAACCACACGGATGAGAACTGCATCTTTGTGGAATGGCATCTTGCTTCCAGACTGAGATTTCTCATCAAAACACCCATCTGAAAAAGACTCCACTCAGGTGAAAAAAAGCCCTGTTTGAATTTACTTGTCCCAAGTCATGCAGCAGAAACTTGGCTCTCTCCCAGCCTCCACAACACTGCCCTTGCCACTGCACTGGATCGTCTGAGCTGCCACCAATGGGTGTCTGTTTGTCTCTCCATTTTTGTGGAAACCCCTCCAGAGAAGTTGTGTTCAGCACAATGCACAAGTAGACATTTTTTATCCTAGAGCATTTGTAGGGAAAGGAAACAATCTGTGGCATTGGTCATCTCTGCCAGACAGTTTTTCCTGAGGAAGAGGCATGTAAAGCTTGTCATGTGCTTTGTCACATCTGACAAAAGTGCTCAGTACCGTTTGCCAGCAGACAATGTGGCCTGGGGCTCCTCTGAGCCATCGTTCCTCTCCTTCACCGGCTCCTTGACAGATGGGCCTTCAGCCTTCTGGTTTTCCATCCCCTACAAAGACACAGAGAAACCCCATCAATCTTTAGAGTATAAACCAGGAAATTCCCTGTTGAAAACACAAGTTAAAACAAGGATCACTGCTACCAAGGCTTAGGGAAACATTTCCTAACTTACAGATGGAAACAGACCAGAGATTCAGTGATGCCAACTCTTTGTTTTCAATAGCCCAAGGCAGGTTATGGGTGCTACCAGACTCAGCAGCAGTCTAAAATCCCAAATTCCTTAGTCTTGAGCATAAATGGGAATAATGCAAACTGGCAGGCAATTAGTGTTTGTGAAGGAAGCAGCAGAACAAACTGGACTCTTTGGGGGTTGGCCCAGTGTGTTGGAAGTTGCTTTGGTTCAACACTCACTCTCCCTGTGCCTGCACAAAGGCAGGCTCCCTTCTATAACGTCAATAGAAAAAATAAAATCCCTCCCCCCCAAACAAATAAAGGATTTTCCCCTGGATGCTGCTGAATTCACCAAGCTTCTTCCAGCTCCACAGGGCTGGACAGCAGGGCAGTATTCCCAAAAGACAGACAGTCATTGTAGTAACTAGGATTGACCTGGACATCTTTTGTAAATTTGGGAATTTTCTTGGCACTACTACTTCCAGTGTCCTTTGCAAAGACTCTGTTATCTTCAGAAGCACAATTCTCACTTAATTGCTTTACAGGGGGCAGAGTAGGGAGAGCATGGTGGGGGTTACTCTTAAATGTAAACCCATTTTCTCCTCTTTCCCTTTCCTCTTTGTGACCGATATTTAAAATATTCAAAACCCCACTTTTCCCTAAAAATATCAGTTCCTTTGTGGTCTGCAGATGAACAGGCTGAGGATTAACAGCTCATTCGCAGGAGGAAAATGATTCAGCAGAAGAGGAATGAGCTAAAGACAGATTGGGTATGTTTGATCTCATATTAGCAGAGGCAATACTTGCACAAAGGAGACATTTCTCCTGCCCAGCACTTACTTTCTTCTTAATTCTTGTCAGAATATCTTCCAGGTCACGGGGGGAAAGAGATTGTTCCAAAAGTGTTGTAAATTGTTGATGATTGAGCAACATCTTCACCATCTCCTGTCCATAATGCCTAAGGAAGGAAGGAAGGAAGGAAGTGAAAGAAAAGTGAACAAACACAGGAAGAGCGTAAAAAGAAAAGGCTGATACCTTAAACTCATCAGGTGCAATCTCTGCACGAGAAGGCATTGCCTACTCAGCAAAGAGGGAGATTTCCCTCACTTGACACTGCACAGTGCTGTCAGCTGAACACAAGAGGCAAGAGGAGAATGTGGGGCCACAGAAAAATACCATTTCACTCTGAAACTGGGGGTGTGCTTCTGTGGCATCAAAGCATCCCAGAGACCAAGCAAAACACATCTGCTTTGTTGTCAGAGCCTGTTAGCAGTGTCTTGCTGCCATTGCAAAATAATTTGCCTTTCTTTAACTGGCAGGGAAGCCAGGAATAAACACCTCATGCATCCTCTTGATTATTCTACACTCTGTGTATGCACAGGGACAGCTAGTTGCTCTGGTGTTCTTGGCAGCTATTCATGGGAATTTCATCACCAAAGGAAGGGGATTTTGGTGGTTTGGGTTGATTTTGCCACTAGGAAACCACAGTTTTCTTCAAGAAGAAATGTGGACCTCACTAAGCCACAGATAACAGCATTCTAGAAATCTGCAGAACAGGTTTAGAAAGACTGAATATGTTGGCTAAAGACCCCTGAAATATTTCTAGCAAAGTCTGAAGTTAATGGGAAATGGATGTTTGGGATCCTTCAGTGATGGACATTAGCCAACACTTTGGCTTTGTGTTGTGCACCTAAGGCCAAACAAAAGTGTTGGACTGGCTGATCTGAGCTCTTTTGATCTCAGTAAAGAATCCTTCAAGCCACAGGAAAAAGGTGGCAATGTTGCTTTTTGCTGGCCAACCTCAGGTTTCCCAGCACAGCCATTTGCCCAGGCAGCCCAGAGCAGTGGTCACAGTGCCAAGGCTGACAGAGCTCAAGAAGAGTTTGGAAAATGCTCTCAAGCACATGGAGCGACTCTTGGGGTCACTGCACATGGCCAGGAGATGGACTCGATGACCCTGATGGACCCTTCCAACTCAGCATATTCCATGATTCTATGACCCTTATTCACACCGTGAGGTAACTTCATATTCCCTTTAGTTTCCACTCTTGTGTGGTTTCACCTTTACAGCCAGACACAAAGCGGCTTTCCTGTTTTGGGAGGTGGAATGAAGATCATTACTTGTGTCCTTGTGGCAGTCCTGAGCAAGCTTCCCTGCCACGTGTGGCAGCCTCTCAGCCCTGGGGGTGCCTGCGAGCTGGGTGACTCCAATTCTCTCCACCAGGGACAGGAGGAGTTGGGCCGCACACTCGCGCACCGGGGCGGGGCGGCTGCTGGGGAGGAGAGAGCAAACCCTGGGCACAGGGACAAGGAGCAGCGGCAGCGCCGGCCTTGGCCAGAGCTGCTCCCTGCCCTTGCTGGGGGAAGGAGCCCGGGCTCTCCCTGCGCCTTCAGACACCTGCACAAGGCTCTGTCCTCAGCTAAACACAAAGGTAGCATTGCACACTAGGCCTGCCTGCACGGAAGAGGGAGGAATTCAGTCTCCCTGCTCTGTCTGATACTCAGTTTCTTTCACAGTATTTGCTCGGAGAAAGATTAAAGAAATAGATGACATATGAATAATTTAGAAATTAGGACAATTGATGCTGACCCATCAGAGGACACCCAGTACACAGAGCTACAGCAGGACTGAGGCTCTTTCCACCCATTTATCCCCAAATCTGCAGACCTTTGGAAAACAACAAATGCAGGGAAAACACGTGGTGGGCTGTGAAGTTGCAGAATATCCAGCAATGCAGCCTGTTTCTGCTGTGGGGCTTGGCAATGGATCCATCTCAATGTTTTACCCTATTGCAAAGCTGAGGAAAGGGTGGCAGGCAGTTTAGCCAGGCTGTCCTGCTCTAGAGAGTGTCTCTTGGGAACTATCAGGCCCAGCACCAACATTTAAGGCAGCATTTGCTCCAACTGTCCCATGGCTGTCAGCCTGTAGAGGTGCCTGTAAAGTGATTCATCTTCTAAAGGCTAACATGAAACATCAGTTTGCATAGAAAGTAGAGCTCTAAGCCAGGACAGTCATACAAGACTCCTTTGGCAGGAGCTGCACCTGCTGTGCAGGCTGTGCCACACCCAGCAGATTGTCCCCCATGTGCTCCACGCCCCAGCAAGGACCCTCCTCATTTCCCAAGTTAGTGGCATCATGAGGAGACATGGTTTTCCCAGGGCCTCTGTGGTTAGAGCTGTGAAATACCAAACACTGCTCACAGCTGCAATTGCAATTGCCCCTCTGCCCACAAAAGCACAAGGCTCTATCCTTGGCCTTTGCAGGCACTTTCCCTTCCCCATCAGTCACCACATCTAGGAAAATCTGACAGACTGGGAGAACTCCAGGGAGCAGCAGGAAGCTGAGTCAGAGGAGCTTTAGTTTGGGTATCAGGAAAAAGGGTTTTTCACCCAGAGGGTGGCTGGGCACTGGAACAGGCTCCCCAGGGCAGTGGTCACAGCACCAAGCCTGACAGGGCTGAAGGAGCATTTGGACAGCAATCTCAGGAACTTGGTGTGACCCTTGGGCTGCTCTGGGCAAGGCCAGGAGCTGGACTCCATGGTCCTGATGGGCCCCTTCCAGCTCCCCATATTCTACACTTCTGTGATTCTGAGAACTGATGGGCTGCAGGAGGGCAGAAATAGGTGACGAGAGGACAGAAGTGAGGTTGGTTGGAGAATCAAGTCACTGAGTTCACAGAAGATGCAGGATACAGGACCCTTCCCTCCAACCATTCCCATTCTCTTCTCCCTCCCACACACACAAAGGTGAAGAATATCACTAAAAGAAGAAGAACCTACTTGACTCCCATGTCCATGAGAGCAGTCATTGCTCGTGCAGGAGTCACATTCTCCACCAGGATCCCCAGGGTCTGACTGGCTGCTTTCTGAACAAATTCTGGGGAGCTGGACACCATCTGGAGAAGGACCCGAGCAACCTCATCCACCTCAGAGTCCATGTCCTTCTTCAAGGTCACAGAGAGCTCTTTCAGAGTGACAATGGCAGAGCAGGACACCTTGGAACGGAGGTTGGTCACCTGGGGAAGCCATGAGGGGAAACATAAGAATTACGTTGGAAAGAAAACCAGTTGCCTTCAGGAGAAGTCCCAGGAAATGACAACACATCCCACTGTGTCCAGGGGAACATACAAGTACAGGAAGAGCAGGAGAGCACAAGCACAGAAAGGCACTTACTCTGGCACCAATTTCTGGCCTCAGACCTGCTCACTGTGGGCCTAAAATAAAAATTTCATTCAGTGTTCTACTTAACACTTCTAAAATATCCACAGCTTTCATTTTAGGTCCTTTTACTAGAAAATTAAAGCAAGGGCTGCTTTCAAATCATCAAGGCACAAGTCATAAAGATAAAAGAGTCAGGTGCTCCTGTTCCAAAAAGCAACACCAGCAGTTGAAGCACTCAGCCAGGAAACAGAAAACACAGGCTCAGGTCTACAGAATAATTTGCATTGTTGAATTACAGCTTGGGCAGAAACTGGGACTCTGGGAAATAACATCATCAGTGTCTCAATTTCTGCCTTTGCACTCAAAGATGAGTGTCAGATACCCGACCTGCCAGTAAATACAGCTGCATGTGCCCACAGATCCTACAGATAGCTGACAGAAATTAGAAATATCAGGTCTAAAACCAGAAATGAAGGCAGACCCTGAGCACACATAGAGATGAACAAGCACATACCTACTCTACACACCGTGTATGAAGTATGGGGGACAATTCAGAACAACGTTCTCACCTCGCTGGTAACTGCCAAGCAAACCTCACAGAGGCTTCAAAGCAGGACCTCTGAATGGGACCCAGCCAGGTGTTGGATGGTGAAGAGTCCCTTCTCGTTCAGCTCCCTGAAAGGCAGAAGATTGATTTTTCTCTCCACCAAGGCAGCACCCTCTGAAATGAGCAGCACTGGGACAGGTACATAGAGGTGTCAGGGATGGGCAGGGGCATTTGGAGCCTGCAGTTGCTCCTCAGCTTGGCCCCTCTCCTGCAGAGGCTGGTCCAGGCCAACACTTGGGTGGTGCTCCGGGGCCTAGAGTCAGGGGTGAGGTACCACATCTGTACCAGCTGTGCAGCAAGCCCGACGGTACCTCCATGGACGGCGTCTGGGGGCCCTGGTCGCAGGCTCTGGCTGCAGAGACCCCCCACTCCTCCGGTGAGCAGCCATCCCCTCTGCAGGGTGCTGGAGCAACAGCAGGGAGGCACCCACGCCTGGGGCTGCAGGGCTGGGGGTCCTGTTGTAGCAAGGTGTGACTCCCAAGTTTTGGGGGGCCAAGGGGAAGCAGCCCCCTCCCTGTCCTGGCTCTCCCTGCCCAGGAGACATCGGGCTGTGCTGCAGAACCCCTGACCTGCGGCACGTGCGCTGCGAGCGGGGCTGGGACCCTGCAGAGCCCCACAGCTCCCACCAGCTCCTCTACCGGCCACCTCCGAGCGGGGCTGGCACAAGGTAAGGGGCATGGCAGGCAGGTGGCACCCATGCAGGCACATCCCAGAGACCACTGGTCCTGCTGCGTCCCAATATCCCACACTGGGCCCCTTGCCCATGCCCTGCTCTGTCCTGCCCTTCCACCACCAATCTCATACCCCCTCACCACATTGCACCTCCAACTACAAGCAGCAGTAGCTTTCCTGGGGAAGAGCAGGAGGACTGCTGGCTGTGGGTATGCTTTGGTGAGACACTCTGGCTCCCCACTCCTCCCACAGGGAAGATGCATGGCAACAGTGCGAGGAGGTAAGCAGGGGGGCACAGGGCACCTATGCCTGCACCTTCCAGCCCAAGGCTGGCAGTGCCATCTCTGTCCTGGTGAATGTCACCAGGACCCACATGCTGCCCACACTCAGCTACTTCAAGGAGCCCTTTTGGCTGCACCAGGCTGGTGAGTCCCAGTGCCACCGCAGCCCCTGCTTGGCTCACAGGGGACACAGTGTCCCCTGTCCCGTTTCACAGGAGCGACAAATGCCTATCCCCAACACCAGCAGTGCTCACAGATGCCCCACAGCTTGTGCAGGCAACAGCGTCGCAGGGCCGGCTGAGCCTGCAGTGGCTGCCGCCCCTGGAGCTGCCTGCAGAGCAGCTGGACTACCAGGTCCGCTATGCCATGGAGAACAGCCATGACTGGAAGGCAAGGCCTGCCCAGGGTACCCCGAGCAGCGCTGACCCCTCCGCTGCTGACACACGGCAGGCGCGGGGTCGGGCCAAGCGGGACCCGCCCCTTGGTGCCAGCCCACAGCAGCCATGCCTCCGGCTCGGCTCTGCCCCGCAGGTCCTGCAGGTTCCGCGAGCAGCGAGGAAAGAGGTCCTGGAGCTGCGGCCAGGCTCCCGCTACCCCGCGCAGGTGCGGGCCCAGCCCAGCGGGCCGTGGTACCCGGGCAGCTGGAGCGCCGGGCCCAAACCCGTTGTGGTTGATGCCGTGGCCGATGCGGGTAAGGGGCAGGGCTGGAGGCTGCGGCCGCAGGAGCCACACGGCTGACGGCAAGAGGCGGACAGTGCTGGAAATGGGGAGGGGGGCACGGGGCAGGGGGCTGTGAGGGGCTCAGAGATGGTGGCTCTGGGAAAGGCTACAGTTCCGGCATTCCTCCTCCGATGCAGGCTGGCTCATCCCCAGTGTTACGGTGGTGCCGCTGCTCTTCTCAGCAGCGCTCCTGGGGCTGCGCTGCACCTTCCCCTCCCTCTACAGGTAAGGGCTGTGCCAGGGGCAGGCGGGGGGGTCCAGCACCAAGCCTGGGCACCTTGCATGGGGCATTAGGGCACCTCAAGTCTGAGGGTCACAGACCCCTTCTGGAGTGTCCCTGTGTGGCCTTAGCGGGACAGTGGTCTAGGGCACAGTGTAGATGCCTTGGAGCAGGGTACCTGGCCCCAGCAGCTGGGCATAGTGACACTCAGAAGGCTGCCCCTCACCTGTACGTGTGTGTGTGCACATGTGCACCCACACCTGCTGCAGCAGCACGGGTGAAGGGCAGGGCTCTCTAGCCATCATGGTGTGACCTGCATTGCTCTTTCAAATTGTAGAACTGAATCTCATAGACTGGAGCTCCCAGAACTTCCTGGCACTGGCTCTGGACAACACTGCTACACAGCGCTCTCATACCAGGACCTCAGTGCTGCCTCACCTGAGGATTTAGAGCTGCCTCCTGGCCTTTCCAGGCTAAGGGCAGGTGCTCAGGACTCTGAGGTTTCCTAGCTTCTTGGGAGAAGGTGTTTGCTTCATTTGGACTTCTTGGGGTTTCCTCAGAGGAGCCAGGCACAGGCAAATTTCATCTCCACTGTGAGCTCTTCATTCTGCTTGTTCCCATGAAGCTCAAATGCCACCCTGAGCTCATCATTCCTCTGGTTCCCGTAGACCATCACAGCCCTTCCATGGCCTCTCCAGAGAGGAGCAGCTGCACATCTTCAGAGCTGCAGTTGCCGGCCTGCATCCCATCAGGGAGGGAAAGAGTTTCTACCCTTGCTTTCCAAGCAGGTCGTGGTTAATGACCCTTTAAAGTGTTTTCCTGCAGTGCTCTATCATGGGTAGATCTCAAGTGAGAATCAGGTAGAAAGGGTCAAGTCGCCTAGGAAGGGGGACCTTGAAAACAGAAAGACTCTCTGCCTGCTTTTCCTGTCCTTGGTGCAGATTTGGAGGGTGTTCTGGGCATTTTGCAGACAGCCTCTCTGTAGGGGTACAAGGGCAAGGTGGAAGATATTGCCTAACAAGTGGTCAGTGTTAGGTGCACTCTCCTCTTTCTTTGAATGAAGCCAAACTAGGACTCTGATAGGATATTGCAGATGTTTAAGACTGTCTGCCCTGCAAATCAAGCCGTGCCATTTGGCGCTGGCAGGGGCTATGTAGAAATCACGAGCGGGCCGGGGCTGCTGAGGAACGCGCCTCGAGCTGTTTGTTTTCCAGCATCAGTCTCATTACATGGTTATGACAATGGGAAGATGCCAGCAGCTCACATCCCAGGCAGCAGACAAAGAACTTAATGTTAAAACTTACTTTAAAAGTTTTTTGACCAATTACACAAAGTAAAAGCATATTGACAGTAGTTCTATCCAATCACTATAAGCACGGGTACCTTTGGTTAAAACAGTGCTTGTGTATTTCGAAGACAATACCTACTAGTAAGCCTTAAAACACAATGCACTGAGCTCCATTATTAAGCTTCAACATTCCCAATATCTTGCTAGATAAACTTTTCTGTAGCTTGGAGATTTATTCTAGACTAGCGTTAATACACAGACCATTGTTCTATTTGTCCTTGCTCTTCTGCAGTTTAAATAATTTTTCTGCTGACCTATCTCACGGCTGCTGCTTGGCTCTAATCACAGTTCTGCTGTATCTGAGACCTGCCTTTTGCAGCTTTCCCAAAACTCTCTAATTTTGTGGATTCCCTCAGAGGACTCAGTGTCAGAGCCTCTGGAGAAGCGTGGAGGGCAGGGCTCAGGCAGGCTGTGCCAGCGCAGGATTTGAACTCAAGGCACCAGGAAGCACCAAGGCTGCAGACAGGAACTCAACCCTTCTCATCTCCCTCCCTGCCAGAGGCAGGCTCAGAGCAGCCATCTGACCCCTCTCTAAACCAGTGGGGGCTCTGTCCTTACCAGGCTCCTCGGGCTCCTGGGGATTGTTCCCACGGCTCTCGGTGCCAGGCAAAGCTCCCTCTGCTGCAGCTCTGTCCACAGGCTCCCCTCCTGAGGACTCAGGGGCAACATTAATATTCCCCTTGAAAGAGAAACAGAAAGGAAGAAACCCTTCCCACCACTTACACAAAACACCTGGTCCAACAACTGCATGGCTCACACGCTTCATCCCTTGTTCCTAACAAGAACTCTGGGCCCCAAAGCCCTTCAACAGTCAGAAAAAATTGACTTCTCAAACACAGTCCAAAAGCTGTCAAAGCTGACAGTGACAGTGTTGAACATGGGGGTGACACTGAACACATGGAATGGCTGCTAAGGAAATCAGTTGCTGCTCTGTTCTGTAAGGTTGCATGTCTGACAGCACTAACATCAGTCCTCATGTCACTAATTGCAATGGAAGTAGCACTGTCTCCTTTCTTCAGCCAACACCCCAATCGGTGTAATGGTTTCAATGCCTCACCCAAGGCAAGTTGATGTAGAAATAAATTCAATGTACCTCATTTTGCAGGGCCCTAGGGTCTGAAATTGCTATTCCAGTTTTCTTGATAATGATGGGCAAATCTTTTTTCTCTGTGTTTTCTCTTGATGGCTTTTTTAACGATAGGTGCTATCACAGTGAGTTGTCTGATGCTACATGGGCCACTTTAATTTTTGAGGGAATGTCCTGCCAGGCTCTATCTCCACAAATGAGCCAATATTCTGCTGCTAATTGATGTGGGGACTCATCTAGGTCATCTACCCATCAGCAGTTTCACCCTTAGGGGGCACTGGGGTAGTACAATTGCACCACAAACTGGAGTATCTGTCCTCAGGATGATGGGGAGTAACATTCAACTGTGGATCTCCCTGGTACTGAAACTCAGCACAAAATTCCATCACCAATGAACCAAGAATCCCAATTCTTGAGGTTCAGAAGGTGCTTTAAGAAGATCAGGGGCCCAGTGATGTCAGCTGGTTATGGGATTGGTCTCGTTGGTAGCCTCACACCAATATTTGTCACGATTGGGCATTGGCTGCTCCTTGGCTGGCACAGGCACACCGACCAGACGGGTTGCAAAGGATTTGTCTGGGCTGAAATGGGTCAAACACACGGTGTCTGAGCCTGCTGACTTGGCTAAAGCAAGGCAAACATTCATTTTTGGTTGATCTACAGGCACGTATGCATGCAAAAGCAAGCAAGCAAAACCAACAAGTGCCAGTATATCATTTGATCAAGCTCCATGTTCCTGTTCAGCTGTTTTTTGGCAAAAGCTTCCCCATCTATTTCAGTTCTCAAGCAAATCTTTTAGCGCTTGTTTAGGGACTGGCCAACTACAGGACACTAAACTGTCCCTCTAACCTTCAATTTTTACAAATTTGGATATCTTAGAATTCTCTGGAACACAATGGACACCACGCTTTTGCTGAAAGAGCTCTATGATACAAACCATTTTCCCAGTCCAAAAATCAACATCAGACTCCAGAATTGTAGCTTTCACAGGTTGAACGTGGAACGCCTGGCATGCACCGTAGCTTCTCGTGCGGCTCACGTCTGCGTGCTCATTTCCCTGCTGGTGGAATTGTCGGTGTGCTCTTGTGTATGAGACAGTTTCACATCCTTCACCAGGACCCACTTAGGTCCAGCACCTGTGCAAATACAAGCATACCCTTTGCCCCAAGTGATTAGTGAAAATGGTCCTTCAGTTTGTCCTAACTCAAGGTTTCTGATCAAAACTGCAGGATTTTCTTTCAATTTTTCCTGTGTGCTGTTTGAAAAGTGCCTAAAAATTGGAGGATTAGTTCCTGCAAATGAGCTATTAAAAACAAAAAGACATATAAAGCTTTGCTCAACCTCATCTGGGGTGTTGCTTGGGCCACTCCCCGTTTTCTTGATGTAGAATGGTTTTAGAGTGTGGTGCGTCCTTTCAACAATTGCCTGACCTGTGTAGGAATAGGGAATTCCAAAATGTGGCGAACACCCCAGTCCATCAAAAATGTGGCCAATTTTTGAGCTGTGTATATGGGACCATTTGTCAGTTTTCATCTTGTGGGGGATCAGTTTGGCGAGCTCTGGGCCCAGTGACACTGACAAGGACAAAAGCAAAAGACGAAAGGCGCTCTCTCTTCCCAGGACCAAGTCCCACAGCTTTAATGGAGAACAGCTCCAGGAGAGAAAGGGAGTGTCCAGGAGAGGAAAGAGGATGTCCAGGGGAGGCAAGAGAGTGTCCTCCTCGTGGCAGGAGACTGTAAATGCTCGGAGAGGGGGGCAGTAGAAATGAACTGCCATAGTTCAGCATAATAAATCACCACACTGTAGTCTTCTGCATAAATTGCTGCACTTGTTGCAAACAAAATCCTGAAATCTCCCCAAACACAACTGTGCAGTCCCAAATGACCACAATGTGGGAGAAAAATCATTCAACCCCCCTGTATACCCAAGCACCAGGTGTCACAGGGAGCACCAACCCCTGCAACTACAAAGTCCACACACACAGGCTCACCGGGAAGGGAATATCTCTTTATGAGGGGACAGAGAGCTCACTCTTCTCAACACGACACACACCATACACCACATTGGCATCCACCCACATCATCTTCCTCAAACATTCACACACTGAAAACACAACCTCAATTACAACACACAGGAAAAACAGCAGCAATAAAACAGGATTTGCTCAATTCACCCCCAGAATTCCTAGCAGGTCCTTATTGACACAGCAAATCCTTTCTGCCATCAGCCAGACCCAAGCCCAAACTGCACAGGCGTACGTTGTGCACAGGACATCTCTGTGTGACTTGTGAACAGCCCTTCCCCTGCATACGCCTTAGGGTTACTTTATACAGAGTTAAACGTTCCTTTCTCCACAGTGCCAGCAGTCTTGTCTGTCCCCCACGAGGAGCAGCCGAGAGCAGAGGTGCCTCCAGGAAAGGAATGTCCTGGCAGCGCCCAGAGACGTCCAGAGCCCGGATGTTCTTGCTGGAGCAGGGAAGCGTTCCTGCCGCGGTCAGCAAATGAGGTGTGGAATAGAACTCCCCACAGTTAAAGGTAGGAGGTGGTGTGTTTATTACAGCCAGGCACAGGAGGAGTTGTCTCCTAAAGACATGTGTGAAGAATCACTGGCTCTCTCTCTCATCTCTACTCATCTAAAATATCTGACACATTCATATAAATCCCAAAAAACCTGACACATATTCATTAGATAACACTGCCTACCCTCCTTTGAATTAAAATGTATTATAATTGAGTCCAAAGTTCCTTCGCATTTCTGCAGTCTTTCACTTCAAATGGGTTGGTGGGTTTTAAAGTGGGGAATGGTCTCCTTCTGATGAAGGCCAAGACGTCTTCCTCAATTTGACCTCTTTCCTTATGATCTGTTGGCAGGCTTTCACACCCCTTGGCTATAGTTGTGGTTTCGGGGCCCAGGTGCAGGCTACGGTCCTCTTCTTTGTCACAAAGAAATCCGCATCCCATCCCACTTCTTTAAACATAGTAAAGACAGGCAAGTGATATATTACCCTAGCCTTAACTACCTTATCTGATAAAAATTAACTATCCCTTATTATTTCTACTCTTCTTGCTATGCTCTTTCCCCCTAACTAAATCTTGCTAAAATTTTAACTCTTCCAGTTCTTTTAAATCCTGGATTCATGGCCTCATCTCACACACCAGCCATGTGTGAGCCGATGCTGTAACTGGGAAATTCCACTCCTGAGCAGGAGATCCCAGGCCTGGTTCTGAGCTGGAAGGGTGAGAAGGATGAGATGCACGTGGTTTTGCTCCAGGGGATGTCCTGAAAGTGCACTGCCTACCTGCCCCTGCTGCCGAGCACCACGCTCTACCTCCTTCTCCCGCTCAGCAGATTTTTAGGAATCCAGGGCTTGGTATGTATTATTTGCTACTGCAACAAATAGAATGAATTTGCTTTGCAAGCCCAGTTTTGTCCTGGGTTATTTTCTGCATGGGTCTCCTCCTGAACCTGGGACAATGACCAGTAGGGCCCTACAGGACACTCCTCTTGTCAGTAAATTCGGAGAAGTGATTTAAGTATCAAGAAGTCAATAAGTATCAATCAGTAAATCAAATAATTTGGGGGAATATTTAGCCTGTGAGTTTCAGCAAAGTATTGAATATGTCTTAGATCCATGGATAGAAACTAGTAAGTGAGATTGCTGGGTGTGCATGTGTTAGGGAAGTGATTCCCCACACACCCAGTGCTGAGATCAAGGATTGCCTCTCTTCTAACCCTGAGCTGGCAGCAGGAATTGGGCCCTGCTTGGTAACGTTCATTTTGAAGACTTCTGTTGAGCAGGTAAGAATGGTCAAAATTAAATCTTTTCCAGCTGTTTTCCTTTGGTTTACCAGTTTGAGGGTTAAAATTGTGTGCTGCAGGTGTCCAGGGTGTGTGCAGAGCAGTGCAGCCCCAGAAACGCCTTGGCTTGCCCACAGGTTGTCATGCCTTGCTGCCAGGTGTGCCCAGCTGTGGCAGGAGAAGGAGCCCGCAGCGCAGTGGGCACCGTGCCGTGCCCAGCCGGGGCTCTCTGGCACAGAGCAGCAGCAGCGCCAGCGCCGTTCAACCCGCTCCTGCCTTGGCTTCCCCTGGCACACAGAAGCCTCTGGAAATCAGCACCGCCAGCGGCATTCCCAGCTGGGAGCAGCTGCTGCTGGCGGGCAGATGCTGCCAGTTCGACTGCTGCCAAAGGGGAAGAGAGGCAGAGATGTACCCGCACCGGAGCCCTGGGCATGTCCAATAAAGGTGCAAATATGTGGGAAGATTTGTTAGGAAACATTTCAGCTGTGATGCCAACAGTGGCTTCTCTCCTGGTTCTGTGTGTTCTGGACAAGTAATGCAATGGTTGGGTCTGACAATTAAGAAGCAGATGTTATGTGGATGTTCAAATGAGTAGTGATTATATTGTAATATATCCTCCCATAGTCCTCTTTCCCGTCCCCCTTGTAACAGCCTGGGTAGTCAGGGCATTTGGGGAGGGCTGGCTTGTGACCAGCAGGCAGCGTGTAACAACACCTGACCTCCAGTCGGGATGCAGGAAAGTAATCTCCACCAATGGGCAGCAGAGAAAGAGTTGACTGACAAAACTTTTGGAGGGGCTGAGGGTATAAAAGGCAGAGCATCCTTTTTGTAGATGAGCACATGGCTACTAATCACAGAGACTCCCAATGATGCGACTTTTCCTTATTCAGTCCTTTGTTAAGGTTTACTAAACCTTTAAAATTTTAAAAGTGAGAGTCATTTCTCACACGTGCAATGCTGTGGGCCATTGTCTTGGTCTGGTTTCCTTTGCTTGTGTCCCATCTGAGTGCTCAGTTGGGGTACAGGCTGTAGGTGCTTGGGGCAATCCTGGAGTTCCTCTTGGATCCTCTGAACAACAGGGTTTGGCCCATGAGGGGAATTTTTGCTGCTTTGTGACAGATGAGAATTTCCCAGGCTCTTTTGTGTTTTCTGTAGGGAAGGTTGGTTATTGCTTTGCATAAACTCACAGACCAACACAGAGCTATCCCTTTGTGATGTCAGGGCATGGTTGCCCCATCGTCATAGTGGCATCAGAAGGTTGCATTGTTGCACGGAAGGCCTGAGTGTCAGAGCAGCCCTAGGCCTTGCTCAGATCAGGAGAACCTTCCTGGTCAAAGCATCTGTCAGTAGGCAGCTGCCCACTGACAAGAGGCTTGTTTTTTTAGCGTTTAGAAAAATTGCAGAAATGCCAATAATTAACCATCTGGCCACTGCAGCTTTTGCTGCATATGGCATTACTTATTCCATTTATTATTTCACGAATTTTGCACGTAAGTAGAGGTTTCCCTTCTGCTTTGTTAGGGTGTAAAGTAACCTGGCTTTTGTATGTCTTCCTGCTCTTTGTTGGGGGCTGAGTTTCTGATTTTGAAACAGAAAGAGCATTAGGATGCCTCTGCTTTGGTAAAGCTCCTGTCAAGAGGTTCAGCTAAAAGGGGGTGTCTGTAGCCACAGGGGCAGCATTTGCAGGGGAACCTGCAGGGCTTCCGTTCCCTGCACGGGAGAGTCTGTGGCAGCAGAGTCTGTCATTTCCTCAGGTTGCTGGGAGAAGCAAGACACCTTTGAAAATGTAGACTGGCAGACGTTCTTTAAGGCTTTCCAAAAACTCTGCAGTTGTTCCCAGAATTCAGAGAAAGCTTCTTTCTTTTTAAATTCTGTCATGAAAGTATTTGACTAACTTGATCTTTTACTAAATGCTAAAATAGTTGTTCCCTTTGAAAGGAAGTGCTGCTGTGCTTTTCCACAATAGAACTGCGCCACCTCTGGGGGATTTTGGGGAAGCTTTTCTGGGCAACTATTTCCTGCAAGTTAATCAGAATTAGTGCATGACACTGAGTGAAAAAAAAAAAGAGTACCTGAAGGAGAAGATTTCAGAAGCTGTCTTATGTGTTTGGTAGAACAGGAGCATTAAGTGTTAAAAACACTTTGCATTTGCTTGATCATATTTGTATTCATTTCCTGGCTAAACTGGCTGCAGTGTAGGCACAACCAAGAATATTGTCCTGATCTCTTGCTGGCTGTGTGAATGAGATGTGTCTCCTGGAGGGATGTTGTGAAATGGGAAATCATCTCTGTTTGGGTTGACTTTTCTGTTGGATTCAGCAGCCCAGGCAGTTTTCTCACACCATCTGGTTCATTTTCCCTTCCCACTACAGGTCACCTGAAGTGTGTATTCAGCAGCACTGAAGATCCTGAGGTGAGTGAGAAAGGAACATTTCATGTTCCTGGTGTTTAGGAATTGTAGAGGAAGATGTGAGCTTGGCCAGTAGCAGTAGACTGAAGAGGGCCAGCTAGGAAGGCCGAAAGAAAAACCATATTCATGCCTGTAACAAAAATAATAAAGGCAGAGATAGATATTTTTAAATTTCCTTCTCAGAGTTTGAAGAACTAAAAACCTAGTTTTGAAAAGAGAAAAATGCTTGCAGACAGCAGATAGGGAAAATTTAATTAAGAGCAATTTCCTGTACAGTTGAATTAGATCACTTTAATTTAAAGAGAGGGACTTAGAATCCTATTCCTATCAAACTTTATGATATCTACTTGGAACATGAGGTGGTAGCACAGGAAGGCCATCTTGCAATGGTGCCTGCAGTATCTGAAGTGCAATGGGCACCTTTGTGGCTGGGGAGCTGCGTGGGCCCAAAGGACGCAGGGCTGGCGGCCGTGAGCAGCTGGAGATGAGGCAGCGTGGGGCCAGGGGGCCAAGAAGGCCAAGGGCACGGTGGCTGTGCCAGCAGCAGTGGGGCAGCAGGAGCAGGGCAGGGAGCGTGGCCTGTGCTGGGCAGCGCTGCGGCCACAGCTGGAGTGCTGTGTGCAGCTGTGGGCCCTGGGAAGCAGAAAGTCATGGAGGGGCTGCAGCGTGGGCACAGAGGGACAGCGGAGCTGGGCAGGGGGTGCAGCACAAGGCCAGGGAGGAGGGGCTGAGGGAGCTTTAGCCTGGACAATGGGGGCTCATGAGGGACCTTCAGGCAGACTTCCATAGATCCCTGCCTTGGATCCATAGAGCCAATGCTCAGCACGAGGGCTGTTTCCCTGCCAAACATCCCTTCACTGCATCCAAGTGCTTTAGATACTGGTGTGGGTAACACTTTCATATTTTGTTTGTTGATTTGTTTGTTTGCTAGAAGGAGAAGCCTTGTGCAATTTCTCCTTCTCCAGGGAGCTTTTTCTGAATCTCTCCTGGCCTTTTCCAGCCATGGCAGAAACTTTCAGGTTAACGGCTCCCGTGTCTTTTGGCTGCCCAGGGAATCAGTGTGTGTTGTGTTTGGGAACTGAGTAGGAAATCAATGCCCTTGCATTCCAGCTGGTGCTCAGAGATTAGAGGAGCTGGGAGGGGCTGGGCTGCATTTCTGATTCCAGCCACTTTAGCACCATCAGTGTGGGCGAGTCCAAGAGAAGAACTTGCCCGAGCACAGATGCACAAAGGGAGCCGTTCCCAGTGCAATGCTCTGGGTCTGATTGCATTCCATAAGGACCTACATGCTCCAGATTCCCCAAGAGTGTGGGTTACTGAAGCAACAGGAGAGCAAGTTCAGGATGGCTGCTGGTTGGGGCACTGCTGCCGAGTGCTGATGTGTGTAGCGACAGAAAGGACAGGATTGATTCAGGGTGACCCCCACGTGGCGAAAAATGTGCTTTCACTCTATGATTTAGAAGTTTAAACAAATGCTTTATTAAGCTATGTTATATTACACTAGTACTATATTTAAACTATACTAAAGAGATATTATACTAAAAACATACGAAAGAAAAACTTGTGACTGTCTCCACACAGCCTTTTATCTAATTATCTAATCAGTCTAGACAACTATCACTAAAATCCAATTAACAAATCACTTTCAGTAAACAATCACTATAACACATTCTTCATGTACTAAAAAACAAGAACAGCAAGGAGAGATAATAATTGTTTTCTCTCCTTCTATGAGTTTCTCACTACCTTCCCTTAAAAAAAACCTAGGAGAGAGAATTATATCTCTCTCCATTCAAAGAATGTAAATACTAGAGCACAGTAAAGAGAGATGATAAAAGTGAGATCTGTCTATCTATCTATTTTAATCTTCCTGGCTCTGCTCCAAAGCAGTGGAAGATGCAAAGCTCACCTAAAGGCATCCCTTCAGGAGAGAAGTAGAGACAAGTTCCATTGACTGATCCTGAGCAGGCAGAGATGTTTCCCCCTCCAGAGATGGTTGCTTTTTCCCGTCATGTTTTCCTACTCCAGCCTTTTCTGACCTGAAGCCTTCATTTGTCCTTTAAATTTTTGCATGTCTTAAGGGAGTGGAACTATCCCATGCTGTAGCTGGGGTCTGGTGACTCTGGTCATACATGCCATGCCATACATGACACATGGTTTCCTTCACTGGCATCCCCAGGGCTGTGTAAGTGCATTCGTTAATGGGGCCTTATGAGAAACTCTGTTACTGCTGGTCAGAATTCTCCGTTGACAAAAGAGGGAGAAGAAACACCTTGGTCCTCCTCCATATACTGAGGTGGCCATAGAGGTTCTCTGACTTCCATCAGAGATCTTTGCATGCATCCTTATCTCCTGAATGACCCGGTTTTCTAACAAGAGTGTGGATGTCAGGAAGGAGGAATGCTGGTGCGGGCCTGAAGAGAACGTGAACTCCAGAAGTGTCTCTCACAAGGAGTGAGCTCACCCAGGAAGCCCCTGCAGAGCCAGGATGGAGCTGTGGGACAGGGCGGGGAGTCAGTCACTACTGAAAGACAAACAGGACACGGCAGAAGCAGAGGGAGGCCCTCACCCGACCCTTGAGAAATGCCACCCCTTCCCTGTCAGCTGCCTGAGAGGCTGCTGGAGCTTCAGTCCCAGATGGCCCCTGATTGTAGGGCCAGGGTCACTTTGGAATCTGTGCCTCCCCTCGGGCAGAGAACGACCCAGGAGAGCAGCAGCACAGTGCTTTGGGAACGTGTGAGCCCAGCAGTCTGTGAGTCTTGGCCCACAAAGGGCGTATGGGAAGTTGAAACCCATCTTCTCTTGCTTTCTGTGCAGGTGCTTCTAGAGAAAGAGCAGGAGCACACTGCCTCATCTGAGCTGCCATGCCAGACTCAGGGAGAGCTGTTCCCAGCCCGAGGGCAGGAAGAGCAGCTCAGGCAGCAGGTGGAAGAGCCACAGGAGAATGGCCAGGTAAGCCTGACTGGCCAGGGCACAGAGGGAAGGGCAGAGAGAGGGGCATAAACCAGAGCTCTTGGCACTGAGGAGGCCAGGAGTCCCACGGGCAATGGAGGCACAGAGCCTTGCAATCTGCAGAGATCAGCCCTGGGACAGGAGGTTTGCAGGGGAGGCAGATGTGGGGAGGGAAGCAGAAAGAAGGGGCTGAATAAATGTGATTTGGAGGCTGCAAGAGGAAAAAAGCTGAGCCTGATGGCAGCTCTCAGTCCCTTGCTCTGCTTTTGTGTGTACAGAACATCAAGGCAGAGCCACAAGCAGAGCTGCCCGAAGCTCAGAGTGACATCATGGCAGTGAAGAGAAAGAACAAGGAAGACATGGGTAGAATTCAAGAGGAGAATCTCCATCAGCAGAGGGGCGATCAACAAAACCAGGTGAATGAAAGAGTGGCAGACACTCCACTCATGAAATGTCCTCTCTTTTGTTTATTAGAGAACATGAAGGAACAGCTGGATGCAGAGCTTCAGACAGCTCACAGTATGATCAAGGCAAGGCATAAGCGGCTGGAGGAAGAAATGAAAATCATCAGAGAGAAACTTAATCGCTTCCGTCAGTCTCTGCAAAACCAAGTGAGTGAAAGAGGGATGCAGCCACTGCAGTCACCAATCTGGTGGTTTCTGCCCTTCTTGCCTTTCCAGTGCAGAGCAGCAGGGAGTGGGGCCATGCCTCTGAGTGCCATGCTGCTGTAGTGTGTGTATCACAGTCACTCTGAAGGACATTTCCTGGTGTGCTGAATCTCAACTGCTGCCCTGGACAGTGAAACTTGTCCTTTGGCCTTTTGGCCAGCAGTCATCCAAATTGATTCCTGCTGGCCTGTTCCTGCTCTCCTTTTTTCTTGAGGTGTTTTTACAGTGGAACTTGGTGACCCAGATGGAGGATTGAAACAAGCTGTTGTATCCCCTGTCAATCTGTTCTTTGCCTTTCCTCACAGTCGATGACTCCTGGCCGACAGGGACAAGCTGTAGTGTCTGACTGCTTTGTTCTGTTTGACTTGAGGTGCAAGTGTTGACATCTCACCGGGCAGCCTGCGAAGACTTGCAGGGAATGTGTGGCAATGAAGGAGCCCAAGTTAGGAGTGAGGCACAGGAGCAGTGCCCACCAGAAATGCTCCAGGTCCAGCACATCATGGGCTCTGAACCTGCTGCTGCAGCAGCATCACCTGGAGGAAGCCCTTCTGTGAAAGCTGGGAACTCAGGCTCGGGCACATCCCGGGAACAGGAGACTGAGGAGGAGTACCTGGAGCTGCTGGGTACGTCTGGGGTGTTTCTTATCTGAGGGACAGTGTGTTGTGTGCAGGTGTCAGCAGAGCTGTACCAAATGCTCCTCCTGAGCTCGGTGTCACAGGGCCATTTAGGACTCCCCAGAGGCAGTGCTGTGCTCCGGGGCAGCGAGAGAGCTCTGGGTGTTCCTGCTGCCTCTGAGGGCACCTGGGACTGGCTTGGGTTTGCCTGAGCTTCCCTCTCTGCTAAAGGCTGAAGCAGGGATTGTTCTTGGATCAGCAGAAGGCTGTGACCTAGCAAATGATCTAGGCAAGTCCTGTGTGCTAGTGGCCAAACTGAACAGAATTTTTAGCTTCCTAAATTCTCCTTAGACTCCTGACTTCCAACCAGTCATCACAGCAAAAAAACTTCACAGAAATAGACTGACTTTGGAGTTTTGTCCTTTTGGTTGGGGATTTTTTTGGGGGGGGGTGGGGTGGGATTGCTTTTCTGTTGTTCATTTTTGGTGGGGGTTTTTTGTTGTGTTTTTCTCCATCCTGAAGGAGCCCTTCTACCCCACGTTTTACTGATGTCATTTTTATGACTGTTCCTGTTACCACTACTACATCTGCAGTTTATTTTCATGAGAATGCTATATTTTTGTCAAGAAGAGAATGCTATCTTTTTGTCAATAAGAACTACTTTGAAAGAACATCAGGTTACAGGACAAATAGAGAGCACAAGGTATTTTCCATGTGCCCCCAAAGAAAAAACAGAGACTTTGATAACAAACTTTATTTAATCTTCTAGTTTTATGCTTATCAAGATGTGTCCAGGAGACACATCCAAGTGGCGTGATCAGATAAAACTGTACTGCAGGCATTTCTCAGGAGAGAGCCTCCAGCCCAGCCATGGTATATCCCTCAGATCCATGGCACTTTTCCATACCTGATTCCCACTCTTTCCCATAACTGTTAGAATCCTACCCATTGGCCCAGGCCCTGCTCAGATCAGTCTCTAGGAAAACACATCAAGCCCTTTGTGATTCTGCGGCACAACCCAATGAATCTGCTTCTTGCCCGTAACAGCTGCCAGTGCTGTGCTCTCAGATAAGAGACCTGGTGGGGCTGAGACCAGAGCCCAGTGGATTCTGTGTCTGCCATCACCAGTTGGGACAAAAAGGGCACTGATCTGTGCCTGGGTGTGGCTGATCTCAAAGCCCATCCTGTTGTGTCCTGAATGGGGGCAACAGCTTGTCTGGGGCTCAGGCTCACTCTGGCTTCTTCCCATCAGTGCCTGTCAGTGCTCATGCTTGGGCTTTGCCAGCCTTGTTGTGGTCAGTGCCCTGTCCCTGAGGGCTGGAGGGACTGCAGAGGCTGGAGCCTTCCTTAGCTGGGAGAGGGGCAGCTTTGAGCTCAGCCTGCTCACAAACAGGTCCTGATGCTGAAAGCCCCGTCAGG
This sequence comes from Ammospiza caudacuta, assembly GCF_027887145.1. NCBI lineage: Eukaryota > Metazoa > Chordata > Aves > Passeriformes > Passerellidae > Ammospiza > Ammospiza caudacuta. The sequence continues at coordinate 4,540,279 of NC_080602.1, forward strand.
ATCGGTTACAGCTTGAGCTGCTCTGGTTTACAAATGGGACGGCATTCCTTTGGCAAACTGCTGAAAGGTGGGGAAGATGTCCTCCTCTCCTGGGATTCTATGTCCCTGTGCTTTGTTTCCTGTCAAGAGAACTCTTCAAAGGACTGTACAAATCAGTCTCTGTGCTGGCCACCTGTGCTGCAGGGCTGTCTGCCTGGTTGTGGTTGTTGTTACCCAGCCGACCACAAAGGGCTCAGAGCTCCAGGCGCTGGGGCTGCCTTTTGTATCTCCTGGAAGCTGGGATCTCTGCTTTAAAGTCAGCATCTTGCATTTTGTTTCCCTCAGGGAGAATGGTGAACACCACTGAAAATCCCCTGATGAAATACACGCATCTGAATTTTATTGGCAGCGGGTGAGTCCAACAGCAGTTACTCCTGCACAGCCGTGGGCCAGGTGTTTTTGGGGTGGAATGTCTATCCAGCGTGAAGTCAGGCCAGCTGCAAAGATGATCACACGCTGGGGATAGATTGTCCCATCTCTCAATGCTGCTCAGAATTTGTGAGTGGGCTCAGAAGGCATTGTCAGAGATGCCTTGCTACCGAGGTCTTGCCTGCATCAAGGAACAGGACCTGGAAGGTCTCCTTGTCTCTCAAGTGTGGGACAGCTCTGTGTTAATTTCTTTAGCATTTTGTGTATGTCTCAAAATCATACTGGCACACTAATGAAAAGAGAAGAAACTTGCTTGCCTGAAAGATCAACCTATGCCCTATCAAAGCTGTGAGATAACAGTTCCCAGGAACAATTCTTTCCCCTGGTTTGAAGAGGGAAACACTCTGTGGTCAGGATAGGAACCACACTGTTTAGACAGTGAAACCCAAGAGGAAAGACTAAACTCCCTTTAGAAATTGAACCCCAGTGCTTCAGGAACAGGCCCAGTGCCCATGCACTTGAGAGGAAAATGCATCATCTGCCTCCTGGCAGAGCCCTCCTGCATCCTGCAGGTTTTGACACTTCCAGCAGAGATCTCCTGTGTGGGCCGGCTTTCACTGCAAGATCTAAAGAGCTTCTCCTTTCTCTGCTTCTGTTTTGTTTCTAGGACTTTTGGAGATGTTTACAGAGCACTCGACACTGCCACAGGAGGAGAGGTAAATGTCAACAGCCCCTGCAGGCTCTGCTGCACTCGAGGGCTTTCCCCTCTGGTGTGAGCTGTGGCTGGAGCTTTGGGCAGAGCTGTGCTGAAAAGGCACAAGAAGCACAGACTGGTGCCAGCCCACAGAACACATTTGGGACTTTGTCCTCCTCAGCTGCCAGAAGGAAGGCACGGAGGGCAGCGGTTCCTTTCAGAGAAGGACGCGCTCACTCGCTCTCCATTGCTAAAACAAAGGTGGTGCCTGCGAGCACCTCACTGCTCTTTGGGGCTGCAGCTTCAGAGTCCTGAATTCTCATTCCTGGCTGCCAGCAAATCCATCTGAAAGTTACTGGTAGTTCCTTAGCCACCTGCAGTGCTGCACTTGGGAACTGCACGTAGGGAGAGATCTGCAAGGCGTCCCTGAAAGCCCTAAGCCCTGCCCATATCACAAGATGTACCCACAGAGTATTAAGGCATGGATTCCTTCTTCTGAGTCCCAAACAAAGCAGCAGAGAGTGTGGTCAGCGGTTTGTGGGTGATAACTGAGACACCGCTGTTATCAAGTGGTCAAGGCCAAATGTCAGTGGCCCCACATGCCCTGTAACTGGCTCCCAAGGGAGCAGAGAAATGGGCTGTTGGAATGTCAGTTCCTGATTACTGCAGTGCCTAATCACAAGGCAGTTTGGCACAGCTCAGCTGTGTCATTGCAAAATCACTCGCTCCACGTGCCTTGTGGTCTCGTGCCACAAACCTCTCAAGTTACTGATTTTCAATGTTATTTTAGGTGGCAATAAAAAAAATAAATCTTCAAGGAGTGAGGAGGAAGGAGCTAACCTTTAATGAAATAATGATCATGAAGAGGTATAGGAGTCCCAATGTTGTGAATTATTTAGACAGGTGAGAGGTCATGGTCTTATCCCATGGATGTGTGTTTACATAAAGCAAACATGAGAGGTTCAAAACCCACTTTGGTCAGTGGCAGCAAGTAAAGCTGTTAATTTTTATTTATTCATATTTCTCTACTCATCTCCAATGGATGAGAAGAGAGTGCATCTGTCTGCATGAGTCTTCCCTGGCACACCTAATTTGATAATTACTCACAAAATTATTCAAAACCTGGATCAGCTGTATCTTCCCAACTCAATAGCCTCAAAGTTCACTGCCTCCACATTTATTTGGGATTGATTTTTTAAAGTTTCTTAAGTGCAGATGAACCATCCTACAGTGGATTTCCCTTGGATTGTTGCCCCTCTTTGCCATTGCTATGCATGCCAGGAAGACTAGGTGCTTATTTGCAGAAACACCATGCCTGACATGTTTTTTATCTGGGCTGTTTCTAAACTGCACTTTTCATTTGCTGCCCATCTAAGACATCTCCTTTTTCACAGATGTGTCTTTCTCTTTGAGACTGCTCAGATTGCAAACAATACACAGCCAAGAGGGAATGTCTATTCCTTTGATTCTGTCCTTGTCACAAAGGCATCTGGAAATAAGAAACCTGGAAGCAAAAAATCAACGTAGCCATGCATGTTCATCTCTACCCCCTTGTTTCCTTCTTTCAGCTACCTTCTGGGCGAGGAACTCTTGCTGGTTATAGAGTACATGGATGGAGGTGTCCTGAGCGACATCGTCAGCCAGACCTGCCTGTCTGAAGATGAGATAGCAGCCATCAGTCGGGAGGTCAGCAATCCCAGCTCTGTTTCCAAGGGCTTGGGCAGGATTGTCTGGGAAACAGGGGCTCAGAACAGGGGAGGTTTCCTGTGCCGAGCTTTGTTTCTGTGTTGCTGGTATGCTATGGGCAAGTAAAAGCATCTCAAGTGAAAGGCCTGCCAGTGCCCCTGCACTCCCTGTAGTCAGTGCCAGTACTCTTATCTCCTGCTGTTGTATTCTCGCTCTGTCTCTTGTATTTGTATTTGCTGTTCTCCACCTTGCCTCTCTAAATGTTTGCCTGGAGTCTGTCTTCACTGCATTCCTTGCCTGTAAAAGCAAAGGTGCTGGTGGCAGGATTTGAAACAAACAGCAAAGAAAGAAGAGAGAGACTCGTTTCTCTCAGTGCTCAGCTAAAAAGGATAGAAGTGCAGAATGCTCTTTGCTTCTGAGCACATGCGCTGCAGCAGGAGTCATCCTGGCTGGTTGGCAGGGGACAGCCTACAACAGCAGGTGCTGTTGCTCTTTCAAAAGCTGACGTGCCTTTCCTCAGAAAGGTCCTGCTCTGCAAGTGTTGGAGCAGCAAGCTCTTCCTCTCAGTGGCCATTACTGTTCTGCCATTACTCCCCATTCCCCTGGAGAGGGAATCTTTTAGATTCTTTGTTTCCTTTCTTGTGTGATGAAATTACATCACTCATTTTTGCCCTTCTGTTTCTGTTTTCTCGCTCAGTGCCTGCAAGGACTGGATTTTCTTCATGCAAACGATGTGATCCATCGAGACGTGAAGAGTGACAACATCTTTCTCAGAACCGACGGTTCTGTCAAACTGGGTCAGTATATTCTTGGTCAGGTGCAGCGTTCCAGGGATGTGGGTGTGGGGCTGCTTGGCGTGACTGCCAGCTCCCCAAAAATGGTGCTGGTGGCAGTGCAGGGACCCCTGCTGCGAGCTGAGGGCACAGTTGCAACGTGCACAGAGGTAGAAGGAGCCACAAGCAGTCAAGAGTGGCCTTGCTCTGTGTGTGTCCCTTCCAGAGGGAGGGAGTTACAAGTCTAAAGTTTCCAAAGAACAAAAGCCACTGCTAGAGGCAGTGTAAAACATGGGGGGAGTTTTAAAGTCACCAATGCCAGGAGATTCAACAGAGCAATTTCAAACTTCTGCTGGGGAATTCTTTTGCTTGCTTTCCTAATTGCACAGAATTCAGATAAAACCAGTATTTTGTTTTCTCCTCAGCTGATTTTGGCCTCGCTACTCAGCTCACCCCTGAGCAGAGCAGACGGTGCTCGGTAACCGGGACTCCTTGGTGGATGGCGCCTGAAGTGGTGACAGGTCAACCATATGGCCCCAAAGTGGACATATGGTCTTTTGGAATTGTGGGAATTGAAATGATAGAACAAGAACCTCCTTACTTGGGCGAAAGTTCTGGCACGGTAAGGAGCAAATACTCACTGATCCCACTGTCTTTCTCACCTGTCCCATGTCCTGTGTGCCACTGGACAAAATCCCATTGCCATCTGCTGGAACTACTTCCACCAAGGTCCCCTCCTACAAATGTCCCTGCAACACATCAGCATCTGCTGTACTTTTGGTTGCATGAGTGGGGGAACTCAAGCCTTACCACATGCAAACAAACTCCATTCTCACTCAACACTTTCCTTTGGGTTAGTGGTTCCAGTTCTTTTGTCTGTGTAGATGGCCTTAATAACAGGAAAAAAGCATCTTAAAAGTGTTGTTATCTTTCCAGAAATGAAGGAAGGATACCCAAACCCAACAAAGTTTCTAAAACTGTGGTCTTTAGAGAGGAACCTAACCCTGTGTGCAGTTTCTTCTCACTGGGAAACATGGGCATGAGGGTGTAATGCACAGAGTCTCTTCTGCTTCTTGTGCAGTGCTGCTGAAACACTCAGTGACCGTGTTTCTCTCCTAGCCCAAGCAACATTCTGCACATCACCAAGCCAGAGCCTGGTGATGTGGAGAGCCTGCCACAACCTCCTGTTTGTTTCCTGGCACTTTCTGGCATGGGCCTACCATTAATGCATTGACTTGAGCAGCCAAATGACTAGAGGGTGTCCATAGGGATGGAACCTCTCCTTCTTCTGACCTAGACAATTTTTCTTTTGCTGCAAAAATGGGAAGCTGAAATTTTCAGACTGCTGAGAGACAGAGCTGCAGGTGGCTCCTGTGTGCCCAAGCAGGCATTTTCATCCCAATACATTTGTGCAGGCATCTTAATGTGTCTGTGTTGAAGAGGAGATTGTAAATGTTTGTTTCCCTACCTGGCTGTTAACTGATGGATTTCCTTTCTTTTCTTCCAATTCCCATTGTTTTCAAGAACAGCACAAAAAGCTTGATGAGTTTTGTTCTAGGGCACGTGCGCTTAAAGGACCAACAAGCACTGCAGAGATGCCTTTCATGTACTAACCCTTGAAATTAGTATAGCAAAGTCCCTCTTCCAAAAACCATCTCAAGCTGGCATGAATCCTCAGAGAAGCAAATGTCCTTTTGCTGATGTAGTTCCCACTAACTAGGTCAGGCAATGAAATCAGCTGCCAAGGCAAGATCTGCAGGATGGTGGAAAAGCTGTGGCTGCATCGGGGTTTGGGTTTTTGGTTGGTAAAGGAAAGTCATCTCTGGGTCTGTGCCAGGGCAGAAACTGCCACTGAAGAACAGAGGTTAAACAAAGGGATGTGGGAGAGCCTTAGAGATGTGAAAGCAGGAGGTGGAGCCTGGTGTCTCCTTTCTCTCCAGGCTACATACCTGATAGCCACAGTAGGGACTCCACAGCTGCGGCAGCCCAAGCTCCTCTCGGCTTTGCTGCGTGACTTCCTGAGCTGCTGCCTGCAGACAGACGAGGAGCAGCGCTGGTCTGCCAAGGAGCTCCTGCAGGTAAAATGTGAAGGGGCTGCAGGTGAAACAGGCTCTGAGGGATGGGCTCCTCCTCCACTCAAGCCCAAGGCAGCAGATGAGCCCCCTTCCTCCTCACCTCCACTCTTGCTGCTCTTCAAATGAAAATGGTGAGGAATCCTAGACTGGGCTGGGCTGGCAGGGCCCTGTAAATGTCCTCTGGTGCAAGTGTCCTGCAATGAGCAGGGACATCTTTAAAGAGATCAGGTTGCTCAGAGCCCTTTGCCACCGGAGCCGGAATGGTTGCAGGGATGGGGCACCTACAAGCTCTTGGGGCAAGCTGTGCCAGGGTGGCACCATGCTCCGAGTAAACAAATTCTTCCTTAGACCTAGTAAGATTAGATGCCCTTAGTGTTTAAAAATATTTGTCCATATCCTATTGTAACTGGCCCTGTTAAAAAAGATGTCCCACACTTTCTTCAAAGCCACTCTGAAGTCTTGGAAAGTGGCAATAAAGTCTCCCTGGGGCCTGTCCTTCACAAAACTGAATGACTCCAGCTCCCTCTGCATTTCCTGTGAGGAGAGGTGCTCTGTCCTCTTACTGTGTCTGTTGCCCTCTTTTGTGATTTGGTGGAGTGTTCAGTTTTATCTAATGGCAAAAGAATTGAAGTAGAGCAATGCAGGGTACAGAGACGTGAAATGGTGGTGGAGGAACCCAAGGAAGCCAGTCCCAGCCTAGGGGTCAGAGATTTGGCTGTGGGCAGGAGGGGCTGTGGGGGGCTCACTGTGAGGCTCTGAAGGGCCCTGGTTGGTGCCCCCCAGCCCACCCTCAGAGGTTTCTGCCATACAAACAGGGACAGCTGGGAGGGACTTGTCCCAGCCCCATCTGCTGCCTGGCACGCTCAAGCAGACGGGAACTGTGCCAGGGTTACTGCCAGGTTGTGTGGCAGAGAGGGAACTGCAGGGCCCAGTGCCACTGGGCTGGCCCTGCTGGGAAGGAAGGTGCCATCCAGCACACGAGGGGCAGGGCATGGAAAGGCAGACACTGCTTTCTGTCCCTGTGGGAATCAGCACAGTGCCTGTCTTTCAAAGGCAGGGACCTATGTGAGTCATTGGAGTTTCCTGAAAGGAAGAAAACCCAGGGACAGAAAGCGCCATTTCTAGAGCACTTGCAGGGCAAAAATCCCAGCATGATGAAGACATCACAATAAACAGATGAGTGAGATTCTGGGCCAGGTTTGCCTGTGATGGCAAGGTCTTGCACATTGGGGATGACTGGGAAGCAGATGGTCCCATTGCTCCTCTTGCTGGGTCTTTCCAGGAACTTGATGTATCCTGATTGAGTCCCTGAAGCAATGAGCTTGGAAAGTAATGGTTCACTGTTCTTTGTTGTATTTTTTTTCCGGTGGACAGCATCCATTTGTAACTTCAGCCAAGCCACCATTCATCCTGGCACAAGTCATCAACTCAGTGAAGAAGACGAATAACTCTAACCCTAAACTCTAAACCTAAAACCTAACCCTAACCTTAAATGCTAACCCAAACCCTAACCCTAACCCTATCCCTATTTCTATCCCTTACCCTTTCCCTTACCGTTTCCCTAACCCCAACCCTAAGCCTAAGCCAAAGCCTAAACCTAAACCCAAACCTGAACCTAAGCCTAAGCCTAAGCCTAAGCCTAAACCTAAACCTAAGCCTAACCCTAACCCTAACCCTAGGAGACGAGAACATAGCAATCATGTCAAGATGTTATCTCTCTTACCAATTTAGAGTAGGATTGTAGAGTAGGGTTGCTAAAGAGATTTGTAGCATAGAATTATAGATTAGAGTTGTAATTAATAAAGTTTCTGAAACATCAACTCAGAAGATTCTCCTCCTTCTGACCCCTTCAGAAAATTCAACATTTTTTTCTGAATTACCAATTGTTTTTTATTGGTGCTAAGTCACACATATGGCTTTTTTTGTATGGTTTCCTAAGTGAGGAGGGCTCTTCTTCATTCATCTTCTCCAGACCGCACTGCCTTTGGAATATGACCCACTGGCTGGTTATGGCACAGCTGTGGTATTTCTAGTTGAGGCAGAAAGGGCAATGGCATTTGAAGGCAAAACCAAAGGAAGAATGAGGCAGCCCAAACATCTTGTGCAGATGCAGGCCTTCAGCTGTGACTGGAGAGCAATGGGGTTCCTGCCACTTGGATTTGTATCCCTAAATGCAATAATCTCTTTGGCTGGAGGAGAGCCTTGCTCAAGTGAGACAGCAGAAAGATCAGAGAGGGTGCTCGGGAAGGTCTCCTGTGGTGCAGAGCTGTCAGCGCCTGTGAGGTGAGAGCGGGCCCGGCCTTGCCCGGGCTGGAGCCCCAGCAGAGCCCCGGCAGAGGCCGGAGCAGCCTGAGCCCCAGCAGAGGCAGGCTGGAAGGAGGCCCTTGGAGCTGCAAGAGGCAGCAGCCGGGCCCTGGGTGCCTCTTGCTGGGAGCGGGCGAATCCTCCGCTCTCAGGGCCCAGGTGGCAGCTGGCTGCTGCCGAGGGGAAGCGCAGCCGTGCTGGGCACAGCCCGGCCTGGAGGCCATGGCCATCTGGAGTGTGCCCAGGAGCAGAGAAAGGCCAAGGGCAGCCGCGGGCCGCTGGGCTGGCTGAGGATTCCTCCTCTTCTGCCGGCTGCCCTGCAACTCCTGGCAAAGGCCAGCAGTGTGTGCAGCACTCTGGGCACCGGGGCAGGGAGCCGGGCTGCTCGGCAGGCTGGAGCACAGGGCAGCTCCTTCAGGCCCGGCACTTGTGCCAGGGAAGCGAGGCCAGCGTGAGGCAGGGACAGCTTGGCAGGGCCCATCTGCAGGAGCCAGCGCCTCACGCAGCTCTGGGAGGAAGCGCCTGCAATCCTGCAGTTCTGCACTGAGCCAGAGCAAAGGTGTGAGATGCAGAGTGTTTGGCAGAAATATTCAGGCCCACCAGGCCAGCCTGCTTTGTGCTCTCTGGCACACAGCAAGCACTGTGCAATACAGCTCTGAGCTGCTGGGAGAGAGGCAGTCGAGGTTGTGCCTGAGGTGAGTCAAGGGATTAGCTGAAAATGTCATTAGGATAATTGAAAAGTGCAGATGAGTTGAGGGGCCAGCTGGGGATAGAATTGGGATAGTAGGAGATTGCATATTTTAGTTAAGATTTTAAAATGAGGTAAGAAGCTAAGTTAGTAATACACTAGCAGAAATCACGTCCCTTAGTTAAAGAGTACCAAATATGTTAGGAACATAAAGCTAGGAGTGACAGGGATAGAGGAAGCAATTGTGAAGAAGCAGAGACCATAGAAATACCTTGCCTTAAGAATAATTGAATAGTTAGGAGAGGCTTGGACCATGAGCAGCAGGTCACAAGGTCTTGCCAACCGGCCATGGGAGGAGAGTTCACCATGGGGAAGACGGCTTTATTCCTCCCATACAACCACTCCCTCATTTCAAAATCCCACCGACCCAGTTAAGGGAGTACAATTGCGCAGCTGTAATAGATATTCAGCTGATAAAAATGTGAAGCAGGCAGGAAATAATTATGTATTATGGGTCCTTAGAAACCTAATGTAAAACCTTTTCTGTAGAAATAGAGAGCAGGAGTCTGCAACTCCTTGCACGTGTCTTTGGAAACTAGTTCACAGGTGACCATGGCTGCAATAAATACCCTTCTTTTCTACTATAATTAGTTGAAGAGTTGTCTGTCCGTGCTTCAAGGGTTATGCTGGAGTAGTAAACTGATTTGGAAGGGAGCAGAAGAGTTTCAGCAGGCAATTTTTGGAAGAGATGGAAGCCTCTTGTGACTGAAGGGAAAGCCATTTGGAATGGAGTAATGATCCCAAAGTCCATACAATTGTGTTTTTGTGTCTGAATTTAAATCAGAATGATTATAGATAGCTTCATGCAATTTGTCTAAAAATTTATCAAAGTCTTCATTCTTTCTTTGACAAATCTGTGTAAAAGACATAATGTGTAACTTATCTGGAAGTGCAAGAAATGCATTACATGCCAGCTGTTGGCTCATCTGTAAGACTTGATCAATGCTCCTAGCCTGGGCAGTGGCAGTAGCCCAGGGCCCCTTGCCAAGTAACTGTTGTGCTGTTAAACCATACAGAGGATCACCCTGCACTCTAGGTCTTGCTGCTTCTTGAGCACACTTTTCCTCCCAGCTTTTATGAAACATCACCTGCTGATAGGGTGGCATTCAAAGTCTTTTTAGGGTATGCATACCAGCAGGAATTAATGTGTTAGATGCAAAAATATACTGCAGAAGTGACTGTGAAAGTTGGGATTTTCAACTAAATTGTGAAATTGCAGCTCTCAATTTTTCTAAAATCTTCCAACTGAAAGGTTCTCAAACTCTACTTGCAGCATTAGTTACTACAGGAAAAGCCTCTACATCATTTGAGAGAAAAGTCCCTTCTACAATAGCTTCTGGAATAACTTTTTTCTACTGTAGTTTCTGAGCTGCTTCTATTTCAGGGTCACATTCCAACTCTAATTCCACATTCTTTACAGTGTGAGAGGGAGGATTTTGTTTAACCGGTTCGAATGATGGCTCAGAGACAGAATGGAGGAGTTTTTGCAAGACAAGGGCCATATTCAGCCAATGTACAATCCAGCCTGCTTGTAATAATGGACAATGAACACCTTCACAAAGAATGAATTATGGACATATTCAGAAATGAGCTCGGTTTATCCTTGAAAAAGACACATGAAGAAGAGTCATCAAGACTCGGCAAATTTGTCAGCAAGTTTGGGAAAGTGAGCCATGGGTGGGCCAGACAACCACAGCAAGATGCATAAAAAATTAGTTGATCCAATCAGCATTCTATTTTAGACATGTAAACAGCTAGGATTAACCAATCATATATTAGCTAGAGACACGTGGACAGTAGAGATTTATTATAAATAGAGTCTTTTTAGGAATAATAAATTTAGCTTCACTGGATCATATTGGTTATGTTGTGATGTCCATGAACCTCCACACCACGCACTTAAGGGTGGGTTGGTGTTGCCCATGAAATGTACACATCTGGGGAAGTGCCCTTGGAAGAGAGGGGCTTGATTCCCAAGGAAACTGCTTCCCCAAGAGCCCCCAGATAGACAGTGCAAGTGTCTCCATTTGACTCCCTGTGTTTCCTTCAGTCCTTGAGGCCCCTTGCACTTTGCAGAGGGGCATGCAAAGGGAGAAGGCTGTGAAGAAATACGAATTATGTTTCTTGATGCAGAGTGTGATTTTATACACTCTCTCCTATGGTCCAGATGCTCTTCATTTCTACTGTGTTGATTATCCTTATCAATACATATTTTCATTTGCTCTGGCATTCTTCCCATAGAAAAGATTTCCTTGTGTATTTGATTTATGTCTGCAAATGTTGATACGTAACTTTAGGTACCTGAATTTAGCCCATTTCTCCTCTCGCTTTAATTTCAGAAAATGCCAGAATTACAGATGTACACACTGACGTATCCAAGATTTCTGTGCAACAGAAAGATGAGTAAACACTAGTACAGCCCAATCTACATTACCTTTAGCAGTTACCAAAGCCAGTAGATATTTAGAAAAGTGTGCCTTCTTTCAGCAATATTACAAATAGATGGTTATATACAAATTATAATATTATAATATTGGCTTTACACAAATTATAAAATGGATTCTATATGTGTGATGTTAATTAAACTTAGAGAGCTCCCAAGGCCTTGAACATACTTGAGACTGATTTTGCAATAAACTATCTTTTAAAACTCTGTTTGGAAACAGAAGGTAGGAACATCAGTCATCTGTTATGTTTGACTTTATTGTTATTTGACACTGTAGTAAATACTGAGCATGAGCTGGGATGCAGATTGTAATTGCTCATCTTTCCAAAGATAGATATGGATACTATTAACATGTGCCCTGTTTATTGTTCCTAACTGACTAATTTACTGCAGTAGTTTTATAGTGCATTTTTATTGTTGTAATATCTAAATGTAGTGGGAGAATATATATTTGACTTGGGGTAGTTTGGCTTTTGTTTTTTGAATAATAAAACCACTCTCTTCAGCCTGGTGAAGAAGAAATCTGCCTCTGTCCTTGTGTACAGCTATGGGTTTGTTTACATAGCTTCTCCTTCCCTTTTCTGCCTAGGCTTTCTCACCTGCAGTTTTCAGTAGAAAAGCAACAAACCTTTGAAAGGCTGAACCTCAACATAACTGTGACCCTCAGTCAATACTTCCTTCTTCCAATTTCTAAAGATCTCTTTGTCCTGGGCACTCAGTATGGCCTTTTTCCTCAAAGTTCTTTGGCTGTCTTGAATGCTTACAGCGTAAAAGGTAATCCCTGATCTATTTTCAACTCCCTGCTCAGATGCAGACTGCTGGAAGGGAGCTAGGACTGGTACTGGAGACCTGGCAGCTTGCCCAGGAAGCAAAATTTTTGAAATAATGGTAATGTGGAGAAGCATGCAAGTCCACGTGGTGAACTCATATATGCAAGTACTTGCAGTTTCCTGACAGGACTTTACAGTTCAAGGGTATGTTCTCTTCTTATTTCTGTCCCTTAATGCTCGATCCTTGCCACATTTCTTCAACTTCTTTTGCATTGTCATCTTCCATGTTTTCTTCCTCTCTTCTTCTCTCTGTGACTTTCTATGCAGGAAGGATAACCTGTCATACACTGTCAGCTTGCTCAGTGACCGAGTAGTGATATGACGGTGTAGAAATTCTAGGCGCACAGTAGGCAAACGTGTCATGCTTCTGTGTGCCCTCTGCAGGCAGACCTGCTTCCCAAACCTTCAGTCAGACTTGGAAAAAAGGCTTGTCACTGCTACTTTGTTGTGGTTTATGCATTGATGAAGAAACACTTCCATCTCAGCCCGCTTAAGCCACTGCAGAGCAAGAATTGTTGCTTTGGTAGCAGATGTGCTGTCAGGGTCCTTACAGCTCCACAAGATGTGCCTCTCCTAGAACAGATTTTTGCATTTTTGTACAATAAAAACTATGTTTTAAATCGCACCAATGTAAGTCATACACTCCTGTAGATGTGTTTTCAGACAGAGATATTTATATATATGCCTAGTGAATGGCCTCCTGGGGAGCAGGAACAAATGAGGAAGGAAACTGGGCTGATAAAACATGCTTCTGATTCAAGAAAAACCCCCCAGTCTTCCCTTTCCAGAGAAGGCTATAAACCTTTTCTTGATTGGCCTAAAGAGGATAAACAAGTCCCTCCATGTCCTGATCTTTTACTAGTCTCAAATTATTCAGAAAAGTTTTAATTTTTTTTTTTTTTTTTTTTTTGTGGGGGGCTGGTGGTGTTCGGGTCTGTACTTCAGACCTGTTCTCCCAGCAGCCAGGGACCTACAGCTGCTGTGGGTGGGGCAGGTGCTCAGGTAATTACCAGGTGCTTGGTGATTGCTAACAGCAGTTGAGGTGAGAAGTTGGCTTGTGCCTGGCTGAGGGCTTGAGGACTGTGATGAGAGAAGGGATAGGGAGTGGAGTGGAAAATATTAGTTACACAAGCAAATCTGAGGTGTAGGTGGGATTTAACTGGATTAGGTACTGCATTTCATGGTCTTAATCACAATTTATGAAGAACTGAACATTTAACTATGAGATAGGAGTATTTAGTTGTTATTCTAGATGCTGCATTTACTAATATGTAATGTAGTTTCTTTGTATTTTGCTCAGAAGCTGTCTCAAAAACATTGAAGTCCAACTGAAGTCTTCATAAACACAAGTTAATAGCTTACTTTTTGTTAAAAAGAGAAGCTGAAAGGGTCAATGGCTCTTGCATTCAGTAATTCACACATTTTAAAAGTGGCTCTCTCCTCTTCCTGTGGCTAGCTTGTCTCTTCAGGCTAGAAAACATTTCTGGGAGCATTTCCTTGCTGCTCCTATATCTCTATGCCCTTGGAATCTGATGCTAATACTATATTTTTCTAAAATTAGAAAATTTTAAATTTCTGTAGGCCCTTTCATTTTGTAATTTGCACCTTTCACTCGGGGGCCCGGGGGGGGGGGGGGGGGGGGAAAGTCTGATAAGATTTTTTTCTTGTAGGCCTCTCAAATTGCCGCCCATTGCATTTAGCTGCAAAATCCCAGGTCATGCTAACAGGATGCCTGAAACGGACACTGGTGGAGGGTAAAAGTATTGCCTGATACAGATGCTATCAACTATTTTTAGTTCCTGACAGTCCAGTATTTCCCTTACCTAAGGGATACCTGTTCATATTTCTTTCTCTTTTTCTTGCAGCTCTCAGTTCTGTGATGACTGAGAAACAAAAATACAAAGTAAGGGTGTACAGAGGAGATGGGCTTTATGAGAATTAGGGGGCAATTTGACTATACACTGATCTGTATGATTGCCTTCTTCTGTGAGATTGTAGTGATGTTGTAATATATGTTGGGAAATAATTCATGCTATAAAAGCATGTATTTCATGAAGATTGCAAAATCCAAACAAGTCTCTGACCACAAGCAGCCTGAGAGGCAGGCGTCTATTCAAATTCCGAAATTCCTGAAGGTGGCCAGATAACAATCTGCACTTTAGCCCATGAATAGACACACAGAGTGCGATGATCACCATTATCCTGAGACATCGTCATGTCATTGGAAGACACCTAAGAGTGATCATTGCCCTGTTGATAACATCGATCAAGATAGCCAAAGTCGCCAGAAAGATACCTGTGAATACCTCTGTCAGCTTATTCTATTTCATCAGTGCCAGCAACAGGGCTCCATTTGAGCCCTGCAAATGTGGCCTGTGAAGCTTTAATTCCCCTCATCTTAGTGTTCAGGCGCTGGTGAGCATTCCAGTATCTGCTGATCTTTATGCCTGAGACAAAAATACTGACTTCACTGTCATGAAAGCACCGTGGGTAGCACCAACTGAAAGAGGCACTTGCATTTTTATGGATAAAATTCAGGTTGCAAGCAGAAGAGGGCCAAGAGCAGCCATGATCTGCAATTCCCAAGGCAAAGGCACCAGCAGCCTCCTCCTGTCACCTCAGGGTGAGTAAAACAGAGCTGGAAACAGTGCTGGAACCTGATCCTTTCTTCCTCTGAGGGCTGGCTCGGGGCAGCACAGGCGGGCCCTGAGCAGTCAGGGCTGTGTGTGGGTGCTGGTTGCTGTGCTCCAGAACTGAGCTGGAAAAAGCCCTTGGGAGCCGAGGCAGGAGCAGGCGGGAAGGGGCCGGCGCTGCTGCTGCTCCTGGCCGGGAGCCCCGGCTGGGCCGGGCCGGCGCCCCCTGCGCTGCGGCTGCTGCTGCTGCCAGAGCCGGGCAGGACTCGGGGACAGGGAATGGACACGGGGGGACAGCAAAGGCCTGGCGGCTGCAGGGATGGTGGCGCTGGGGCCGGGGCCAGCACAGAGCTTCAGCCCGCAGTTAACCCCGAGGGAAACGCTGGGGAAAGGCTCCATTTCAGCCTTTCTGCACTTGCAGCTGTGAAGGGACTGAAATGAAAGCAGAACAAGTAGGGCCCAACCTGCTCTCCTGCCTTGGGTGGAGCCCCGGCCCTGAGGCTGAGAGGGGCTGTGAGGGGATTTGAGGGGCCATCAGTCATGAGGTGCCATGAAGGGCCTTGAGAGGCCATGAGGGGCCATGGGGAACTCGGAGAGGCCTTACGGGTTCATGAGGGGCTGTGGGAAGCCAGGCACCTCATGGAACCAAGGGTCCCTCATGTCCCAGCAGGGCCTTGTGTAACCAAAGGGACCCTGGTGACACTATGGAGCCTCACAGTACCACAGGTCCATTGTTACACAGCAGCCACAGCAGGGCTGCAGAACCAAGGAGATCGTTGTGACACTGCACAACTGTGCAAACCTGTGAGCCTACCAGGGAAAAGGCAGTAGCAATGCCCTGGAAAGGCATACCACAGGCTCTGGGCACTCCTCACAGCTCAGGGTGAGAAAAGAGACTTCCCCATGGTGTTCTGCAGCACTACGTAAATTTGTCCCAGTTCTGTGCTCTCCATTGGCCTTCTCTACCCCTTTTACACTTACATGTTCATGTTCTGGTGAGTTCTCCCTTCCCATTGGTGTGTAACCCTGTCCATCTACCCTGGCATTCCCTACTGGTCCCTTACCAGTGTACCACCCCTGAGCCCTCAGACCATTGGATCTCTGGTGCTCTCCATTGCACCCTCTTTCCCTCCATTTATACCCTGGACAATCCTTTCTCTTTGGCCTCTGGACACTTTCAGCATTTTTGTGTGTGTGTGTGTGTGTGTGTGTGTGTGTGTATGTGTATGTGTGTCTGTATGTCTGTGTTTGTGTCTGTGTTTGTGTCTGTGTGCTGGTGCTCTCATGGTTCCTACCCATTGGCACAAGACACTCTCGGGGAAGATTGTATCCAGACCACCTAAGACTGCAGCAATAACTCATTTTTTTCATTTACTCTGTGGTGTAAATGAACCATTCCGTCTAATCATGATCAGAAAAAATCAGAGCTGTATTTATAGAAATTTATCGGGTATTCTATGATTAATCCTGTGGGACAAATAGCATTTAAGTTCAATTCATATGTCCAATCTTTTACACCTTTGACAAAGACTGGAGCTTGGATTGGATACAGCCGTTCCCAGTCTCCTCTCATAGAAGGAATTTTAGACGTCTAGGGGCCCTGCATGAGTTTGAGGATCCGTGGTGGCTGTTTCGTGGAATATCTGCACCTCACGTATCAGGAGGAGTTTCTCCAATAAAGAAATAAAGCTTTTGCCTGAAGCTCCCTTTGTGCCCATGAGAGGATCCCCTTTGAGTGTCTGGGACATCCTGGCTCTTTGGCAGCCTGGGGACTCCTGGGATGTCACCATGGAGCGCCCGTGAGTGCCTGTGACAGATCGGTGACTTTGCAGCCCAAGGTCCCCTGGGATGTAACCATGGAATGGCTGTGACTGCCTCTGAGCACACGGCTCTTTACCATCCCCAGAAAGCCCTGGGAGGTCTCTATAGAGCCCCTGTCTCTGCCTGTGACATTCCAGCTCTGGAACAGCCTGAAGACTCCAGGAAAGTCCCCATGGAACCTCTCTGAGGACCTGTGACAAATCTGATCCTTAGCAGGCAAACATCACCAGGCCCTGTTGCTATGGTCAGTTTCCATGGCAACCATCAGCAGCCCCCTGTTGCTATGGTCAGTCCCTCGGCAGCTCCATGGAGACCCCATGCCAGGGGTGGTTGCCATGGACACCAGCTCAGGCCTGCAGCCAGAGCCCGTTGCCATGGCAACCATTTGCAGCCCCATCCCCAGGCTCATGGGATCCCAGAACCACAGAATTGGCTGAGCTGGGAGGGACCCATCAGGATCCTCCAGTCCAACTGCTGGCCCTGCACAGGACACCCCAACAATGCCAGCCTGGGCCTGGCAGCGCTGTCCAAACGCTGCTGCAGCTCAGAGAGCCCTGGAGCTGGGACCCTTCCCTGGGGAGCCTGGGCAGGGCCCCAGCAGCCTCTGGACAAAAACCTTTTCCTGACATCCAACCTGAGCCTGCCCCAACACAGCTGCAGCCACTCCCTCCACTCCTGTCCCTGGGCACCAGAGGGAAGAGGTTCCCACAGCCCCAGCCAGGGACCCGCTCCCAAGGCTGTTGCCATGGCCACCAGGGCTGGGACCAGCTGGGACGCTCGGTTTCCACGGCCGGGGTTCAGGAATGTGATTCCCCAATTTCCTGCTCCCGCTAAAACCATAATGCCCTCGCTGCCCTCCCGCCTCCCATGGAAAGCACAAAAGGCAAAGGTCCCAGGCTGGGATAAGAACAATTTATTTGGAACAGCAACGAGATAAGTAACAAATGGAACAGAAAAACTATGGATCAGAGAAGGGATAAATAAAACTGTTTACAGGGAAAACTAAATCACAACTGGATGGCTCTTCCCAGCAACATATTTCCCCCACCTGGAAAGGTCACCCTTCTTCTCAGGGAGAGAGAGAGTCCCTTTCCTGCCCCTGGCAATAACCTTAGGTGAGAGTGAATGTAATGACAGGGCCATGGAAAGACCCTCATGTTCTTCAGTTCTACACCATGTCATTGACAGGAGAAGGTATTGGGGCAGTTGTCTTCCCAGCATGGATCATAGGGAACATGGATCACCCGCGCTCTTCCCAACGTTAGACCTGCATTGGGGATGAAGCTGGAGCAGTTCACAAAGCTCCTCCTGCAGCTGGGGCACTCACAGGGCTTCCCTTAGTGGAACCCCGTTGGTGTTTTGTCATGTTAGAGCTGCTGGTGAAGCTCTTCCCACACTAGGGACACTCGTAGGGCCTCTCCCTGGTGTGGATGCGTTGGTGGGTGATGAGATGGGAGTTTTGCTTGAAGCCCTTCATGCACTCAGGGCAGCGGAAGGGCCTCTCATCCGTGTGAATCCGCTCATGCAGGAGGAGATTGGAGCTGCTCTGAAACCTCTTCCCACAGGTGGGGCACTGGTAGGGCCTCTCCCCAGTGTGGGTGCGCCGGTGCCTGTTGAGGTGGGAGTTGTTCTTGAAGCCCTTCCTACACTCAGGGCAGCGGAAAAGGCCTCTGCTCTGTGTGAATCTGCTGGTGTTGGAGGAGACTGGAGCTGGTCCAAAACCTCTTCTGACACTGGGGACACTCGTAGGCCCATTCCCCAGTGTGGATCATCTGGTGGCGGATCAGGGTGCTGCTCTGCCTGAAGCTCTTCCCACACTCCAAGCACTTGTAGCACTTCTCCCCATCATTAAGCTGCTCATGGACCACCAGCTCTGAGCTCTGTCTGAAGCTCTGTCAACCTTCCTGGCTCAGGGAGGGTCTTTCCTCCTCAGAGCACCCTGGGCTGGGTTTGCAGCCCCTCCTCCTGTGGGATCTCTGGGGATTTTCCTCCCCGTTGGATTCCTGTGCTCTGGAGTCACTCATAACGGCCTCTTCCTCCAGGTTCTTCCACAGGGAATTTTCCTCCCTGGTCTCCATCCTCATCTTCTTGTCTGAGGGAGAAAGGACAAGGAGAGGATGGGATTTGCCTCCGTGCCAGAGGGAAGGGGAAGGAGATCCCCCCAGTGCATCCCCGGTATGATGGTGTTGGCAGCAGGGTTGTCCTGCAGTCAGGGGCCATGCTGGGCTGGGAGATGGAACAGGAGAGAGGGGGAAAGGGGCACTGACTTCCTCCTCACCTGCCTGGGTGTCCTGGGGATTCTTCTTGTTCATCACAGCCTCCTTTTCCATCTGGCAAAGGTTTGGGGATGGGAAATCCTGTTTTGGGAGGAAAACAAGGAGTGAGTACATTGCACTGGGTTTAAGGCAAACCTGGGGAGGGTCTAAACCAGAATTACAATTTAAAAGAAAACTAAGATCAAGGCAACAATATAGAAACACTGCCTTAAACTGACAAAGTCAGGATATAACCTGACACCCTGTTGGTCAGGGTGTTGGCTTCAGTCCCATTAAATGGTGGCTGCAGTCCTGTTGGAGTGATGAACGTGATTCTGTCAAAGCAGTGATCCTGTAGAAGGGTCTGGTCTTCCTCTAGAGGTCCAGTAGTGGTTATAGAGCTCTTGTCCTCTGGGAATCCAGTAGGCAAGGCAAGCTGCTCCTGGTTGTAGCAAGCCTCAGCTTATATCCAGGTAGGAATGCTTGGTCCCTCCCCCTGGGCAGAGCATCCCACAATGGGATGATGGAATTTTATCAGTCCTGCAGTGACACTCAATGGCCCATTCACAGAAGATACCTCCCCTGGAGGGCGTTATCAGGGGTGAGTCATGGAAGAGATAAAGAACACTGACCCACCTGTTTTTAACAGTTTATGGAGATGGTGATTGAAAACATGCATTTGGTTACATCTTGCATTGCAACCTGAAACAGTGGGGTAATCCCTGATCAGGGGCTGAACACCACCCCCCTTACCCAAACTGGCTCAGCTGTAAAACCCCCACACACAGAGGACAATATCACACTTGCCCTGCTCCAGGAGAGGTCTCTTTCCCTTGTCACTCATCTTTTCTCTTTCTTTCCATCTCTCTACCTCACATTTACTGTTCAATAAAATCCATTTTGGATTTGGTATCGTTAACATCTTAATTGGGGCAGAGGAATCTCTCTAACAATTTGCACAACCAGACTGTGACATTAGTGTTGCACAGTGTGTTTAGGCTCTGTTCTCTGACCCCAAGTGCCTTTGACAACAGCATGGCTCCCTCCACTGACGAGGTTGTGGTTCTTTCTGGAAGAACTCTTGGAAACTTGGACACAGTCCCTCCTTCCTCCTGGGGAGCTTATGGAGCTTATAAAAGTTTTATTTCTTTATGGGAGAAATTATGAGGAAAATGGGTTTTATGGGTGGCCAGTGTAAAGAAAATAATTTGCTGTCTTTCCTTATAAAGTTGTTAAAATCTCTGGAGGAAACAGAGCAAATGTTACCAGTGAGACTGACAAGGTTCAGTCACCCCATGGTGAGGAATGCGAGGTGGCTAAAAGTCCCACAAGAAGCCCAGCTTAAGTAGATAAATTTCCAAATAAGTCCTCAATTCCCAGGCTTGGGGGCTTTACCAAATGTGACAATCATTTTTCTCTTTATCCCTGTCACCTTTGTGACTGCTACACAGAGCTTTCCCTTCCTTTTAATAATCTGTATTGGGCCAAATTTCCACTTTCCTTTTATTGGAACCTGCCAGCAGCTGAGCTGGAGCTGTGCAGGAAGCAATGAATATTGGAATTGCCACATCACTGCTTGGATTGTCAGTTTATTCATGTTTGGGATTTGTTTGCGCTTTCATCACCAGTTACTTGTGGGAAGATCATATATTCTTCAAAGTGATTTTTCAGAGTCAAGTTTGATTTCTGCCAAGTTTATTTTGTCCAGTGTCCAGAGGATGCTCAAGGGGTCTCTGTGCCTCTCACACTGGAGGATGGTTGGGAGGCGTTTGGGGGGGTTTTTCCTGTCCCTGTCACCCCAGGCTGTTCCCCAGGGGGTGCCCCTGTCCCTCTCATACCAGGCCATTCCCCAGGGGGTGTCCCTGCCCCTGTCCCTGTCACCCCAGGGCATTCCCCAGGGGGTCTCCATCATTTTCACCCAGGAAATGCCTGGGGGGTCTCCCTCCCTCTCACCCCTGTGTGGAGGGCGTAGCTCAGGGCAGTCTCTGTCCCTCTCAGCCCAGGGGATGCTCAGGGGGTCTCCATCCCTCTGGCCTCAGGCAATGCCTGTGCAGGGCTGGGCACCAGGGGCTCTGTGTCCCTCTCACCGCTGAGGGTGCTCGAGGCTGGGGGAGCTCTCCGACCTTCTCACACCTGGGGAGGCCGGGGGGTATCTGTCCCTCTCAGCCCTGCTGTGACCCCACCCAAACATCATCGGGGTCAGAGGGACAGAGACACCCGCAAACCCCCAGAACGGCAGAACCTGGGATTTGGTTTGGGGCTGAGGATTTAGGAAGGGGCTGGAATTGGGGCTGGGCTTGGAGTTGGGGCTGAGATTCGGATTAGAGCTGGGATTGGGGTTAAGGCTGGACATGGGATTGTCTTGAGGGCTGGGGTTGGGATTGGGTCTGGGGCTAGACAAGTCTGGCACTGGGATGAGATTACATACAGAATTGTGAGTGTGTCTAAACATGGAATGAGACTGAGACCAGGATCAGGGTCAGGTTTGGGACTGAGTTCACCCAGAGCGGGACAGAGGGAATGTCACTGCAGGATGTCCCTGGCATCATCCCAGCCCTCCTCAGGCACCTCCAAACATGAGGGGCAGCTGGGTGCCCCAAGATCCAGGTGCTCCCACGCTGCCCCTCAATACCAGGCAAGCATTCCCTGAGGGCAGCCCTGACTGTGACCCTTAGGGCTCTGGGATCAGCCCTCACATCCCTGTGGGAGCAGCTGCAGACAGGATGAGAGATTTCCCCCCCCTCTTCCCTGTGGAAAGATGAAGCCCAGCTGCCCTTTCCTTCTGGTGCCTCCTCCTCTCCTCAGCTGAGGATGTCAAACTTCCCAGGAGCAGGAAAATCCCCATTCCCTGTTTCCTTGTGGCTGCAGCTTGGAACACCCACTCAGAATTAAGGACTTTCTGACAGCCCTGCTGAATGACACTGGGAGGAGATTTGTGAGAAAGGGAGGAAATTGTATTTCAATAGTAAATAAAAGGTGCAAAATTATTTCTTTCTGTCACATTTGTTTTCAGTCAGTTGCACTTCTGGTCCCAGGCCAGAGAAAAGGGTGGGGCTGGAGGCTGGGAGAGGCGGGGGGCTGGGAAAAGGTTGCGTTGGTGCTCGATGAAGAGATGCAGGGGGGTCTGGGTTCTCAGCAATGGGGGTGCCAGGGGGGTCTCAGGGTCATGGGAATGGGGGGGGTGGGCAGGGATGTGAAGAGGTAGAAGGGAGTTCCAGGGGTTCCTTGAGCCCAGGAAAGGGGAGTCCAGGGTTTCCCAAAAAGGGGGGACCAGAGTGGGGACACCCGGGATGTTCGGGAAGGGGCAGTTCAGGCTGTCTCTGCTTTTGCAGAAAGGTGTGCCTGGGAAAGGCAGGAATGGGAGACCAAGGCGTTCCAGGTTGTCCCAGAGTCAGGCCTACGCCAAGTCTGGAGGCTGGGAGCCATGGGATGGCCGGGAAAAGGGGAGCAGCGGGACCTGATGTTCAGAACAGGGGGATTCAGGGGGTCCCTGTGCAGACTAAGGAGAGCAGGGGGGTCCCGGTGCTGGCAGTGGCGGTTCAGGGTCCCCGTGCCGGGGGTCCCACTCGCCCCTGGCCCCCCAGGAGTGCCCTCAGCCCCAGCGCTGGAGCCATCGCGCTGCTCCTCCTCACTGCCAGTGTGATCCCAGGATGATCCCAGTAGAACTCAGTCACCCAGGAGCTGCTCCCAGGATGATCCCAGTACAGCCCAGTCACTCCCAGTCCTGGCATCCCCCCAGGCCTCTCTGCGTTCCGACCTGTCCCGGCTCCATCCCCGCCCCTGCCGGGGGCTGCAAGGGCTGCGGGAGCGGAGGAGGACGAGGAGGAGGGAGGGAGGAAGAGGTGGAGCAGGGGAGGAGAGGGGGAGCCAGGCGGCTCCGGCGCTGCCTGAACTTGCAGCAGCCTCTTGTCCCCTCCTGTCAGGGAGTTGTGCAGAGCCAGAAGGTCCCCCCTGAGCCTCCTTTTCTCCAGGCTGAGCCCCCTTCCCTGCTGCCTCAGCCCCTCCTGCTGTTCCAGCCAGGGTCGGATACTAGTGCTGCAAAGAGCAATGTACAGACCTGGCATAGGTGCCTTTGTCACCACATTTTAACCTTTCATTGGTTACAGAAAGACTCTTGGGAAGCCCCAAACTGCAGTCAGTCGCTGCAGTGCCAATGTCCTTGGCAAAGCCCTGCGGCCCGGCCCGGCCCCGCACTCGGCGCCGCGGTTGCCCGGTAACCGCGCCCGGGCCCTCAGCGCCTGTGACAGCGGCGCGGCCTCAGCTGCCTGAGAGCGCGGCCCTGGCTGGGTGTGCGCAGCCTGGGCTCCTGCAGGCGGCTGCACCGGGCCATTCGCCGGGTGAATTGTCGGCGTAGAGAATTGCTAAAGGTGCAGAGCATTGGCCTCTGCGAAAAGCTCCGCAGCGTGCAGAACACTGGTGTCTGCTAGGGAGTCCTGAATTTCACTTGAAGGTAAAGACCGACTAAAGTTGAACTTTTTGGTTTTGTTTCATCTGTGCTCTGAAAGAGAATGCCAAAGGGAAATAGAGGATGTGATCATGCCAGTCTTCTGGCGCAGTAGTTCAGTGACATGTACACCTGAGAGGATGAACAAAAAATGGACTACTGATTGTGCTTTTTTTACTGAAGAAATGCAACATTTTCTAAAGGTAGTAGTCTATACATTTTTTCCCTATGGTAAGTGCTTAAACTGCTTAAAGGTGAATGAGTTCTGTTCAAGTTTCAGTGGGGTTTTATCATCTGGGTTTTAAAATTTTTAGGGAGATGCCTCTGTATTGAGGTGCAAAGGAGACCATATGCCAAAGTCAATGGTCTGGATTTTATGGAACAGTAAATGTGAGGGAGAAAGAGAGGGAAAGAAAAGAAAAAGTGGGAGGCGGATGGAGGTTGGGAAAGGGGGGAGGAGAAAGAGAGTGACAGAGAGAGGTTTAGTAGAAAATATCACCATTCCCTGGATCCCATTGGCCTACCATTAAATCCTCTTCTGGTCTTCTCTGTGGTGAGGTCTGGCAAAATGTAAGACTCCAATGGATTAATGCAGATTTGGGCAAGGGGATACCTTGCCCAGGTACCTCCCAGGAGTGGGGCAAGTTGGACTGTGTCTCTTGCTACTTTCAAATAATATAAAATCTTTAGCACCCGTATAGGCTTTGAGTCTGCCATGAGTTGGGTTCTGGATTTTCAGATTTGTTCTGTTAGCTTGCATGCCCTGCAGTCATCTGGTGCGAGGCCTCAGGAATGGGTCTGGAGGCACTGTGGAGGTCTTTGCTAGGAGGTTTGTGTGCAAACCTGGCCTCAGCAGAAGAGTCTGTGGCTCTGACTTCCCCAGCCTGAACCCAGACAGAGCTGATTTTCAGGACAGCTGCTGGGTTTGGCTTTGTTGTGGATAGGTTTTTCTCCTCAGCCTTGCTCACTTCTCCCCAGACCTGAGCTAATGGGACAATAGTGTCACCTTGATCTTGTCTCAAGTTCCCTTAGGCAGCTTAACTCACAGTGCCAAGTTCCAGTCAGGAGGCATTTTCAGGGAAGGGTGGGCTTGGGTGTTCGCAGCTTCTTTATAGAGTTTTGTTACAATGGGCAGAAAGTCCTTTATAATGATATTTAAGCCATTAGCCATAACATTCCAGTCTCTCATTAGTCTCTCAGCTG
Organism: Ammospiza caudacuta; assembly: GCF_027887145.1. Lineage (NCBI taxonomy): Eukaryota > Metazoa > Chordata > Aves > Passeriformes > Passerellidae > Ammospiza > Ammospiza caudacuta. The sequence continues at coordinate 4,564,599 of NC_080602.1, forward strand.
TGAGGAGCAGCTGAGAGAGCAAGGGTGCTTTAGCCTAAAGAAGAGGAGGCCCACTCTAGCTATTTTTGAGTAATATTTAAGCTACAGCTTTGTCTGTTCGAACTGTTATTACTGTTCAGATATTTAGCTCCAGGTTTCAGTATGATCTAACTTTGAATTGCACAAGGTAGCCATAGAGTTCAAATAAAGTCCAACTAGAGGCCTAACTTTACTAGCTGCTTACACCAAACAAGCACTTAGCTACTTTCAAGTAATGTAAGATTTTTAGCACCAGAATATGCCTTGAATCTGCCATGAATTGGGTTGTGGATTTTCAGAGTTCCATTGTTGCTCCTTCCAGTTTTGTTGAGGCACTGTCGCTCACCTGCGACACCGTCCCTTGGAAATGGCGTCTGGATTGCCAAAGAAGACACCGACCCCTCGTCTTTTGTCCAGGGAAGGGCTGAAGCCTAATACTGTGAGTACCCCCTGGGGCTGTGTTAAGGCTGGCACTGCCCTGGTGTCCCTGCTCTCCCTGCCCCTGTTGTCCAGCAGTGCTGTGAAGCTGCAGAGCCCCTGCCCAGCCCTTTGTGCTGTGCTGCTGTTGCTGGGGCTGTCCTGGTGCAATAGGGAACACTGTGGGATGCTTCAGCTGTGTCTTGCCTGGCTGTGCCAGCAGAGCCAAGTGAAACCAATGTACAGCTGAAGGCCTGAGCATGTGTTCTGTCCCTTTCCCTGTGCCACAGGAATTCCTTCTGTCAGGCTGGGCACCACTCACCGGTGCTGCTCTGACCATGCTGCCCTTGGGCACCTGGGCGTGTTGGGGGGGGGAAGCTCAAACTCTGCCCAAAGCCTTGAGAGCCACGGCTGGTCCCAGCTGGAAGAGCTTCCAAAGCAGCTGCTCTCTCCCAGCTCCTGTGTGGGCACAGATGCAGGCCTGCAGGCAGTGCTGGAGCCAGGGCCGCAAAGGTCCCTTGCTGTCTGCAGCTCACTTGGCTGAAGATGCCCCACTGCTGAGGCTCTGTCAAGGAGATGCCTCTGTTTTCTTCTGTGGAGGGCTCTGTCAGCCCAGGCAGAGAAAACAATCAACAGGGAGAACTAAAACCTAGAGACATTGCTGTGCACCTCACTCTTGGTACAGCGTTCCTTTCTTGCATCTCTTGGACTCATCCAGCAGCGATATCTCCTTGCTGTGAGTTCTGAGCGTTGTGCAGGGATGGAGTTCAGGCAGTTCTGAGAGCTCCTCCCCATTCTCTGGAAAGGTCACTGCCTCAATCCAATGAAACGTAAGAGGAAACAAATGCCCAAAGAGCAGAAATCCCCAACCATGTCCCATCCAGTCATGGAGAAGCCAATGGGACAGAGCCATATGGCTGGAGTATGTGTGTTCCACTCTGTATTATTAATTCACTGATGCTAAGTATTTCAGCTGGAAACTCCCAGGGCTTCCAGGAATGTCCTAGTGGCTGTGATCACAAGTTATTCACCAGTGCCACTTGTTCAAGAAAAGCCTTTCTGAACAGGCACAACTCTGAGGCTCTAGCTGGTTTACTTTTGCCTTTCAGCTGCTTCCCTCTAAGTTCCAGAGGGAGAAGTTTCTCAGCAGGAAGAAGGAGGCCAGCACTGGGGGGAGTATTCTGCCCAGAATTGGCCCATTTCTAGACAGGAGTGAGACTCGCCCAAAGGTAGCCTTTTCCTGCTCTTTTCCTTTCTGTTTCACATGAAGTTTGAAGAGGGTGTGTGCTTGTGACAGGCTTGCCTCCAGCAAAATACCTCAGTGTCCAGGTCCTGCTGTCATTGCAAGGTGCTGGGAGTGGTGGACTGGGAGTCCTGATCTGCACTAAGCCAACACAAATACCCTCTGCTGAAGCTGCTGGGGTGTGCTGGAGTGCAGCTGCCATTGCTAAAACAATGGGAGGAAGGCTGGGGACACAGAGGCCCAAAATTGCCCTTTGCCATTCTCCTGCTGAAGGAGCCACCTCTTGCTTTGGTGTGGTCACCATCAAATGCTCGGGGTCACAGGATTCCCTGCAGAGTGGCAGCGTTGGCCTTTGAAGGCCAAGGATCTGCAGGAATTACTTCAGATGGAACACAACAAATTGCATTACTGCTTTGGGCTGGAACAATGTGTTGGAGCCTGACGGGGTGTTAGATTTTGCAGGCTGCCAGATGTACAGGGGACTGGCCCTGGGCAGAGGGGAGTGGATGTGCTTTGTCTGGATCAGTGCCTATTCAGAGGTGTGTTTAAAGCTGCTTTTCTGGCAGGACTAGCTCGGTATAAAGCACAGTCCAAACGGGTAGGTGACTGAGGTGGGCTGTTGAGCAGGAAATTGGTAGCAAGAGACACGGAACACAATCCAGGTTAAGGATTGTCCTGGAGAGGGGCCTTGGGAACACCTCAGGAAAGGGCACAGCTAAGGGACAGTGTGCTGCAGCCACTCCCTTGAGCGGAATGCGTCTGCTGTGAAGTCACAGAGGAGACCTGCTTGTGTCTCTGCGGTGACAGCAGTGTGGCTGGAGAAGGCAGACAAAGCAGGGCAGAGTTTTCTCCAAGCAATGTCTCTGCTCCAGAAGCATTTGCTGTTGTTGTGTCATTCCAGACGTGCCTCTACAATGGCATGAAATAAGGTTGCAGTAATGACAGGAAAGCACCCATTTAAAGGCCATTGAAAAAGGAGATACCAACTCTGCTTTTACCCAAGTTGCTGAGAAAATAACTGAAACTTATCTTCATTCAGCATCCACCTTACTTGTCTTTTTATTTTCAGCTCATTTGTCTTTTTATTTTTGCCTTTTCCTCTCTTTGGAACACACTAACTTTTAAATACAATGAAAAGGAACAAAATCATCAAAGCAAAAGAAAAGTATTTCTTAGTAAGGATTCAGCTGAGCTGGGGATGTCTCCCTCCCTGAGAGCCAAGGGCACACACACACCCTCTGAGAAAATGGCAATCTTTGTATCCCCTTTGTACCCGGCTGGGGCGGTCCCTGTGCCCTTTGCCATTGGATGGGTACTCAGGAGCTTCCATTCTCTACTGAGCACCAACTTTTCTGTCCGCTCCCTGCTCGTCCTCCTTCCTTTTGGTCAGGTCTTCAACCCTGTCCCTCTATTTGTGACACTCAACAAACCAACCTGAACAAATCCAAACCACAAATAACACACAGAACCAACAAATTCCATTATTTTGCTTAATAACCTTTTGGCTTCAGCCAAATGTCACCTCATCTCTCACACCTGCTCTGGTCCTGTGCTCTTCTTACTGAAGTCTAAGTTCTAGAGCAAAAAAGATATTTGCAGTTGTGTGGGCCTCGGTTTCCCTGTCTCAGAGTAAAAGACATCCCAAATCCTTTCCCATGGAGTCTCCTGTAAATTCATGGGTTTTACTTACTCCATGAGTGCTCAGTCAGTGCCCCAGAGCTCTGTGACCGCATGGGCACAGGGCTGTGTTTTAGGAACGTGCTGCCTGGCATTCTGGAGAAAGAAACCTGGAGAAATCCATGCCGAAAGAGCAGCTTGGCTTGAGCCTGCTCTGTGTGGCCCAGCAGCTGTGGATGAGCTCAGAGCAGAGGTGGGTGAGCCACTGTTTGCCCAGTGTGGGCTGGGCAGACGTGCTCCCTCAGAGTCTGTACTTCACTGGGGATCAGTGGAAGATTCTCCTGCATGAACCTTCCTCACAGCAGCTGAAGCTCTCCCTGCTCTCTCTCCTCTCCAGCTGCCGTCAGCTGCCCCGAAACAGAGCTGGTTTGGGGTTTCCCCACCAGAGCTGGTATTTCAGAACTTCGTCGCTCGGCAGGTGTCGGAAATGGTGCTGTCTCTCATGAATAAGGACAAGGTAAGTGCTGGCACGCAGAGCTTTAACGCTGTGCTGGAAGAGGAGAGTGCTGTCATTCCCTCAGTGTACAGCAAAGCAAGTTATCTGCTGCAGCACATGCAGAAGAAAATGTCTCAGCACCTTCTTCTGCAAGATGGTGGAAATTTTGCTGTGCTGGGAATTGTCCCCAGATTTTGGCCAGGCGTTGATGGTATCTATCCCAAAGGAGTTTCCTTCTCTTGAAAGCTCTGGATTGACAGGAATGTTGAGGGCTGTACAGTTCTTACCTGCTCTCATGCTTTGCCTTGGGTCTATAGCACATCCTGTGTGTCCTTGGTTAATCTTGGCTCCTGGTAGGAATCTCTGCCTCTCTCAGCCAGTTTGGCTCTCTTTGTGCAGCTCACAGGCAAAGCTCAGGGGCTGAGCCTTCTGCACTTTATGCTGGAATCACTTCTCATTAATGGCATTGGCCCTGCAGGAACCGTGTTCTGCAAGAGCCCTGCAATCAGAGTGATGGAGCAGAAGCAGTGAGAGGCCTTTAGGTGCCACTTGAGGCTCCTGCTCAGCTTCATCCAGCTCTGCTCAGCTTTTCCAGAAGCAACACGGTGCTCTGCTTTCCCTTTGCAGAAGCACAGCACATCCAAAGCCATGTGCTCCTGGAGGTTTCCACCTTCACCTGAAGAAATTGGCATTGTTTTGCAGTTTCCCAAGAGAGCTGAGAGGGAAAAAGCTTAAAAATGTCAATTGTGTTCCACTGTAAAGAGGAAAACTTGAGACCATTTGAATTTCAGTCAGGGAAACATTTTCTCAAGTGAGGCTTGTGCCAAGAGTGGGCTGGCGGGAGGAGAGAGGAGGGAGTCCAAATCACCTGGTTTAGATTTTTGGAGAGCATTTTGGTGCTCAGGGGTTGATGAGATCAGTGTGCTAGAAAATGCATGTGTGCTGTGTCTGTGTACCCCAGAGGGCCGAACCTGGCCTGCTGGCTGCAGGCAGGAATGCCCAGCAGCCCAGCTTGCCTGCACAGGCAGCAGGAAGCCCTGGAGAGCCAAGATTGGCTTTTCATACTGGAACCACACTGTCAGTCAGTGCTGGTCCTGTTTCTCCAGGCAGAAAATGCCTCTGAAGCCCCACGGTCAATAGACACCGCCTGTCTGTGTTTCTGTCACTTTTGGCAAGCTGGTTGCTCTCATGGTTTTATGATTCTTGCTTGCTGCTTTACTGCCCATTTAAATTCTCTTTGCCATCTCCTTGTTTTAGGGATTGTCTTGCTGTGTTCATTCCTTCTTTTGCTTTTCAGGTTTGCTTTTATTCCCAATAAGACCACAGTGTTTGGTCTCCTGTCTTGCTGCTCTGCCTGCCTGACTGTATCCCCAGAAGGTCCCTACCTAAATCTGATCTGCTAGAAGGGAATTTCTTCCTTCCCCCACAGAAATGGGCTGGTTTGCTTTTAGGTAGCACATTCCCCCTCTGGAACATGACCACTTCATGGCTGTGTGCAGGCAGAAGCCAGCAGGTTTTTTGGCCTTGTTGAACATGCAGGTGACTTGGTTCAGGTGCTGTGTCTCCATCCTGCTGGTGCTGACCTGCTCGGCCCTTCCTTCCCAGCAGGCGCTGCCCTACTGGCCCTGGCCAAAATGCTGGAGCCAGAGAGAAGGGATTCAAGTTCAGCCTTGTGAATGATGTGCCTGTGTCTGCTCAGCTGGAAGTGCTTTGGAAAAGGGGCAGGGGAGGGATGTTAGCAGGGCATGGACAGGTCTCCTCTCGTCCTGTTTCCACAAGTGGCAAAATCATAATTTCATGTCTTTGCTGCAGTTTCTTCACGTGGTGAAGGTCTCCATGGAGAGCTCACCTTACTTCCAGCTGGTGAGCTCCAGCGATGCGTACCGTGCCGTGCCGCCGGGCGCCTCTGCCCCTGTGCGCATCCGCTTCACCCCCAGCAAGAACAAGGTGAGGCTGGAGGAGCCAAAGCACACAATGATCTCCACAGCCATTGTTTTCCCTGCACTCTGGCTCCAGCCCATTGCATGCTGTGAGCTGGGCTCCAGGCGTGGGCAGGCAGCCTGCAGCCAGTCACACCTTGGCACTGCTGGCAGGCACTGCAGCCAGGCCTGACAGGCTCTGCTTGCCCTCCCTGCACACTGCTGAGCATTGCCAAGGGAAGATGCACGGGAAACAGGATGAAAATGACAGAGGGCTGTTGATAGATGTTGGGCCATCTCTAGGTCCAGTGGAAGGGGTTTCATTCTGATGGAAAACACCAGAGGAACAAAGAGGTCAGAGAGCTTTCCTCCTTCCTGGACTGCCAACAGCTTCCCTGCCTGCCCCTGGGCTGGAGCACAGCCGGTGCTTTTTCACCCCCTCTGTTGTGCAGCCTTGCAGCTGTGCTGTCCCAGAGCACAAGTGAGCATGGCACAGCTGCAGGGCCAGGGCAGAGGATGTGCTGTGCCCGTGAGCCCAGCCTGGCACAGGCACACTGGGCCCTGGGTGCCCTTGGTCAGCAGGAGGTTGCTGAGCTGCAGGGCACTTGGTCACCTGCCTGAAGGAGCTGGTGTAGGGCAGGTACAAGCTGCAGGTAGAGCTGTGAGCCCAGAGCCCGTGGCAGTGACACTGCTGGGGCTCTGTCTTCATGCCTGTCCCTGTGCTTGCTCTGTCAGCTGGCACCCATTCCGTGCCAAAGGTGCTTTTGTGGGGAGGTTTGCACAGCAGTGCTGAGGCCCTGGCAAGTCTGATCTCAGTGCTGGGATCTGGAGGGTTCATGTTCTGATCTGGAGGCTTGTTCATACAGAAGGGTTGAGGGCATGGCATGGAAGGGAGGAAGCCTTGCAGGGAAACAAAGAGAGGCCCTTTTCAACAGCATCCTGCTACCTCTTAGCACCGTTCTTCTCCTGACTTGGTTGGACAGGCAAAGTTAGAGGGGAGTTGTGAGCCAACTGATGTTTCTGCACCAGGCCAGAGGTGCAGGATGTCTTTGGGTGCAGCTGTTTTCTCCTCTTCCTTTTGCTGCTTAGAGTCAGTTGAACAATTTGTCCTATTCTCAGACAGTGGGAATATAGAAGCCTAAAGAGCAATGTCCTGTGTTCCCCAGCTCCATGTTGCTTAGAAGGGGCTTAGGAATTCTTTAACATCATTAAAGTTTAGAGTAGAAATGATGGTGGCCTAGGGCTGTTATCTGTATGAGCCAAGTGACACAAGAGCTGAATGCCACTGAGACGGATTTTGCAAAGTGCGCAGGTGCCTTTAAAATGTGACATAGCAGTAGAACTTAGTGTTCATGTGAGGGTGCAATAGGTAAATGGATGCCCTTGAAGGGGTATAGGAAATGGTTTTTCTTCTGCCATGGGAATGGCACTAAATGTCCTGTGCTGAGCCAGTTTCTTTTCCTGCAGGATTATTGCCACGAGCTGGTGTGCCTCACTGCAAGGGAAAGGATCGTTGTGCCAATTCGGGCCATTGGTGCCCGAGCTGTGCTGGACTTCCCTGCCCAGCTGGACTTCTCCAAGTGTCCAGTCAAGGTCAGCACCCAGCAGACTCTGCTGGTGCGCAATGTCGGTGCCCGGGCAGCTCGGTACCAGCTGAGCACGCAGAGGTGAGGCAGCTCATCTGTCCCTGTGTAAACACCTTTGGGTGAGAGCGGAGTTGGGAAAGAGCTACAGAAGGAACCAAGCACCGGATCTGCTGCCCTGCAGCCTGGCTGGAAGTGAGCAGGACGGAAGGCATCTGCTCTTGCTTTCAGTGGCCTTGGAGCTTTCTGTGTCCCAGATTTCCTGGAGGCTGCTGGAACATGTTGGGAGCTGGCTTGCACCCTGCTGAGCACAAGCAGCTTCTGAAATGCTTCCTCAGCACTGTCAGCCAAAGAGAGCCATTCTCTGGGAGGCCACAGGCACGTGGCTTTGCAGTGGTCCTGGAGGGGACCTCTGGAAATCATCTGAGCAAAGACACTGCTCAAAGCAAGAGCAGTGTCTGGGGGTTGCAAGGTGCCATTGGGAGACATGGACCTGTCTTTAGATGCCTTACAAGAAAACAAACATGTCAATGGACCTAGTTATAAAAGCAGAAGAAAACAACCTTTTAAAACCCCCTCCATACCTTATCTTTTCTGCCTGTCAGGTGCAGTAGTGATTCATTGAGAGGATGGATCTAACAGGATGAGAAGTGTCTTAAGGAGCAGCTGACAATTAACAGAAAAAAGCCCAAAATTTAGCTTTCCAGGCCCATCTCTTGACAGCGATTTTAATTTGGTTCTTACAGTGTCAGGGATGTCTCCTTCACAGCTCTTCTAGCTGTGGGCTCAGGGAACAGTTTAGTGGTGTTGGCCGAAATTCAGAGGAGTTAAGTTTAGCTGTGGAGCTTGTGTCTTTGGGTCTTGGGGAGCCAGGTGTGTGTGAGAGATGACTGCTAGAGCAGGGACAGAGGAGTCTGGTGGGTAGAGCCTCCAGGGATGGAGGCGATGCGGGGGCTGATTTGCACTCAGTTTTTCAGTCCTGACAGCTGAGTCCTGAACTTGGCTGGATCCTCTTCTCCTGATAATTTGAAAAGAAGAAGACACCTTCTTTCTCAGGCAAGCCCTGAAGTCATCCCTGGAATGTTATTCCCATCCTGCCACCTGAAGGCAGGAGCATGTAAGATGGGGCAGGAGTGGGAAGGGAATGGAATGGAAGGCAGTGCTGAAGCCTGGCCAGGGATTCCCCTAACTGGCAGCTTCTCTATTGCGGTGAAATTTCTGGCCAAAGACTAAGAACAGAATGCTGTGCCTTGCCCCCAGCAGGCCCTGATCCCCCCAGCCCCAGCAGAGCTGCAGCAGTGCTGGCATCAGCCCCGGGGCAGATGCAGGAGCACGAGCACTGATCTGGCTCTGGGGCTGCTGGGGCCTTGTCTTTCCTCCCCTCCCTCCAAAGTCTCACATCCAGCACATGAACATTGCTGGCCCAAGGCTTCTCCATCAGCCAGCAGTGATGTTCTCACCAGTGGCAATGGGAACAGGTCAGCCCATAATTACAGCAAGAGGTCCTGAATGAGCAGAACCTGAAGCGAGTTCTTCAGCTGTTACTACTGACATGAACAAAGTTCAGCTTGCCAGATGTTCTCTTTGCTTTTGTGTGTGATGCATTCATCAGCAAAGTCCCCAGAACACATTTGATGTGACAGATTGACCAGCAACAAAGCACCAAGGCCAGGAACTTTGGTTTCCTCACTGGGGCTGTAGATATATTAGGGTGGAATAATGATAACTTGCCTAAATAACAAGGTCCACCTTGTGACTGGGCTGGTATTCCATTCCAGGCTCTATCTCCGCAAATTAGAAATATCCCTGTGGGTAATTTCTTAGGTGTCATGATGCTAGAGCCTTTACATTGGTTATAAAGTTGTTTAGACACTATGTCTGGGCTTAGAGATGAATCCAGAGTAGCCCATGTCTGTTTATGCTGCTTCATCTTTTGAGAATTAAAGTAATCAAAGCTGAACCACCCACCGTTGGAAGTGCTGGTCATGCTAGCATTTGCACTTCCGAAAAGAACTAACTCCTCAGGTGGGGAATGCAAAGGAGTATTAAGTGATTGAATTAGCAGGCATTGGCGGTAGCCGTCACTCTGACTGGCAGTATACCCTTTTTGTGCGGGCAATTTAATATTTACCATATTGCGCATACATAAGGCACGGTTATTAATAAGACTGCAGAATTCTTGAGGAGACCACACTGGAAGCCCAACCAAACACGTTCGAAATGGGTTAGTAACTCCTCCAAGGCTGAGACAAAGCGATGACTGGTTAATCTGTCTAGCAAGTGTTATCCATATATTATCTCTAGGTTGACTAAAATGTGTTACCCTTAATTCATCAGCTACCACTACACCAAGCAATATAATAAAAATAAACCTCATTTTTCTGTTTTTACTTTGACCTTCTTTTTCTTATCAGTTTTTAATCTTACTGTTCCCGAGACCTGAAGACCACACCTTTGTAACCTTCTAATGCAGTTATCTAATGTCTGATTGGGATCTCCTCTTATAGGCCCTACAACAGAATGTTGTGTTAAAGGTACCAGTTTTCTACACCTTACAGAGGCTATATAAGATGCACTTTGAGCTTTAACCCTTTTCAAAATACGCTGTATCTCCCACCGATAATAGGCCAAGATTTTCTGCTCCTGAGATTCATAAAGGTCTAAAGCTTAAGCAGTGTTTAGTCCTGTTTCATTCTGTAGAGCCCACTCCCAATTATGTTCCCAGGTATGTCTATAATTACAGGTATTACACCATAAATGAAAAAGTGACAACTGATCCACCCAAAAGGTCCTGTCACAACCCCCACAACACAGTGCAACCCAAGCAGCACAATTTGGGCTGTGACATTCAAGGCAGTTCTCTTTTGCCGGTCCTCTTATATGGAAAGATGATAATGATTCAATAATGTCAATCAGTTCCCTGGTCGTCTGGCAACGGCGTGTTATGGCCCTGTCGATCGCTTTCGTGTCCCTTCGGTTGTAGCAGTAGTGGTCGCAGGATCAGGAGCAGCTTCTTCTCCAGACGGTCCTTGAGATTTTCACATCCACCCTTTTCTTGGGTTTCCCAGAAAAGTTCAAAATCAGTTTTACAGTCTGTAATCCTTTAGTCATTTGGCTCAAATGGCATCAGCTGGGTGATTCTCAGTCCTTTGTTGATTTGGAGTGGTGAGAAAGTAGTATGCACTTGAAGCACTTGAAATACTTAACTTAGCAGACTTATTTTCAAATCAACAGAACTTAACTGGCTTCAAATCCTACATAACTTAAACCTAAATACAATTTAAACTTAACAGACTTCGAACTTAACAGAAAATAAATTTAACAAACTTAACCTTAATAGTATTTAGCATTTAACGGCACTCAATAGATAATTTAACTTAAACCACTTAACAACAGATAAACTTACTATAGGAATAATATATAGCATTTACTATAACTTACTTACAGGCCTGATTCCAAAATATTAAGCCAAAATAACTTTCTTCATGTGTTTGCTATAGCATTTCTATATCAAAAAGCACACTCACAACATCTCACTCATACAATCAGTCCAACACATCTTAACATTTTTAAATTTTTCAAAATATAATTTTAGAGTCTGATGTTCCACCGACTGAGCCATCCGGGCTTCTGATATTAAAGTCTATGCCAATGCAGGTGATTCTGACAGCATAACCAATGCCGAGCCAAATCGGCCGAAATTTGACTCCCACATTCATTTACGCTGATTCCTGTTTCACAGTCTCTGCCAGGAAGAACAAAAGTTCCTTTAACTTCACTTGTTTACCATCACTGGTTTCTCAATTTCAGCAGGGATGCCCTCCCTTGTTGACAAAGGGTCACATCCATTAGGCTGTTAGGTCCAAAACCGAGGGTCTTTGCCAGCTGTGGGGTGGAGATACAAGTTCTGGCGCTGGAAAAGCGCTCTGGTCGCCGCTTGTGCCGGAGCAGACGGCCCCCCCCAGCTCCGCGCTGCGGGTCACTCCCTCTGCGGCTGTCCCGGTCCCCCCGCGGCGGCTCCCTGTGGTGTCGGGTTGGAGACAGGAGAGGGTGCCGATGCTGCAGCGATGACTTCTGATGGTGTCTGGTCGTCCGAGCAGCATTTTTGGCCCCAATTATTTGGTGTTGCAAATGCAGCTGACACTTGGAGAGGTGCAAGAGTGGCTAATACCTGACTCTGAGAGGATTTTGCCTGTTCTTGCAAGCCTATTCCTAACTGTTTGATCACGTCTACCACAAAAGCCTGCTGTCCCGTAGGTATGAGGGCCATCCTCTCTAATGCCTCTTCTATAGTCCAATTGGTACCTAGGGTGTTAAGTACTCTCCTAGTAGTAGAATTACAATTTTGGAGAGCACATTCCTTGAGTAATACCCCCCCAGATATTTTGGCACCTCAGCTCTTTCAGTTGCTGCAGCAGCCTTATCAATAAAAGAGCCAAATGATTCCTCTCTGCCTTGCTTGATTCCTATATATACAGGTATCCCTTCTGGTTCCTTTACCCTTTCCATTGCAAGTCTGACTAACCTCATTGCCTCCCGGCACTTCTCCTGGCCTATTAAGGCTTGTGCCTCAGTACGAAAGAAAGGTCCCAGACCCATAAGCTCATTAACAGTGACGCCATGGAGGGGGTCACCCTGCTGCCTTTGTTCTGCCACACACTCGCTAATGAGCGCTTGCCAATGAGCATTAAACAGCAATTGTTGATGTTGGGTAAAGATTAATTTAACAATGCCACGACAATCATTAACGAGAAGGATGCTGGTGTCAAAAATATAGTCGAGCATTTGTTTGGCTGGTTCGCTTTTAAAGCCAAACTGACTAACAGTAGCTCGCAATTGAGATAACATTTTCCAGTCAAGAGCAGTGATTGTCGCCTGTATGCCCCCGCTGGCCTGAGCAGTGAAAACAATGGGACAAGCCAGCTCGCTAGCCTTGCTTATCAGCTCTTGATCTCCCTTTTCCATGGCATCTTTGGCCAGGGCAGCCCACGCATCTCGTCTATCCCTCGCAATCGTCGCCGCTAGGTCATCCGCCCCAGGGATCGACTGATTGCTTTTCGGGAACGGAGTATGCGTTTGTGGCCCCGGCTGCTGCGATACAGCAGATACGGGAGACTCAGAGGTCCTCCGTGTAGCCTGCAGCAAAGCGGGCAATAAAGCACCCTGCGGAGCTTGGCTCGTTAAGGGGGGCTGGCTCGTTAAGGGAGGCGGCGAAGCAGGTAATACAGCGCTCTGTGGAGCCTGGCTTGTAGCCTGGCTTGTAGCCTGGCTCGCAGCCTGACTCACAGCCTGACTCGCAACCTGGCTCACAGTCGGGCTCGCAGCCTGACTCGCCGAGGGAGGTGGTGAGGCTGGTAATAAAACCGTCCTCGTAGCGGGGCCAAGAGGAGTTCCCGACTCCTTATCAAACTCCCTGTCTTCATCGTACTCTTTGTTACGATCATGAGCGGCAGTAGCCTGGTGGGCAGCCCTTTTTTCAGCCTGAAATTGCAACAGTTCGGTATTAACGACCCGCCATAATTTACCCCACTTTTTAGCAGTTTTATCATCGTCTAACGTAGCCTGCCATAATATATCACCAAATTTATGCCATTCCGACAATTCGTGAACCGTGTGGGGATTTACAAAGATTCCCCTTTCCAGACCATAAGCCAAAACACCCGGTAATTCTTTCTGTAAGTCTATTCCCTTAATTTGCCTTTTTTGCAAGAAAGTAATAAAAAGTTCATATGCGGCTTGCCTTTCCATACCTATATAAGTGCGCACTTTGCAGCTCCTCAAGGCGTCGGCCACACGTATCAGCCAGGCCCGTCTGTACGGGCACCCAGGGCACGGCGCGTCTCGGCAGGTTTTCCTCCGCTTTTTTCTTCGCGCTTATTTGCCATTCCGGCTGCTTTGGAACCCGAACCAGTCCTCATTTCCTGTGGTGTTCGCAATCCCCGTGGTGTTCGCGATCCTCGTGGTGTTCACTATAACGTCCGGGTGTCACCATTTATTGAAGTGAAGGGGAAACGACCATCCTTTAATGCATCGAACTCCGATTTATTGATCGATCAGTCACTTTAAATAGCAGTGCTAATTAACTTCATGCATATTCCAAAATCCAGGCTCACGATAGGCTAACAGAGAAAACTCTAACCACTCCTTTTGTTTTACAATGCCTATAATTGTTTATTAAAAACAAAACCAGTGTTCCCACTGTGATATGAAAGGTTCCCAAAACTTCCATATCTGTTCCCAGGGTGCCATCTTTTCCCAGAGAGGGTGTTTTGCTTGTTATGGGAAGACTGCCTGAGAACCTTATTGTTTATAAAGTGATGCATGAGAGAGTCTAATTGTTTATAGAAATCAGCCTGGGAACTGCTTCACAACTACCTTTTACTGCTCTCTCAACTGTATGCGTTCATGGCCTTTTTCTTTAAGCCATGCTTGAACTAAACTCTCCACATCCTGGCTCAGGGAAAAAGGCCACTTGTGAGCGCTGTCCAGCCCAGTGTCCAAATGGAATGGTGCTTTCACATCTCTTATCAAGGGTTACTTAGTGGAGAGCCCCTTCCTTGTGAGGCTTTGTTCTCTGCTAGCTGTGGATTGAATCACGGGAGGAGGGATTGGATTCTGGCATCATTTTAAAAATGTTTTCATTCTATTTGCTGAGGGGAACAAATTACAGGGAAGACCTCTCAGCACTGTGACAAAAGAGTGGCTCTAAAACCTTTTTCAGCCAAACAAGTGTTTGAGCTGAAGGCCTGATGGATGGTGCTTAAAGATGTGGTTACTGCAGCAAGGTTGGCATTAAAAATCTCTGGGTGCAAGAAAGTTCTCCCAGGGGTTACTGTGGAGGTTGTCTCCCTGTAATCCTGGTGTGAGCAGCCCTTAACACCCTGAGTCCACCAGTGAGCTCTGTGGCATCAGCCATGGGAGAGCAGCAGCACAGCAAGCACCAGTGGGTCACTTGTCTCTTGCTAAATGAGAAACTGCAATGGGATCAGCCCTTTTGGGGTGGCATCACTGTGGCAGGAGGGCTGGAACTGGATGATCTTTAAGGTCCCTTCCAACCAAACCATTCCATAATTCGTTCCCTGCCCCTGTTCAAGTGGGGTTCAAGCAGAAAGCAGTGCTGCTGCTTTGGGACCTGTGAGGAGCCTGGGCAGGAGCACACCTGCTGTTGGGATGTACCAGAACAGGGTGGCTTTGGGGCTTTCTCAGGAATGCCTTTGCTGCCAGCAGCTGTGCTGGATGTTGAACAGGGGACATGCTGGATGTTGAACAGGGGACAGATTCACCCTTGGCAAGCTTGAAAGCATTTCAGATGGCTTCTGTCCCTGCTCCAGTGCAGCACAGAACAAAATCAGATGTTGGAGAAGATGTCATGCTTAGACATCACCATCTGACAAGTTGATTTCCAGGATGTTTATTAACATTGCTTGGAATGTCACAGAAAGGTTTGTCAGATAAACTAGCCAACTGAAGTTCTTACATGAGACTTCCTTGGTTTTATTCAGGTGCTTTGAAGTCTTCATTTAGTCTCTCAACAATTCATCCCATTCAGGCCTTTCTGGAAGAGCCTCTGCAAGGTCTGTGGCTGGGGGATCAGGCCCTGCCTGCTCCCTGTGTGTCTGGGTGTGGAATCCTTTGAATCCCTCAGGGCAATCCCCAGGGCCTTGCCCTGGAAGAATATGCTATAGAGTCTCCACCTAGGCTGAAAGGGAAAACTTCCCCATGGAGCCTTGAACAACACTATGAATCACCCCAGTTCCTTTCCCCATATGTCCCAAACTCTGGTAGTTTCTCCTTTCCCTGTTCCCTCATTGATTGTGGTATCCCTGGTGCCTGGCTCTGTGTCTTCCCTGTAGGGCAGTGCCCTTTGCCCTGCCCTTTGTGCCACCCCAGTGCCTTTGGACCCTTGGCCACTGACCCCTAATTAACCCTGTGCACACCACATGGCCAGCTCTTTTGTCTCTGATTCCCCTTTGGCGTGCTGGAATAAGCCTTTGCTGGAATTTGTCATACAAAAGGCCCTTCTGCCTCTCGTGGCTGAACTGGCCATGGTGAGTGTGGTGTGTGGACTTGGCTGCTCTCCCTGAATGTTTACCCAAGCAGCTTTTCCAAGGAGATGCTTATTGGGAAATAGGCAGGAGCATCCACCATCCAAACCCCTGTGTTGCTCCATCGGGGTGCCCTGGGAGGCAGAAGGAAGCAGCAGTGCCAATTGTTTGCTCATGCTGTAAGGACAGAACTCCTCTCTTAGGGTTTCCTCTGCAATCCCAGGAAGAGAAGGACATCTCCGTCCTTGTCAGCCCTCTGGGCAATGATCAGACAGAACAGCGATGAAACCAGGCTGGCAGCACCAGGGCTGGTCACTCGCAGGCAGAGGCAGCCCAGCTCCTCCAGCCCGAGCTGGGCAGCGCCTGGGAGAGGTGGCACCGTGGCACTGGGCATGGTGCATCACCCCAGGGGTTCCTCCTGCATCCCATCCCCTGCAGAGCCCCTGCTGTCCCTGGTTACCTGAGCAGTGGGGAGGCAGTGCCCAGGCCGGTGCTGCTCTGAGGAGATGCTGCACTCAGCAGGCAGCTCTGGCTCCCCAGCAGTACCGTGGAAGGAGGAGCTGCCCATGGAGTGCATTTGTAAAGCATTTCTTCCCCAGGAAGAGGAGTTTGTCACAGGAGTTTGTACTTGGGATGTGCACACAGGTGTCTGAGCTTCCTCCCTGCCTGAGGTGGGGAATGCTGGGGGTGCTGGGGCAGCTGCTGGGGGAGCTTCCAGGCCTGGTGCTGTGAAACCTCCCCACCAGCTCTCAGGAGGAGGTGACACAGAGCATATTAATGACATTTTCTAGTGGTGCTTAATTGGGAGGAGCAGTAAATGCCAGACAGTGAACTAATGCTGAGTGAAGAAGGGACAGAAAGAAATAAAATGAGATTCAGGCTCTGGGCCTCTTCTTCCCATCAGTAATCCATCTCATCCTTACCTGTGCCTGTTACATGTCTTCCTTTTGCGTGTAAAAATGTTTTGTTTTGAAGTAACAAACAATCTGGAGAGTGGTAGACTTGCCTTTGTAGGAAAGAAAGGAAAGAAAAATGGAGGCAGGCTTTGCTGCTTCGTTGCCCAGCAGCTCTAACCAGAGTCTGGGGTCAGGGTGTGAGCTGAGCCCCCAGACTGGGTCTGGCTCCTCTGTTTTCCTCTGAGCACGCTGGTGTGGGACATCCCATCCACCCAGGCACAGCTGGAGTCAGGCACAGTGTCCCCATGTGTCACCAGCACGGGATGCCCCAGACTCAGCCGGGTCCCCAGCCCTGGCACTGGTGGCTCCTGGAGCTGGGGACGCAGCTGTGGGGAGCTCTGCTGCTCACTGGGATTTGTCTCCTGGTGGTTTTTATAAATATTTTATTAAGGGAGAAGGTGTGGCGCCCTCAGATAACTTACTATGGATGCTCTGGCAGTGTGATTATTTCAGTACTGCAGCACTGCCGGTGTGTTTTGCTGAAACATTCACATATTGATTCCAAATTCCTTTGTTGCCTGTACTAGAAAGAAAGTCCCTTTTCCCTCACTCCCTGTGTGGTGAGAAACACAGAGTAAAGGAAAGTAGATGTTATCTGAGGCTTGCTCACACACCAAGGTAATTTTTGAGAGCTGCAGAGCCACTTACTGACTCATAACTGGGGCTTGTTTTCAAACCCTTGATAGATTTTTGAATTCTCTTACAATGGCAAACACGGATGCTCACTTGGGGACAAGCCAGGAATCTGCCTCAGTGAGCTGGATCACCTTTGTTCTGCTTGCTCCAGCCTTCCCAGGGGACATTCCTGTGCCAAGGGGGACAGGGTGGTGCTGCAGGGGGAGAGTCTCCTGTCCCTCTTGGGCTCCTCTTGATGGGCAGTCAGTGGCTGGCAGCTTTGTCCAAGGGGTGGGGATGGGATGGGATGGGATGGGATGGGATGGGATGGGATGGGATGGGATGGGATGGGATGGGATGGGATGGGGTGGGATGGGATGGGGTGGGGTGGGATGGGATGGGATGGGATGGGATGGGATGGGATGGGATGGGATGGGATGGGATGGGGTGGGATGGGATGGGATGGGATGGGATGGGGTGGGATGGGATGGGATGGGATGGGGTGGGATGGGATGGGATGGGATGGGATGGGATGGGATGGGATGGGATGGGATGGGATGGGGTGGGATGGGATGGGATGGGATGGGATGGGATGGGATGGGATGGGATGGGAAGCCACTCTCAGGAGTGCAGTGAGTTACTGCACAACCTTGGTGGGAGGTTTGCAGGTCAGTGTGTGATGTACAACTTGCCAGCCTGTAGCTGTGTAGTGAGTTGGGGCTCAGCCCTGTCCCCATGCTGGAACACAAACCCACCTGTGGTAAGTGGAATGATGTGCTGGAAAGGAGCCCAGGATGAGACCTTTCTCCTTTAGTGAGGGAACACAGCTGGTCATTTGGTTGCTCTAGAAGAAGAGAGATGGGGTTCTTTGGTTATCACTGCGTGCTGCATATTCCACCAGCAGCCCTCTGCTTTTACTAATGTGGTGCACAACGTGCCTGATCCTCCCTCAGTTGTGAGCCTGGTGGAAGCATGTCCTGTTTTCCATTTGTTTATTAATTTATCATCTTGGTTTTAGCCTCTGCAAAGCTTGATATTGGTATAGAGCCTGGGAAACATGCACAGAGCAGAGTAACAGATAGTTGTGGTTTGGTTACAAGGCAATAATTTAAGTGGACAGGTTTAACTGATAACATAAAGCACACGAGAGAAATCGCTTTGGTTTATAAATGTCAGCAGAGCCCCTGTGAGGGAGCTGCTGCCTGGTGCTGCTGCTCCAGCCAATATATTATAAGGAGATATAAACAGATGTCTGAAAAAATCTGGCTGACCAAGATTAAAAGAATAGGGCTATAAATTAAAGTCTTCCTCGGCGTCTCTTTAAGCATCTTTATGGACAGAGTGCATCCAAATGAAGGAGTGCCAGTGCTCAGAGTGACCTCCAGGTGCTTTGGGCTGCAGAGGCAGCACCCAGGGGTGGGGACAGCTTGTGGGGACAGCAGTGTCCGTCAGAGCTGGCATGGGAGACCAAAGCCTGTCCTGGTGCTTCTGCAGCTGATAAAGAGATTAAATCAGGAGCAGGAATAACACCATCCCTGCAGTGTCGCCACAGGATCAGTGTCTCCTGCTTGGAAAATAAATGCTGTCACTCTGCTTTGAGATTTATTCCCAATGAAGGCCTTGTCATTTGTGCAGTGACAAGGGTTTTATCCTCTGGGAGTACTTTTCCTGTTGGACACTGTCTTTTTGGCTGTGAGGCAGCTGAGTGACTGAGGAGCAGGTGGGTGACACGTCCCCAGCAGCGGCATTGGGAGCTCTGCTCACACCCTGGGGCTTTCTCCTGATCCATCATCCCAAGGCAATGCAATAACACCTATTCCAACTGAGAGCAGGTTCGGATTGGATATTAGGGAGGAATTGTTCCCTGTGAGGGTGGGCAGGCCCTGGCACAGGGTGCCCAGAGGAGCTGAGGCTGCCCCTGGATCCCTGGCAGTGCCCAAGGCCAGGCTGGACATTGGGACAGTGGGAGGTGTCCCTGCCATGGCAGGGGTGGCACTGGGTGGGCTTTAAGGTTCCTTTCCACCCAAGCCATTCTGTGAGTCTGTGATCTTATTTTTAATTGATTTTAATTTATTTTAGTTGTGGTTAAAAAAATCCCAAGAGTGGGATATTTTTTAATTGGTAAGGGTTCCAAACCAATTGTGGGATCAGGAATTTGCTGCTTCCCTCTCCACAGCTGGAACCCTTCTGGCAGGATTGTGGAGGGGATTTGACAGCTATTTCTACTCACTGGGTAGTTGATTTAGAGCTGGGAAATTAACTAGAATGGAAACTCTTCTTTCCCTTTATGAGGAGCAAGGGATGAGGTCTGGCAGCTGTAGGATTTGCAGCTCTCAGGGAAGAGGGACGATTCAGTAACACATCTATGCAGTGCCTACCTGTGGATACACATATTTTATTTGTCTGAGGTGTCAAGGAGAAAAAATGTTATGAAATGGCTTAAATGAAAGCGTGGTTTTGTATTTTTTAAATTGAGTTTCATTTCCCAAATGCAACTTAATGCAAACAATAAGTAAAAAATTAATTTCTCTCGGGAAAAAGCTATTAACAGAATGGTTCTGTTTTAGCAGCATGTGAAGCTGTGTAATTGCTTACACATGTATTGCTCCAGTGTGTGCTCCCAGTTGTTGAATAGTATCAAATTATAGGAATCAAAAAGAATCAACTATTTTTAAGGGAAATGTCTAGAAGCTACATACTGAAACATGATTAAAATTCAAGATTTCCATCTTACTTGTCTAAATCAGCAATTTTAATCACATTATTCAAGCCAACCCACCCTCAAACACACTTTTGACTTCAAAATACCCCAAACTAAATAAAGACAGAAGACCTTCCTTGACCTTCCTGTAACATTTTTATGTGTCAGTGTTAATCTTTTTGTTGAAAACAGAGATTTTTTCATGGTTTATTTATTAAAGCAGCACATTTGTCCTGCTGTGCCATGAACCTGGGCTGCTGTGCTGGGTGGGGAGGGGAAATCTCTGGAGCACCAAGAGCTGCTTAAACACATCAGGGCTGTGAGTTTTGCTCTGGGGTTCGGATGCTCCTGGTTAAATCCCATTTAGTGTGCAAAGGAGGAGCAGGAAGGGTTTGTGCCTTGGCTGATGCAGCCTCGGGGATTTGGCTGTGCTGGGGGTGCAGCTCATGAGCACCAGGCCTGGGTTTGGTTTTGTTTTCTGCTTGCTGATTAGACAGATGAGTAATGCCATGGTTGACTCTCACAATTAAAAAGAAAATGTTCAGAGAAGTTTTATAGTTATGTTTTACCCCCTTGTGTTGTTATCAGGGATGCCCTGGGTTTGGGACATTTGGGAGGGTCACTCGTTCCTGTGGCAGCACCTGAGCCCCACTCAAGGTGTCAGGAAGGGGCAGGGAAGGAGGAGTCGATGGACAGAACTTTGGGGGGGCTAAAGGGTTAAAAGATGAAACCTCCCTGGTGTGGGTGAGCACATGGTGGGGAAATCCTCTGCTCCCAGCACTGTAATCTTTATTCTGTCTGCTGTTGTATTTCTGATAAGGTTTTAATAAACCTTTTAAATTTTTTGGAAGTGAGTAGCATTTCTCACACTGAGAACAGAAACAGGAGGGCTGGTCCCCCCAGCCCCCCACCCTTCTGGAGCCTGCTCCTGTGCTTTCCCTTTGGGTGATTCCCTCAATGGGATTCCATCCACCTCCTTCCCCTCCCTGGCAGGCTGCTGTGGCTGGATGCAGCTGGAGCTGTGCTGTGCTCCCTGTCAGGGGCCATTCCCGGCTGTGTGACAGCCCAGAGCTGCCACAGCCACTGCTGGGGCTGTGACCTGGCCTGCCCAGCGCTGGTGGCACGGTCAGGAACGCTTTGGGCTTTGGGGGGAGGCAGCCAGCCGGGCCCTGGCTGTGTCTGCGGAGGAGGGGATCGTCCTCCCGCCTCCCGTTCAGCCCGCGATGGCATTTCATCCTTCAGAGCCTGGCCTGGAAGGGACCTCACAGCTCACCTTGTTCCACCTCCCTGCCGTGGGCAGGGACGTCTCCCGCTAGAGCAGGTTAGCATTGGCTGTGTTTTCCTTGCTGGCAGAGCCCTGTCCTGGTGTTGCCCGAGCCAGGGACAGGAGATGTGGTGTTGGCCTTTTCATGGAGATCCTACAAACTCCTTTCTGACCAGCACTCCACCGCCAGCAAGGGGCACACATTGGTGAGGGCACCAAATTCCTGCAGAGCCCGATTTCTCAGTGTGGGAGGATGCTCCCATAGATAGACAGAGATTAAAGGTCCTGTGTATCACAAATTTAAGGAGCAGGAGAAGGTTGGGATCTGTCCATGGAAAGCATTCCAAGTGTGGAGGAGGAACATGTAGCCTATCCTCCCCTAAAACGGGGAGATAATCACACCTGTCCTCTCACATATGCAACCAATGCAGCTTCCAGTGGACAGGACTGATGGAGAGAAAGAGAGTCTACCAGAAATACAAACCTTGTTTTAATAGGAAATCCTCCAAGATGGATTTCCTGCATTTTCTAAAAGCATTTATACCTATTGGATGACTACAGGCTTTGAAATGTTTCTGTCTGAATTGTGACAAACATCCCAGTCTTACACAGGAGGGACCAGGTCCTTTGATCAGGGAAATGTCTCTTTGGTCTTGAACAGGGAGGGATCAATCTGTTTGTTCCCAAGATCAGAGTTTTTATCTGTGAGTACATGTACTTATTCTACAAAATAATTACCCTTGCCTTCACTTCCCTTTGGTAGGAGATGCTCCCTGTCTCCTGCAAGCTGTTACTCTATCCCAGGTATCTTTTTAGGTAAAAGGAAGAGAGAAAGTAAAGGTTGAATAAGAAATCCTCCTCAGAAGGGGGAAGATGAGCAGCTTTGGTCTGTCTGTCCATCTGTGAGCAGCTCTGTGGCTGTTCACCTGCGTCCTTGCTGTCCTGGGCAGGCAGAATTCCTGCATTAGGAGAAGAAGAAATGCCATCAAGAGGTAGCAACAAAATATTGCCTCCCTTTGACCCCAGTGCTGGGCTGGCCATTGAGATGTGTTTGGTGAAAACCACTCTGAATTTCCTATCTTTTCTGCATTTAAAACTGAAGCTTAAGGTATTCTGTGTATTTTTGTTGGCGGATAGTAGTGATCATAAATTCCTTTTAATACAGTATTTCTACACCAGTACAGCCTTGATGTGCAGCGTACCTGGCTGTACTCTGCGGGATGCTTTGATTTCCCTTTGGCAGCTGCATTTTATTCTGTCTGCCCCAGTCAGACACAATTCCCTTTTCTCCATGTAGCCTCCAAATCCACTCCTGGTGTGGAGTTTTAGTGCTCTGCTAGGACCTGGGCTAGAAGGGAAGGAATCAGTGTCTGCTGGGCTCAGGGTTCCACCTCCACTGTGGATCAGAGCCAGCCTGGCAGTGGAGGGACACCTTGGGTGGCTCAGGGTGGCAATTCTGGGAGGGAAAAGCAGCACTTCAGGGGTGCTGCTGCATGGGAGGAGGTCAGTGGTAGATATCCCACTCCTCACTGTATGGGATGGGGAGGAGCTGCTCCCAAGGAGGAGCACGTGTCTCCAGTTCCCAGTTCCTCCCCAAGCTGGAGCAGTGCAGTGCTCTGAAATAACGTGACCTTTGCTTGCAGGTCAGGCTGTTCCTGCAGAGTCACACGTGCGGCTGAACCTGCGGACAGGAGAGAGAGAAGCCAAACTCCCGGACAGAGAATATGGGGAAGGTGACACGAGAGAAGAGAGAAGAAGAAAAAGGTACAGATATACAAGGCTTTGGGTTGGGTGGGCTGTGGGATTCATGCCTTTTATTAGAGGCCAGGTTCCCTGGTACACTCAATTCCTGTATCTTCCAGAGACTTCATTGCTGGGTGAGGAGCTCAGCAGTGCTGAAAGCAGAGGCCTGTCCTTTGTGTTCCATTTGGGATGGCAGTGGAAGTGCCCTGAGTACACTTTCAGAGCACTTCATGGCTTCTCATGCCACGACATCAAAACAGCTTCCACACAGCCTGTGGAGTTCTGGCAAAGTCTTTGGTTTGTCCTTGATTTGCTGTGTTTGGAGTATGATGGTTCTCCCTGCGCTTTTTAGGCCGAGCTACTTCCAGGAGTCTGTCTTTTGGAATTTATCTGCTGCAATCTAAAAACCTTTCTCCCGTACTGCCGTGATGACATCTTGTACTGCAACGTGCAAAATGATTTGAGCTTCTGCTCAAACTAATGTTGCCTTAGCTAGGCTAGCATCATGGTGTAAGGATGTCCTAATGGTTAATGCTTCGGCCATTTGTGCAATGGTAGGTTTTAGGGACAGTGACATGAGGGATGAGAGAAAGAGGAAAAAGAGACATGCAGGTCGTTGGGTTAGATAGCCTGTGCAATTTATGCCGTTTATTGGAATCCAGAATCTCTGCAGCACATAATTCCTGCCTCTTTCTGAGATTTCATTGTGGGTGAGGAGCTCAGCAGTGCTGAAAGCTGAGGCCTGTCCTTTGTGCTCCCTTTGGGATGGCAGTGGAAGTGCCCTGAGTGCACAATCAGAGGCACCTTCATGGCTTCTCATGCCACGACACCAAAACTAAATATGAAAGGTGGCGTCCTAGAATGACATTTAGTCCTTTGAAATATCTGCAGGCAGTGGTCTGGAAATGCTTTCTGAGCCTGCTCCTTGGGATCAGCTGTAAGGGGCTGAGGGCTGGCCTGAGCCCGGTGCTGTGTCCCCCTGGGAGCAGCTGCACAGGCTCACGTGCAGAGCAGGCCCTGCCAGTGGCCCTGGAGATCTCACCTGCCCTGCAGCCACCATTGTCAAGGTGCTGTAAACATCAGCTGGTGCTGACTTTCCCCTTGGACCCTTTGGTTTAGTCACTATGGGGAATTTCTTTCCTGAAGACCGTGGGATTTCCCCCTGGCAGGTGTGAAGGGGATGCTCGGGGAGTGTGGGGCTTTGGGGGCAGCTGCCCAGGCAGGGGCTGAGCTCAGGGCCCTGTTGGGCCCATTGCCCCCAGCAACAGCAGCAGCAGCAGCAGCAGCCCCGGGGCCCAAAGCCCCGTGCCCCCTGCCCAGCACAGGCTGCCCTGTCCCTGCAGCTGTCACCCGAGTGGGGCCCAGGGGCCAGTGGCCGCTGGCAGCAGCAGGAATGCGGGCAGGGTGAGGATGCCCTGGCTTGGCTTTTGTCTCTGGAACAATGCGGGCTCAGGGCAGTGCAGAGCAGGCTGGGAAGCAGAGCCCAGGGCCTTTGGAGGCACAAAGGCTTAAAGATCAGCCCCTGCAGCAGCCAAGATGCAGGTGGCCCAGTTGCCAAGGCTTCGGTGGCCTTCTGTGCGTGCAGGTGGATTTTGCATGGCTGTGGCCTGCTGGCGGCTCTGGGCCCAGGAGTGCCTGTGGCTGCAGCAGGAAGGGTGGCTGAAGGTTTGCTGCCTGCTTTGGTGGCATGGCTGCAGGGGCCAGTGCTGTGAGAGCCCCCTGTGTGAGAGCTGGTGAGAGCTGAGCTCTTGGGGACAGCGCTGTGCCCCAGGCCAGGAAGAGCAGCAGTGCCCAGTGCCAGGAGTGGTGTCAGTGGGAGCCCCTGTGCACAGGGACCCCCAGCCCCAGGGTGGCCGTGCCAGCACCCCCAAAGATGCCTGCCCGTGGGAACGCAGAACAAGTGGAACCCACAAGTGTGCAAAGGCTGCCTTTGCCCAAAGGAATGGCCAAGAGAAGTCAGGTTTTATAAAGAAACAGGATTTATTTGCCGAAGATCGGCAAATCTAGGATTTACAGAACATTTTTTGCTATGACAATCGTTATAACTGTAACAACAACAATGTAGAGAACATATTTACATGAGATCCGAGGGGCTAACAATCTTCAAAACATATTTACAGAAAACTTCTAATGTAGTCAACCTATTTACAGGAATCTTCAAAACTTTCAAACGTATTTACAAACGCGTGGCATCTGTGCCATCATGTGCATGTGCCCTGGAAGAAAGGAAACAGCAGAGCTGGACTCAGCTTCCAACACTGGGCCCAGCAGGGCTGGCAGCTGGGCCCCAGGGGCTGGGCCGGGGCCGGCAGGGCTGGCACGGCCCCAGGCAAGCGCAGGGCAGGCCGGGGCTGGTGCTTGTGGCAGCACAATCCAGGCCCCCTGCGGGCACCGTGTCCCTGAGCGGGGCCATCAGCCCAGCCCCAGCCTGGCGTCAGGGGACCCAGTGTGTGTGTGGGCAGGGCGTGGGAAGCATCTGCCTGTCTTACCTGTGGCGTTCCATCTTTATCCAAGGACCATGGGGTCCTCCTCATCCTTCACGTCAACGTCCATGTCCTCGGTGTCATCCTCCTCATCTACGTCCATCTGCTCGGTGGTCTCCTCCTCGTCTACTTCCATGTCCTCCACAGTGGAGGACATGGAAGTAGAGGAGGAGTCCACCTCCATCATTTCTTCGTCATCCAGCCCCTGGTCCCCTTCCATAGCCTCCACAGTGTCTCTGTCAATCTGCAAGGGGCAGCACAATCTCCCAGTGGGCTTCCTGTCCCACACCATCCATTGCCACATGGCTGCAGCCTGCCCAAGCCGGGTGCCCCCTGCCTGGCATGGCACTGTACCTCCATTGGCACAGAAGAGCACATCCTGCTGGGATTGGCGCTCCAGAGCCGGCAGCAGGGAAAGCCCAGGCAGCAGCAGCACCTCCGCGCTGAGGGTCAGAGTGCAGGGTGAGCAGCAACTGGCCCTTGGCAGCCGGTGAAGTGTCTGCTGTGCTCGTTTCCAGGTCCTGGACGTTCCACCTGGAACCCTCTGGGAGCTGTGATGTCACTGAAGTTTCAGGGCCGCTGCGCAGTGGGAGATGGGGATGGCAGAATGATCAAATCCTTGAATGGTTTTGCTTGGATGGGACCCTCAAGATGATGTGGCTCCAAGCTGAGCAAGCTCCCAGCAGAGCAGGTTGCTGCGGCCCCTGTTCCACCTGGCCTTGGATGTTGCTGGGGATGGGGCATCCACAGCCTTTCTGCACTGGTCCCTGTGTCAGGGACAAGCACCCTGAGAGTAAAGAACTTCTTCCCATCATCAAATCTCCTCTACCTCTTGCAGTTTGATCCCATTCCCCCTTGTCCTGTCACTACAGTTCCTGACCAAGAGTCCTCTCCCACTTCCCTGGGTCAGGCTGTTCCTGCAGGGTCACACGTGTGGCTGGACCTGCAGACAGGACAGGGAAGCCAAGTTCCCAGTAAGAGAAAATGGGGAAAATGACACGTGAGATGAGAGAAGGCGGAAAATGTAGAAAAATGCAAGGCATTGGTTGGGTTGGGCAACGGGATTCATGCCTTGTATTAGAGGCCAGGTTCCCTGTTGCACTCAGTTTCTGTGTTCCAGCCTGCCCACAGCCAGCCTCTGTGAGGGACCTGCACTCCCAGAGCTGGGAGCGCACTAGCTTAAACTGCTGGTGAACGAGGCGAGTGAGGGATCTTTGTGTGGAACTCCAAACACTGTGGATTGCCCTGAAGAGGGTCTAGGAAGGTGACAAATTGGGGCTGGGCACACAGATGGAAAATGGGAGAAAAATCAGGGTAGCATTGCAGTGAGCCAGGACCAAAACTGTAGAAGAGAGGGGAGAACCTTCCAGGGGGTGTACATATAAGGAAAACACAGCAGTTCAACTCGGTGATACGGAACAAACGAGCTGTATCATCCGGAGCCTGCAAATGCCCATGGGTGGCACCATTGCGTTCAGAGCGGTGTCTCTCTTTTTCCTTGGTCACTTTGCCCTGAGGTATTACAGTCCCAATGGTAGGCCCCGGGGCCCTCACAACTCCCCCCTTTTTGTTGTCTATAAAGAGGGCTTCTGCCCTAGATTTTTGCAGGAATTTAGTAAAATAGGATAAAATAACCAACACAATGAATACAATAAACAGTCTCCACACAAGAGTCTTAACTAAAGATGTAAACCAGCCTTTCATCCCGCTGTGTTTTAAAATTCCAGTGAACCAGTCGTTGTTGCCTTCCATCTGGATCGTGTTTCCTTGATCTTTCAGCAGCTGGATGCCCTGGTATACTTACTCCCTATGTGACAACAGGTAGAAAAAACACATGCCTTCAAATGCCTGACTGCCATGGCCATGGACAAGAAATTGTGGCTTGTCTGTGGAAGCACCCAGCTGAAGGCATGTGGCTCAGTGAGGAGCATCCAGATTCCTGCTGCAGCGGCAACCAACGGCAGCATCCTCTGACTTTAGCTAATTTTGTATCTGGAGGATTGGGTTGCCTAAAAGCAAATAGATAAAGAGATTAGAAGATGAAACTTAAGTTGTGGTCCCACTAAACTTTCTCTCCCGTAAGGCAAGGGTGTGAACACAGCTTATTAGAAGAATCATGTATCAATGCTAAAATATAATTTTTACAAATGTTAAGACATAGATCCCGGTTAGTGGTGTCTGAACTATCTTGGTCTTGGTGTGTGTGGTCAACGCTGCTTAGGAGATCTTCTTCTGTCCTTCTCCTTGTGCTTTTCCAGGCTGCTGCTGTCCCTCTTAGGCTTCCGTTCTGTTCTTCTGGTGGTGGCTCTGGTGTTTGCCTCACCATTCCCAGAAAGAGTTGTTATGTATTTCGCTGGGATCGATCCTAGGAGTGTTGCTGTAAAGACAAGGGCATCTTCTCTTCCCCAAGTATTTAATGGGTAGTTGCCCATAAATTGTTTAGATTCAGGGTCTTTGATCAACACAGGTGGCTGTTCTTTTAATTGGGCTGCAGATGAATTAGTAAACTGCCTGATGACTGGGGGAGTTGGCTCCATAAAGGAGTTGGTCAAAAAGTTGAATACATAAAAGGCCTTGGCCAGTCTCTCAATGGAAGATAATATCTGGAGTACCCCTCTCAGTTGATCAAGGATCCTTTTGATGGAACATTGGGCCCTCTCGGCTATGCACTGTGCTGTGGCGGAGTGTGGCATGCCTGTGACATGTTTTATACCGCAGTGGACAGAAACTTGTTGGAATCAGTGTGAGGTATATGCAGGAGCACTATCAGTTTTAATTTCCTGTGGAATTGCTAATGTGGAAAAAACTAAAAAGTAATGTTTTATAGCATCTTTTGATTTTTCACCAGCATGGGCAGAGGCAAAAATCTCACTGGAAAAGATTTTGATTGAGATGTGGATGTATTTTAGTCTGCCGAAAGGTGCCTAGTGTGTGATGTCTGATTGCCAGATGTGGAGACTCTCTAGTGCTCTTGGATTGACTGCAGCTCTGAGAGAAGCAAGGCCATGTTCCTGACAATTTGGGCCGGTGGCTACAATGGATCTTTCTGGGTCTCGGGTAATTTTGAACATCCTATGCAGCACAGAAATGGTTTGATGGTAGAATTGGTGGCTGATCTTTGCCTGTTTAAAGACTGTCTGAGGCGTATTGCAGTGGTTCAGATGTTTCAAGTAGGCAATTGAGGTGCTCTGGAGTGAGAAGTAAGTATATATTCACAAGGTCTCTTCCTGCAAGGGAGCACTGATGTTTTCTAGCTTTCCTGATTAGTTGTGTAATAACTCTCTGTTGGGTTGTTATCATTTCAGTAGGTTGGTGTGCTCCGAAGACACATTCAATTTGTATTTGGGGATCTGAGATTGTTGAGTCCCCCTGAAACAATACTGAATGGAATTTTGGACTTACACCAAGCATTGCCAGGGAGAAAGGAAAATCAGGGTAGTGTCTGTGTGCCTGTTTAGTGGGCTTCCCTGTCCTCAGTGTTGCACTCACTGTGTACTGTCACTGTAACCCTCTTCTACACGCTCCACTTTGACGCCACATTGCTCACCCGGCCCTCACAGTGGTAGTTGCCGCTGTGGTGCTGCTGCAGTGGGGACAGGGACAGCTCAGTGCCATTGTGGAGCCCGTCCAGTTTCTTCCCCTCATGGTAAAATGACACCAAGATGACCGTGTTGTTCCGCCAGCCCTGTCAGCGCAGTGTCACCGTGTCCCCCTCCAGCAGTGTCCCTGCTGGCACCTGCAGCACCAGCCAGTCTAGGGGACAGAGGAGTCCTGTCATACCTGATGGCACCGGGACCCCCTCATTAGGTGCACCTGGGGTCCCCAATTCCAACAAAGGGTTCCCCCAGACTGGATGCTCTGGGATGTCCCCAGAGCAGGGGACAGGCTCTGGCCACACAGGAGGTAATCCATGGAGCCGAGCCCACCCAGAGCCCTTGGGGTCCCTGCAGGTGCCAGTCTGGAGACACCTGAAGCCCCCTCACCATCTAAGACTCTCACAGCAGGGCTATGCCCGGTGCCGGGTCTGTCACATTTGTACGTGCCAATATCGGTGACACTGAGGCGGTCAGGTCCCTCCTGCCCCCAGCGCCGTCTGTTCTTGTACCAGGTGGTGGCACTGGCGGTCCCCAAGCCCTGGCAGGTCAATGTCACCCGGTCCCACAGCACCGCCGGCCTCCAGGGAGGCTCCACCAGGAGCTGGGTGGTCTGGGCACCTGTGGGTGACAGAGGACACCAGCCTGCCAGAGCCAGTGTGGGGCTGGGGACAGCAGGGTGGGGCCATGGCATCCCCCGAGGACTCACCAGTGAGGCCGAGGGTCTGGGCTGGAAGGAAGGACAGAGCTGTGTGGGGGTGGCCCTGCAGGGAAAACAGCACAGAGGCAAGGGGTGTGGGGACTGTCCCCAAACTGTCCCTGTGGGGACAGCAGTTCTTGTGGGAAAATGTGTCTGGGTGGTCCCCAAAAGATTTGGCAAGGCAGGGGGACATGTCTGTGTCACAGCCACCCGTGCACCACATCCCTGTTGCACAGACACCTTGGGAACAGGGACACTGAGGCCACCCTGGGCTGAGGCAGAATATGGGGACACCATGGACATCTCGGGGAAGAGATGCTGGTCCAGGTCACCCCCAACAGCTCATGATCCCATCCCCATTAGCCCATCCCCATGGCCACATCCTCACCATTCTGGTCCCCTTCTGTCCATTCATCCCAGTTCCCTTGTCCCTATGCCCAGAGCTACCTCAGCCCAAAGGTGCCAGTCCCCACATTCCTGTCCCCACATCCCCATCCCCAAATTCCTGCCCCCCTGTTCCTGTCACCAAAGCCACCCTACATCCCCAGTCCCACCAAGGTCCACTGTGGGTAACATTGCTCTGCTGGCATTGGGGACCTCAGGGGACCCTGCAGCCCCCCTGTGCCCCCTGCCCTCCCCATCCCCGGGGTGTCAGGCCTGTGCCTGGGGCACTCACCCCACTATTGCAGCGACTTGATGAGGGTTTCTCAGGGTGAGAGAGATGGAAGAGAATCTTGGTTCATGATCAGAAGGCTGGATTTATTGACATATGAAATATAATACATTATGACTATACTAAAAGGAATAGAGAGAAAAGTTGCAGAAGCTGCTAAGCTAAGAATAGAATAGAATCCAAAAACAAGAGAGTTCTCTGTGACTCTGTTCCAGAGAGCTTGCCCTGTGATTGGCCCTTAATTGTACACATGGAACATGAGCCAATCTCAGGTGCACCTATTGCATTTCACAGCAGCTGATAATTATTGTTTACATTCTCTTTCTGGGGCCTCAGCTTCCCAGAAGATGAAAAAATCCCAAAGAAAGGATTTCTATGAAAAAATGTCTGTGACACCCCACAGGAGCAGCGCCACCTTCCCGGCCATCCCAGTGTCCCAAGCCATGTGGACTGGCTGTCGCTCGCTGCTGTGGCCACCGCTGCCCTGGCTGGCGGCTCTTCGGATGAAGGAGAAAGAAGCGAGGTCTGTCCGTCCCCTTGGTGGGGGCAGGGTGGCCACAAGCTGGGCACAGGCTGGGGACAAGACTGTATGGCACATGGTGGGAAATGGGGTTCTCATGAGTGGGGAGCTCAGGAGGTTTAGGGACCTGAGGATGGGTGTCCAGGGGAATGGGGGATCCTAGGGAGGGGTCCCTGGGAATGGGGGTCCTGAAGATGGGGAAATCACTGAAGATTGAGGTGCCATGGGAATGGAGGTTCCTTTTGATGTTTCTTTACTTGCTACTTCTCAATGTGTTCTTCTCATACAGATCAGATACCCCACCAGTACATTAAATCAACATTAGCTATTTCACAAAATTATCTGAGTTATTCTCATCATTGTCACTTAGTTACACAAATAAAGGCATTAGCTACTTCTGCAACAGTTAATGTTATAACACACAGCACATTGTCTCTATCTTGATCTTTTGTGAGAGCCTAAACTATAACATAATAATCACACTGAAATATATATTCTACACAGGGATTAGGGTAAAAAGGTGAAAAATAGTAGTGTATCAAAAGCAGTTAAAAAGTGATTACAAACTGTATTATGTCAAAATAATTGGGGGAAACCAATATACTGAAAGCCAATGACTACATAGTTATTCATAATGGGGAGAAGGTGTATGGAAGGGTTTATTAGACTTCTTATCTGCTCTGATTTTGACAGCAATAAATTCAATTCATATCTCTAATTCCAAGGCAGTTTTACCAGTGACAGGATTTGATGAGTGATCTCTCCTGGACCTTGTCTCAACCCAGGAACCCTTTGCTCAATTTTCTCTCCCATCCAGGTGCGGAGGGCAGTGAGAGAGCGGCTGTGGTGGGTGCGGGGCATCCGGCCACTGTCCATGCACGGCAAGGCAGGGAGGAGGAGGAGGGTCCGGGTCAGGCTGTTGAGCAGATTGCTGTGGGATTTGCAGTAATGCTGGAGCTCTCTCAGTCCCTTGGGCACAGGGACAAAATTATATATTGCTGCATCTCCAGACTGGTTTCCCCACAGCTGCCCCTGCACGGTGGGTTTCTAGCCTGCCCTGCTCTGAATACCATTAAAGGCCCTCACAGAGCCACTGCTTGGACTCCCTTTGGGGTTTGTGCTTCTTGCAGGGCTGAGAAAACCACAGGCAGGCCTTTTTCCACCCACAGAATTCTCACCTCGACAGTAGCTCTAAAGCTGCCAGAATCAAAGCCAAGGGGGCAGGGGGGACCCTCAGGTGCTGGCTGCCACCTGGGCTGGCCAGAGCAGGGCTGGGCAATGGCCATCCCTGTGCAGTGGGGCTGGGCCGTGGCTGGGCCTCACCCTTGCATGGCCACTGGCTTCAAGGAGCAGGAGTTTGGGAGCTCCTTCCTGGCCAGGGCTCTATTCCCCAGCTGCTCTTGTCAGCTCAGATCCTGCAGGGGCCGAGCAAGAATGGAGAAGTCTGGAGCCCCCCGGAGCTGCCATGCTCCAGGACAGGACCCTCTTGTCCAGCATGTGTCCCCTCTGGGACCGGATCCCCCCAGGACAGGAGACCCCTGGATGTGCTCCCCAGGAAAGACCCTTCCCCCGCCACCATGTGACACTCAGCACAAACGGCCTCTTCCTTCTGCTGCAGGAAAATGAAAATGTTGGGGGGGCACAGCCAGATACCCTCACCCCTCACAGCTTCCCCAACCCTCCCTGCAAACTCCTCAGTCTTGCTTCCCCCACCCTGGAATTCCCCCAACCCATTCTCTGCTCAGGCCAAGGCCAGGGAGGAGGGGCTGAGGGAGCTTTAGCCTGGACAATGGGGGCTCATGAGGGACCTTCAGGCAGACTTCCATAGATCCCTGCCTTGGATCCATAGAGCCAATGCTCAGCACGAGGGCTGTTTCCCTGCCAAACATCCCTTCACTGCATCCAAGTGCTTTAGACACTGGTGTGGGTAACACTTTCATATTTTGTTGATTTGTTTGTTTGCTAGAAGGAAAAGCCTTGTGCAATTTCTCCTTCTCCAGGGAGCAAGGGAGCTTTTTCCTCAGTCTTTCCTACACTTTTACAGCACTGGCAGAAATTCTGCTAGAATTTTAGTTTTCAAGAGGGCAGTTCTGGAGAGTGCAGTATTTTTGCACAAGAACACATAGTTTGGGGCAGGGATGTTGGTGCAGAACGAGCTGTTCTGTTGCCAGACCAGCCAGTAGGGCTTGCCCATCCTTTTCAAGTTAACGGCTCCCATGTCTTTTGGCTGCCCAGGTAATCAGTGTGTGTTGTGTTTGGGAACTGAGTAGGAAATCAATGCCCTTGCATTCCAGCTGGTGCTCAGAGATTAGAGGAGCTGGGAGGGGCTGGGCTGCATTTCTGATTCCAGCCACTTTAGCACCATCAGTGTGGGCGAGTCCAAGAGAAGAACTTGCCCGAGCACAGATGCACAAAGGGAGCCGTTCCCAGTGCAATGCTCTGGGTCTGATTGCATTCCATAAGGACCTACATGCTCCAGATTCCCCAAGAGTGTGGGTTACTGAAGCAACAGGAGAGCAAGTTCAGGATGGCTGCTGGTTGGGGCACTGCTGCCGAGTGCTGATGTGTGTAGCGACAGAAAGGACAGGATTGATTCAGGGTGACCCCCACGTGGCGAAAAATGTGCTTTCACTCTATGATTTAGAAGTTTAAACAAATGCTTTATTAAGCTATGTTATATTACACTAGTACTATATTAAAACTATACTAAAGAGATATTATACTAAAAACATACGAAAGAAAAACTTGTGACTGTCTCCACACAGCCTTTTATCTAATTATCTAATCAGTCTAAACAACTATCACTAAAATCCACTTAACAAATCACTTTCAGTAAACAATCACTATAACACATTCTTCATGTACTAAAAAACAAGAACAGCAAGGAGAGATAGTAATTGTTTTCTCTCCTTCTATGAGTTTCTCACTACCTTCCCTTAAAAAAAACTAGGAGAGAGAATTATATCTCTCTCCATTCAAAGAATATAAATACTAGAGCACAGTAAAGAGAGATGATAAAAGTGAGATCTGTCTATCTATCTATTTTAATCTTCCTGGCTCTGCTCCAAAGCAGTGGAAGATGCAAAGCTCACCTAAAGGCATCCCTTCAGGAGAGAAGTAGAGACAAGTTCCATTGACTGATCCTGAGCAGGCAGAGATGTTTCCCCCTCCAGAGATGGTTGCTTTTTCCCGTCATGTTTTCCTACTCCAGCCTTTTCTGACCTGAAGCCTTCATTTGTCCTTTAAATTTTTGCATGTCTTAAGGGAGTGGAACTATCCCATGCTGTAGCTGGGGTCTGGTGACTCTGGTCATACATGCCATGCCATACATGACACATGGTTTCCTTCACTGGCATCCCCAGGGCTGTGTAAGTGCATTCGTTAATGGGGCCTTATGAGAAACTCTGTTACTGCTGGTCAGAATTCTCCGTTGACAAAAGAGGGAGAAGAAACACCTTGGTCCTCCTCCATATACTGAGGTGGCCATAGACGTTCTCTGACTTCCATCAGAGATCTTTGCATGCATCCTTATCTCCTGAATGACCCGGTTTTCTAACAAGAGTGTGGATGTCAGGAAGGAGGAATGCTGGTGCAGTCCTGAAGAGAACGTGAACTCCAGAAGTGTCTCTCACAAGGAGTGAGCTCACCCAGGAAGCCCCTGCAGAGCCAGGATGGAGCTGTGGGACAGGGCAGGGAGTCAGTCACTACTGAAAGACAAACAGGACACGGCAGAAGCAGAGGGAGGCCCTCACCCGACCCTTGAGAAATGCCACCCCTTCCCTGTCAGCTGCCTGAGAGGCTGCTGGAGCTTCAGTCCCAGATGGCCCCTGATTGTAGGGCCAGGGTCACTTTGGAATCTGTGCCTCCCCTCGGGCAGAGAACGACCCAGGAGAGCAGCAGCACAGTGCTTTGGGAACGTGTGAGCCCAGCAGTCTGTGAGTCTTGGCCCACAAAGGGCGTATGGGAAGTTGAAACCCATCTTCTCTTGCTTTCTGTGCAGGTGCTTCTAGAGAAAGAGCAGGAGCACACTGCCTCATCTGAGCTGCCATGCCAGACTCAGGGAGAGCTGTTCCCTGCCCGAGGGCAGGAAGAGCAGCTCAGGCAGCAGGTGGAAGAGCCACAGGAGAATGGCCAGGTAAGCCTGACTGGCCAGGGCACAGAGGGAAGGGCAGAGAGAGGGGCATAAACCAGAGCTCTTGGCACTGAGGAGGCCAGGAGTCCCACAGGCAATGGAGGCACAGAGCCTTGCAATCTGCAGAGATCAGCCCTGGGACAGGAGGTTTGCAGGGGAGGCGGATGTGGGGAGGGAAGCAGAAAGAAGGGGCTGAATAAATGTGATTTGGAGGCTGCAAGAGGAAAAAAGCTGAGCCTGATGGCAGCTCTCAGTCCCTTGCTCTGCTTTTGTGTGTACAGAACATCAAGGCAGAGCCACAAGCAGAGCTGCCCGAAGCTCAGAGTGACATCATGGCAGTGAAGAGAAAGAACAAGGAAGACATGGGAAGAATTCAAGAGGAGAATCTCCACCAGCAGAGGGGCGATCAACAAAACCAGGTGAGTGAAAGAGTGGCAGACACTCCACTCATGAAATGTCCTCTCTTTTGTTTGTTAGAGAACATGAAGGAACAGCTGGATGCAGAGCTTCAGACAGCTCACAGTATGATCAAGGCAAGGCATAAGCGGCTGGAGGAAGAAATGAAAATCATCAGAGAGAAACTTAATCGCTTCCGTCAGTCTCTGCAAAACCAAGTGAGTGAAAGAGGGATGCAGCCACTGCAGTCACCAATCTGGTGGTTTCTGCCCTTCTTGCCTTTCCAGTGCAGAGCAGCAGGGAGTGGGGCCATGCCTCTGAGTGCCATGCTGCTGTAGTGTGTGTATCACAGTCACTCTGAAGGACATTTCCTGGTGTGCTGAATCTCAACTGCTGCCCTGGACAGTGAAACTTGTCCTTTGGCCTTTTGGCCAGCAGTCATCCAAATTGATTCCTGCTGGCCTGTTCCTGCTCTCCTTTTTTCTTGAGGTGTTTTTACAGTGGAACTTGGTGACCCAGGATGGAGGATTGAAACAAGCTGTTGTATCCCCTGTCAATCTGTTCTTTGCCTTTCCTCACAGTCGATGACTCCTGGCTGACAGGGACAAGCTGTAGTGTCTGACTGCTTTGTTCTGTTTGACTTGAGGTGCAAGTGTTGACATCTCACCGGGCAGCCTGCGAAGACTTGCAGGGAATGTGTGGCAATGAAGGACCCCAAGTTAGGAGTGAGGCACAGGAACAGTGCCCACCAGAAATGCTCCAGGTCCAGCACATCATGGGCTCTGAACCTGCTGCTGCAGCAGCATCACCTGGAGGAAGCCCTTCTGTGAAACCTGGGAACTCAGGCTCGGGCACATCCCGGGAACAGGAGACTGAGGAGGAGTACCTGGAGCTGCTGGGTACGTCTGGGGTGTTTCTTATCTGAGGAACAGTGTGTTGTGTGCAGGTGTCAGCAGAGCTGTACCAAATGCTCCTCCTGAGCTCGGTGTCACAGGGCCATTTAGGACTCCCCAGAGGCAGTGCTGTGCTCCGGGGCAGCGAGAGAGCTCTGGGTGTTCCTGCTGCCTCTGAGGGCACCTGGGACTGGCTTGGGTTTGCCTGAGCTTCCCTCTCTGCTAAAGGCTGAAGCAGGGATTGTTCTTGGATCAGCAGAAGGTGTGACCTAGCAAATGATCTAGGCAAGTCCTGTGTGCTAGTGGCCAAACTGAACAGAATTTTTAGCTTCCTAAATTCTCCTTAGACTCCTGACTTCCAACCAGTCATCACAGCAAAAAAACTTCACAGAAATAGACTGACTTTGGAGTTTTGTCCTTTTGGTTGGGGATTTTTTTTTGGAGGGGCGGGGTGGGATTGCTTTTCTGTTGCTCATTTTTGGTGGGGGTTTTTTGTTGTGTTTTTCTCCATCCTGAAGGAGCCCTTCTACCCCACGTTTTACTGATGTCATTTTTATGACTGTTCCTGTTACCACTACTACATCTGCAGTTTATTTTCATGAGAATGCTATATTTTTGTCAAGAAGAGAATGCTATCTTTTTGTCAATAAGAACTACTTTGAAAGAACATCAGGTTACAGGACAAATAGAGAGCACAAGGTGTTTTCCATGTGCCCCCAAAGAAAAAACAGAGACTTTGATAACAAACTTTATTTAATCTTCTAGTTTTATGCTTATCAAGATGTGTCCAGGAGACACATCCAAGTGGCGTGATCAGATAAAACTGTACTGCGGGCATTTCTCAGGAGAGAGCCTCCAGCCCAGCCATGGTATATCCCTCATATCCATGGCACTTTTCCATACCTGATTCCCACTCTTTCCCATGACTCTTAGAATCCTACCCATTGGCCCAGGCCCTGCTCAGATCAGTCTCTAGAAAAACACATCAAGCCCTTTGTGATTCTGCAGCACAACCCAATGAATCTGCTTCTTGCCCGTAACAGCTGCCAGTGCTGTGCTCTCAGATAAGAGACCTGGTGGGGCTGAGACCAGAGCCCAGTGCATTCTGTGTCTGCCATCACCTGTTGGGACAAAAAGGGCACTGATCTGTGCCTGGGTGTGGCTGATCTCAAAGCCCATCCTGTTGTGTCCTGAATGGGGGCAACAGCTTGTCCGGGGCTCAGGCTCACTCTGGCTTCTTCCCATCAGTGCCTGTCAGTGCTCATGCTCGGGCTTTGCCAGCCTTGTTGTGGTCAGTGCCCTGTCCCTGAGGGCTGGAGGGACTGCAGAGGCTGGAGCCTTCCTTAGCTGGGAGAGGGGCAGCTTTGAGCTCAGCCTGCTCACAAACAGGTCAGGGTCCTGATGCTGAAAGCCCCGTCAGGATCGGTTACAGCTGGAGCGGCTCTGGTTTACAAATGGGAAGGCATTCCTTTGGCAAACTGCTGAAAGGTGGGGAAGATGTCCTCCTCTCCTGGGATTGTATGTCCCTGTGCTTTGTTTCCTGTCAAGAGAACTCTTCAAAGGACTGTACAAATCAGTCTCTGTGCTGGCCACCTGTGCTGCAGGGCTGTCTGCCTGGTTGTGGTTGTTGTTACCCAGCCGACCACAAAGGGCTCAGAGCTCCAGGCGCTGGGGCTGCCTTTTGTATCTCCTGGAAGCTGGGATCTCTGCTTTAAAGTCAGCATCTTGCATTTTGTTTCCCTCAGGGAGAATGGTGAACACCACTGAAAATCCCCTGATGAAATACACGCATCTGAATTTTATTGGCAGCGGGTGAGTCCAACAGCAGTTACTCCTGTACAACCATGGGCCAGGTGTTTTTGGGGTGGAATGTCTATCCAGCGTGAAGTCAGGCCAGCTGCAAAGATGATCACACACTGGGGATAGATTGTCCCATCTCTCAATGCTGCTCAGAATTTGTGAGTGGGCTCAGAAGGCATTGTCAGAGATGCCTTGCTACCGAGGTCTTGCCTGCATCAAGGAACAGGACCTGGAAGGTCTCCTTGTCTCTCAAGTGTGGGACAGCTCTGTGTTAATTTCTTTAGCATTTTGTGTATGTCTCAAAATCATACTGGCACACTAATGAAAAGAGAAGAAACTTGCTTGCCTGAAAGAGCAACCTATGCCCTATCAAAGCTGTGAGATAACTGTTCCCAGGAACAATTCTTTCCCCTGGTTTGAAGAGGGAAACACTCTGTGGTCAGGATAGGAACCACACTGTTTAGACAGTGAAACCCAAGAGGAAAGACTAAACTCCCTTTAGAAATTGGACCCCAGTGCTTCAGGAACAGGCCCAGTGCCCATGCACTTGAGAGGAAAATGCATCATCTGCCTCCTGGCAGAGCCCTCCTGCATCCTGCAGGTTTTGACACTTCCAGCAGAGATCTCTTGTGTGGGCTGGCTTTCACTGCAAGATCTAAACAGCTTCTCCTTTCTCTGCTTCTGTTTTGTTTCTAGGACTTTTGGAGATGTTTACAGAGCACTCAACAGTGCCACAGGAGGAGAGGTAAATGTCAACAGCCCCTGCAGGCTCTGCTGCACTCGAGGGCTTTCCCCTCTGGTGTGAGCTGTGGCTGGAGCTTTGGGCAGAGCTGTGCTGAAAAGGCACAAGAAGCAAAGACTGGTGCCAGCCCACAGAACACATTTGGGACTTTGTCCTCCTCAGCTGCCAGAAGGAAGGCACGGAGGGCAGCGGTTCCTTTCAGAGAAGGACGCGCTCACTCGCTCTCCATTGCTAAAACAAAGGTGGTGCCTGCGAGCACCTCACTGCTCTTTGGGGCTGCAGCTTCAGAGTCCTGAATTCTCATTTCTGGCTGCCAGCAAATCCATCTGAAAGTTACTTATTACAGCGACCTGTGTCGGTCGCTGCTGGTGAGAGAGAGACGGTGAATCTTGTATCTTGATCAGAAGGCTGAATTTATTAATATATGATATAATACATTATAGTTATACTAAAAAGAATATAGAGAGAGGTTTGCAGAGCAGCTAGCTAAGCTAAGAAGAAATAGAAAAGAACCCACAACAAAGTTGTGGCCAAGGACTCAGTCCCCTGGCTTGAACTGGTGATTGGCTCTTAATTATAAACATAGAAAATGAGCCAATCAAGGTGAATCCTGTTGCATTCCACAGCAGCTGATAATAATTGTTTACCTTCTCTTCGGAGGCCTCTGGCTCCCGAAGACACAGAAATATGAAAGAAAGGATTTCTGTGGAGAAATGTCTGCGACATCTCACCTCTCTAAATTGTATAAAAATAAAAGAAAAATGCTGATGTGGAATGAACAGGAAATTCCTTCACCTATAAAATATAGAATACTAATAATTCACTAAAACAATCCTACAGTATAAGAAAATTGCAAGAAACATTGCAAAGAGAATTCAAGTCCATGCAGCTGAGTTTCAGGAACAGTCCATCAGCTGAAGTTGTTTCTTTTGGACATCTGAGAGTCCTTAGAGTCCTTTTTGTCCTGAAACAGCATAACACAATTTTAAACAATTTGAAACAATTTGAACAATTTTTAGAATGTCCTTTTCTGGCCCTTCAGTGCTTCAGCACTTCAGAGCTGCTGCCCGCCTATTTTCAATCTTTTTTATTTAATTTTTAAAATTTTTTTTTTTTTGTTTTTTTGTTTTTTTTTATCGAAAAGCAAAAGAGCAGCAGCAGAGCAGAGCAGTGCCAGACAAGGAAAGGCCCTGGGGGCCCTGGCCCATACTGGACCAGGAACCCCAAAACTGGCTCACACAGGGGGACCCGGACCGGTAGGACAAACCAGAACCCCTAGAAACACAAGGAGGCCAAATGATGGCCCTGGCCCAGGAACCTCCTGAGCCCAGCATCCCAGGCCAAACCCATGAGGAAGGCTCTGCATTCCCGCCGGCCTGAACCTTGTTGCCAGCACAATGGCAGCACGGGTAGTGAGACGCTTCCTTTCCCCTAAACCACTGAGGCATGCCAGCAGCAGGGAAATAGAAGCTGCCCCGAGAATCTTCATCTCGGGTCTGGGAATGTTTGTTTCCCACAGCATCACGGCACCACCCCCACTGGGTTGGGGACCAAAGGCAAAACTTTCGGGAGCCCACTCCCCCTCGCCGCTAGGGCACAAGAGAGGCGGCGGCCTCCATGGGACAATCCCCGAAAAACCACCCCCCAAACCGCCGAGCTTGAAAGCCGGCAGCCGGACTGCCGCAAGAGTGAGGTGGCGGGCAGCCCCGGCCCCACTGAAGGAGAGACCAGCCTCCAGGGCGGCTGCTGGGATGTCCGGTGGAAGCAGAGGGGACGGAGCCGGAACCGGGGAGGGAGACGGAACCGGGGGGGGAACCGCGCTAAGCGTGGGATCCGCCGCGGGCTGCTTCGAGGGTCCCGCAGGTTCAACGGCGTTTTCTGCTGCTGACTCCGGGGTCCGCTGCGGAGGCGCAGTCGCAGTCGCCGTCGCAGTGCAAGCAGGCACCAGTGGAACCGGGAGAGACAGCGGAGCGTCGCTGTTGCTTAGCAACAGGTCAATCGACGGAAGTGCTGTCTCTTCGGCCTTCTCCGACGCAGGCTCTGGCGGGGGCAGGGAGGCCGGTGAAACCGCGGGCGGGACCTCCTGGAGAGGCGGAGACGGGATCTCCTGGAGTGATGGCTCTAGCAGGGCCATGGAGGAAACCTCGGAGACCGGTGCCGCCCCCATATGTGAAGGCGGAGTCTGAGAGGCCGGCGCTGGCTTGAGCGGCCGCTCCCATCCCCCCGGAGAGAGAGAGGGGGGGGAAGGAGAACACTCCATCTGAGCATGCTCCGGAGCAAGAGTAAAAAAAACTTCTTCGCGCCGTGAAGTTTCGGCCCCCCCCGCCGCGAAGCAGGGGGGGGGAAAAAACCCAAAGTCGTCACCCACGGGGTCTTCTGCCAAGGGCGGTGGAAACGGAGCCTGGCCATAACAGTTAGAAATCCATTGAAAACAAGCTGCTCTGCGTTTCAGGACAGGGAAAAGCTTTATAAATGCTGGGTAGATGGAAGGCAACACGCGTCCCTCCAGGTAGACGCACTGGATAATCGAGTCCATGCACTCCCAGACAAAAGCATCTAAAGCATACAGAACTTCAGTAAAAAACCCAAAAAGCTTTGCCCATCTAAAGAACCCATAGATATCTGTTTTTGACAAAAAGCAACCATCTTCTCTGCACCAGTATTTCCAGAGGGCTATGAGTTTTTCCTCTGCAGGGGAGAATTGAATCTCTTCTGGCAAGGCATGTGTTTGCCATACGAACAGCCACAAGCTACGAAGGGCTGGTTCATCAGGGATAGAAAAGTGAACAGTACCTTTTGAAAGAGTCCAGCTTGCTCTGGCCAGCTCCACAGGTCTGCTGCTCTTTTCCATCATCTTTCCTGATGGTTTTCCAGAAGAAAGGTTCTCTTTGTGGTCGGCCTTGGCTGTGAACTCTGTCCAAATCAGGATCTTCGGTTCTTCAGCTCCTGGCTTGAATCCACTTTCTGAGGTCACTTCAAAGCAACCATCAAATGCCACACATACAGGATTTTTACCCAGTGCAGCAATTTTGCTCCTCTGGTCTTATCAGATTAATTTTTGCTCTGACACGAGGGGTCACCAGATATTACAGCGACCTGTGTGGGCTGCTGGCTGGTGATAGAGAGACGGTGAATCTTGTATCTTGATCAGAAGGCTTGATTTATTAATATATGATATAATACATTATAGTTATACTAAAAGGAATATAGAGAGGTTTGCAGAGCAGCTAGCTAAGCTAAGAAGAGATAGAAAAGAACCCACAACAAAGTTGTGGCCAAGGACTCAGTCCCCTGGCTTGAACTGGTGATTGGCTCTTAATTATAAACATAGAAAATGAGCCAATCAAGGTGAATCCTGTTGCATTCCACAGCAGCTGATAATAATTGTTTACCTTCTCTTCGGGGGCCTCTGGCTCCCGAAGACACAGAAATATGAAAGAAAGGATTTCTGTGGAGAAATGTCTGCGACAGTTACTGGTAGTTCCTTAGCCACCTGCAGTGCTGCACTTGGGAACTGCACGTAGGGAGAGATCTGCAAGGCGTCCCTGAAAGCCCTAAGCCCTGCCCATATCACAAGATGTACCCACAGAGTATTAAGGCATGGATTCCTTCTTCTGAGTCCCAAACAAAGCAGCAGAGAGTGCGGTCAGAGGTTTGTGGGTGATAACTGAGACACCGCTGTTACCAAGTGGTCAAGGCCAAATGTCAGTGGCCCCACATGCCCTGTAACTGGCTCCCAAGGGAGCAGAGAAATGGGCTGTTGGAATGTCAGTTCCTGATTACTGCAGTGCCTAATCACAAGGCAGTTTGGCACAGCTCAGCTGTGTCATTGCAAAATCACTCGCTCCACGTGCCTCGTGGTCTCGTGCCACCAACCTCTCAAGTTACTGATTTTCAATGTCATTTTAGGTGGCAATAAAAAAAATAAATCTTCAAGGAGTGAGGAGGAAGGAGCTAACCTTTAATGAAATAATGATCATGAAGAGGTATAGGAGTCCCAATGTTGTGAATTATTTAGACAGGTGAGACGTCATGGTCTTATCCCATGGATGTGTGTTTACATAAAGCAAACATGAGAGGTTCAAAACCCACTTTGGTCAGTGGCAGCAAGTAAAGCTGTTAATTTTTATTTATTCATATTTCTCTACTCATCTCCAATGGATGAGAAGAGAGTGCATCTTGTCTGCATGAGTCTTCCCTGGCACACCTAATATGATAATTACTCCAAAATTATTCAAAACCTGGATCAGCTATATCTTCCTAACTCAATAGCCTCAAAGTTCACTGCCTCCACATTTATTTGGGATTGATTTTTTAAAGTTTCTTAAGTGCAGATGAACCATCCTAAAGTGGATTGTTGCCCCTCTTTGCCATTGCTATGCATGCCAGGAAGACTAGGTGCTTATTTCCAGAAACACCATGGCTGACATGTTTTTATCTGGGCTGTTTCTAAACTGCACTTTTCATTTGCTGGCCATCTAAGACATCTCCTTTTTCAAGGATGTGTCTTTCTCTATGAGACTGCTCAGATTGCAAATAATGCACAGCCAAGAGGGAATGTCTATTCCTTTGATTCTGTCCTTGTCACAAAGGCATCTGGAAATAAGAAACCTGGAAGCTAAAAATCAACATAGCCATGCATGTTCATCTCTACCCCCTTGTTTCCTTCTTTCAGCTACCTTCTGGGCGAGGAACTCTTGCTGGTTATAGAGTACATGGATGGAGGTGTCCTGAGCGACATCGTCAGCCAGACCTGCCTGTCTGAAGATGAGATGGCAGCCATCAGTCGGGAGGTCAGCAATCCCAGCTGTGTTTCCAAGGGCTTGGGCAGGATTGTCTGGGAAACAGGGGCTCAGAACAGGAGAGGTTTCCTGTGCCGAGCTTTGTTTCTGTTTTGCTGGTATGCTATGGGCAAGTAAAAGCATCTCAAGTGAAAGGCCTGCCAGTGCCCCTGCACTCCCTGTACTCAGTGCCAGTACTCTTATCTCCTGCTGTTGTATTCTCGCTCTGTCTCTTGTATTTGTATTTGCTGTTCTCCACCTTGCCTCTCTACATGTTTGCCTGGAGTCTGTCTTCACTGCATTCCTTGCCTGTAAAAGC
The DNA here is from genome assembly GCF_027887145.1 of Ammospiza caudacuta. Classification (NCBI taxonomy): domain Eukaryota; kingdom Metazoa; phylum Chordata; class Aves; order Passeriformes; family Passerellidae; genus Ammospiza; species Ammospiza caudacuta. The sequence continues at coordinate 4,608,248 of NC_080602.1, forward strand.
AAAGGTGCTGGTGGCAGGATTTGAAACAAACAGCAAAGAAAGAAGAGAGAGACTCGTTTCTCTCAGTGCTCAGCTAAAAAGGATAGGAGTGCAGCCAGAATGCTCTTTGCATCTGAGCACATGCACTGCAGCAGGAGTCATCCTGGCTGGTTGGCAGGGGACAGCCTACAACAGCAGGTGCTGTTGCTCTTTCAAAAGCTGACGTGCCTTTCCTCAGAAAGGTCCTGCTCTGCAAGTGTTGGAGCAGCAAGCTCTTCCTCTCAGTGGCCATTACTGTTCTGCCATTACTCCCCATTCCCCTGGAGAGGGAATCTTTTAGATTCTTTGTTTCCTTTCTTGTGTGATGAAATTACATCACTCATTTTTGCCCTTCTGTTTCTGTTTTCTTGCTCAGTGCCTGCAAGGACTGGATTTTCTTCATGCAAACGATGTGATCCATCGAGACGTGAAGAGTGACAACATCCTTCTCAGAACCGACGGTTCTGTCAAACTGGGTCAGTATATTCTTGGTCAGGTGCAGCGTTCCAGGGATGTGGGTGTGGGGCTGCTTGGCGTGACTGCCAGCTCCCCAAAAATGGTGCTGGTGGCAGTGCAGGGACCCCTGCTGCGAGCTGAGGGCACAGTTGCAACGTGCACAGAGGTAGAAGGAGCCACAAGCAGTCAAGAGTGGCCTTGCTCTGTGTGGGTCCCTTCCAGAGGGAGGGAGTTACAAGTCTAAAGTTTCCAAAGGACAAAAGCCACTGCTAGAGGCAGTGTAAAACATGGGGGGAGTTTTAAAGTCACCAATGCCAGGAGATTCAACAGAGCAATTTCAAACTTCTGGTGGGGAATTCTTTTGCTTGCTTTCCTAATTGCACAGAATTCAGATAAAACCAGTATTTTGCTTTCTCCTCAGCTGATTTTGGCCTCGCTACTCAGCTCACCCCTGAGCAGAGCAGACGGTGCTCGGTAACCGGGACTCCTTGGTGGATGGCGCCTGAAGTGGTGACAGGTCAACCATATGGCCCCAAAGTGGACATATGGTCTTTTGGAATTGTGGGAATTGAAATGATAGAACAAGAACCTCCTTACTTGGGCGAAAGTTCTGGCACGGTAAGGAGCAAATACTCACTGATCCCACTGTCTTTCTCACCTGTCCCATGTCCTGTGTGCCACTGGACAAAATCCCATTGCCTTCTGCTGGAACTACTTCCACCAAGGTCCCCTCCTACAAATGTCCCTGCAACACATCAGCATCTGCTGGACTTTTGGTTGCATCAGTGGGGGAACTCAAGCCTTACCACATGCAAACAAACTCCAAACAAACTCCATTCTCACTCAACACTTTCCTTTGGGTTAGTGGTTCCAGTTCTTTTGTCTGTGTAGATGGCCTTAATAACAGGAAAAAAGCATCTTAAAAGTGTTGTTATCTTTCCAGAAATGAAGGAAGGATACCCAAACCCAACAAAGTTTCTAAAACCGTGGTCTTTAGAGAGGAACCTAACCCTGTGTGCAGTTTCTTCTCACTGGAAAACATGGGCATGAGGGTGTAATGCACAGAGTCTCTTCTGCTTCTTGTGCAGTGCTGCTGAAACACTCAGTGACCGTGTTTCTCTCCTAGCCCAAGCAACATTCTGCACGTCACCAAGCCAGAGCCTGGTGATGTGGAGAGCCTGCCAAAACCTCCTGTTTGTTTCCTGGCACTTTCTGGCATGGGCCTACCATTAATGCATTGACTTGAGCAGCCAAATGACTAGAGGGTGTCCATAGGGATGGAACCTCTCCTTCTTCTGACCTAGACGATTTTTCTTTTGCTGCAAAAATGGGAAGCTGAAATTTTCAGACTGCTGAGAGACAGAGATGCAGGTGGCTCCTGTGTGCCCAAGCAGGCATTTTCATCCCAATACATTTGTGCAGGCATCTTAATGTGTCTGTGTTGAAGAGGAGATTGTAAATGTTTGTTTCCCTACCTGGCTATTAACTGATGGATTTCCTTTCTTTTCTTCCAATTCCCATTGTTTTCAAGAACAGCACAAAAAGCTTGATGAGTTTTGTTCTAGGGCACGTGCGCTTAAAGGACCAACAAGCACTGCAGAGATGCCTTTCATATACTAACCCTTGAAATTAGCTAGTATAGCAAAGTCCCTCTTCCAAAAGCCCTCTCAAGCTGGCATGAATCCTCAGAGAAGCAAATGTCCTTTTGCTGATGTAGTTCCCACTAACTAGGTCAGGCAATGAAATCAGCTGCCAAGGCAAGATCTGCAGGATGGTGGAAAAGCTGTGGCTGCATCGGGGTTTGGGTTTTTGGTTGGTAAAGGAAAGTCATCTCTGGGTCTGTGCCAGGGCAGAAACTGCCACTGAAGAACAGAGGTTAAACAAAGGGATGTGGGAGAGCCTTAGAGATGTGAAAGCAGGAGGTGGAGCCTGGTGTCTCCTTTCTCTCCAGGCTACATACCTGATAGCCACAGTAGGGACTCCACAGCTGCGGCAGCCCAAGCTCCTCTCGGCTTTGCTGCGTGACTTCCTGAGCTGCTGCCTGCAGACAGACGAGGAGCAGCACTGGTCTGCCAAGGAGCTCCTGCAGGTAAAATGTGAAGGGGCTGCAGGTGAAACAGGCTCTGAGGGATGGGCTCCTCCTCCACTCAAGCCCAAGGCAGCAGATGAGCCCCCTTCCTCCTCACCTCCACTCTTGCTGCTCTTCAAATGAAAATGGTGAGGAATCCTAGACTGGGCTGGGCTGGCAGGGCCCTGTAAATGTCCTCTGGTGCAAGTGTCCTGCAATGAGCAGGGACATCTTTAAAGAGATCAGGTTGCTCAGAGCCCTTTGCCACTGGAGCCGGAATGGTTGCAGGGATGGGGCTCCTACAGGCTCTTGGGGCAAGCTGTGCCAGGGTGGCACCATGCTCCGAGTAAACAAGTTCTTCCTTAGACCTAGTAAGATTAGATGCCCTTAGTGTTTAAAAATATTTGTGCATATCCTATTGTAACTGGTCCTGTTAAAAAAGATGTCCCGCACTTTCTTCAAAGCCACTCTGAAGTCTTGGAAAGTGGCAATAAAGTCTCCCTGGGGCCTGTCCTTCACAAAACTGAATAACTCCAGCTCCCTCTGCATTTCCTGTGAGGAGAGGTGCTCTTGTCCTCTGACTGTGTCTGTTGCCCTCTTTTGTGATTTGGTGGAGTGTTCAGTTTTATCTAATGGCAAAAGAATTGAAGTAGAGCAATGCAGGGTACAGAGACATGAAATGGTGGTGGAGGAACCCAAGGAAGCCAGTCCCAGCCTAGGGGTCAGAGATTTGGCTGTGGGCAGGAGGGGCTGTGGGGGGCTCACTGTGAGCCTCTGAGGGGCCCTGGTTTGTGCCCCCCAGCCCACCCTCAGAGGTTTCTGCCACGCAAACAGGGACAGCTGGGAGGGACTTGTCCCAGCCCCATCTGCTGCCTGGCACACTCAAGCAGACGGGAACTGTGCCAGGGTTACTGCCAGGTTGTGTGGCAGAGAGGGAACTGCAGGGCCCAGTGCCACTGGGCTGGCCCTGCTGGGAAGGAAGGTGCCATCCAGCACACGAGGGGCAGGGCATGGAAAGGCAGACACTGCTTTCTGTTCCTGTGGGAATCAGCACAGTGCCTGTCTTTCAAAGGCAGGGACCTATGTGAGTCATTGGAGTTTCCTGAAAGGAGGAAAACCCAGGGACAGAAAGCGCACGCAAGACATTTCTAGAGCACTGGCAGGGCAAAAATCCCAGCATGATGAAGACATCACAATAAACAGATGAGTGGGATTCTGGGCCAGGTTTGCCTGTGATGGCAAGGTCTTGCACATTGGGGATGACTGGGGAGCAGATGGTCCCACTGCTCCTCTTTCTGGGTCTTTCCAGGAACTTGATGTATCCTGATTGAGTCCCTGACGCAATGAGCTTGGAAAGTAATGGTTCACTGTTCTTTGTTGTATTTTTTTTTTTTTCCGGTTGACAGCATCCATTTGTAACTTCAGCCAAGCCACCATTCATCCTGGCACAAGTCATCAACTCAGTGAAGAAGACGAATAACCCTAACCCTAAACTCTAAACCTAAAACCTAACCCTAACCTTAAATGCTAACCCAAACCCTAACCCTATCCCTATCTCTATCCCTTACCCTTTCCCTTACCCTTTCCCTAACCCCAATCCTAAGCCTAAGCCAAAGCCTAAACTCTAAACCCAAACCTGAACCTAAGTCTAAGCCTAAACCTAACCCTAAACCTAAGCCTAAGCCTAAGCCTAAGCCTAAGCCTAAGCCTAAGCCTAACCCTAACCCTAACCCTAGGAGACGAGAACATAGCAATCATGTCAAGATGTTATCTCTGTTACCAATTTAGAGTAGGATTGTAGAGTAGGGTTGCTAAAGAGATTTGTAGCATAGAATTATAGATTAGAGTTGTAATTAATAAAGTTTCTGAAACATCAACTCACTTGGAAGATTCTCCTCCTTCTGACCCCTTCAGAAAATTCAACATTTCCTTCTGAATTACCATTTGTTTTTTATTGGTGCTAAGTCACACATATGGCTTTTTTTGTATGGTTTCATAAGTGAGGAGGGCTCTTCTTCATTCATCCTCTCCAGAGCACACTGCCTTTGGAATATGACCCACTGGCTGGTTATGGCACAGCTGTGGTATTTCTAGTTGAGGCAGACAGGGCAATGGCATTTGAAGGCAAAACCAAAGGAAGAATGAGGCAGCCCAAACATCTTGTGCAGATGCAGGCCTTCAGCTGTGACTGGAGAGCAATGGGGTTCCTGCCACTTGGATTTGTATCCCTAAATGCAATAATCTCTTTGGCTGGAGGAGAGCCTTGCTCAAGTGAGAAAGCAGAAAGATCAGAGAGGGTGCTGGGGAAGGTCTCCTGTGGCGCAGAGCTGTCAGCGCCTGTGAGGTGAGAGCGGGCCCGGCCTTGCCCGGGCTGGAGCCCCAGCAGAGCCCCGGCAGAGGCCGGAGCAGCCTGAGCCCCAGCAGAGGCAGGCTGGAAGGAGGCCCTTGGAGCTGCAAGGGGCAGCAGCCAGGCCCTGGGTGCCTCTTGCTGGGAGCGGGCGAATCCTCCGCTCTCAGGGCCCAGGTGGCAGCTGGCTGCTGCCGAGGGGAAGCGCAGCCGTGCTGGGCACAGCCCGGCCTGGAGGCCATGGCTGTCTGGAGTGTGCCCAGGAGCAGAGAAAGGCCAAGGGCAGCCGCGGGCCGCTGGGCTGGCTGAGGATTCCTCCTCTTCTGCCGGCTGCCCTGCAACTCCTGGCAAAGGCCAGCAGTGTGTGCAGCACTCTGGGCACCGGGGCAGGGAGCCGGGCTGCTCGGCAGGCTGGAGCACAGGGCAGCTCCTTCAGGCCCGGCACTTGTGCCAGGGAAGCGAGGCCAGCGTGAGGCAGGGACAGCTTGGCAGGGCCCATCTGCAGGAGCCAGCGCCTCACGCAGCTCTGGGAGGAAGCGCCTGCAACCCTGCAGTTCTGCACTGAGCCAGAGCAAAGGTGTGAGATGCAGCGTGTTTGGCAGAAATTCAGGCCCACCAGGCAGCCTGCTTTGTGCTCTCTGTTGCACAGCAAGCGCTGGGCAATGCAGCTCTGAGCTGCTGGGAGAGAGGCAGTCGGGGATGTGCCTGAGGTGAGTCAAGGGGTTAGCTGAAAATGGAATTAGGATAATTGAAAAGTGAGGATGAGTCGAGGGGCCAGCTGGGAATAGAATTGGGATAGTAGAAGACTGCATGTTTTAGTTAAGATTTTCAAATGAGGTAAGAAGCTAAGTTAGTAATACAGCTAGCAGAAATCACGCCCCTTAGTTAAAGAGTACCAAATATATTAGGAGCATAAAGTTAGGAGTGACAGGGATAGAGGAAGCAATTGTGAAGAAGCAGAGACAATAGAAATAAGAATAATTGAACAGTTAGGAGAGGCTTGGACCATGAGCAGCAGGTCCAAAGGTCTTGCCAGCTGGCCATGGGAGAAGAGTTCACCATGAGGAAGACGGCTTTATTCCTCCCATACAACCACTCCCTCATATCAAAATCCCACCCACCCAGTTAAGGGAATACAATTGAGCAGCTGTAATAGATATTCAGTTGATAAAAATGCAAAGCCGGCAGGTAATAATTATGTATTATGGGCCCTTAGAAACCTAATGTGAAACCTTTTCTGTAGAAATAGAGAGCAGGAGTCTGCAACTCCTTGCACGTGTCTTTGGAAACTAGTTCACATGTGTCCAGGGCTGCAATAAATACCCTTCTTTTCTACTATAATTAGTTGAAGAGTCATCTGTTCGTGCTTACAGGGTTATGCTGGAGTAGTGAACTGCTTTGCAAGGGAGCAGAAGAGTTTCAGCAGGCAATTTTTGGAAGAGATGGAAGGCTCTTGTGACTGAAGGGAAAGCCATTTGGAATGGAGAAATGATCCCAAAGTCCATCCAATTGTATCTTTGTGTCTGAATTTAAATCAGAATGATTATCGATAGCTTCATGCAATTTGTCTACAAATTTATCAAAGTCTTCATTCTTTCTTTGACGAATCTGTGCAAAAGACATGGTGTGTAACTTATCTGGAAGTGCAAGGATAGCATTATATGCTGGTTGGCTCATCTGTAAGACTTGATCAATGCTCCTAGCCTGGGCAGTGGCAGCAGCCCAGGGCCCTTTGCCAAGTAACTGTTGTGCTGTTAAACCATACAGAGGATCACCCTGCACTCTAGGTCTTGCTGCTTCTTGATCACACTTTTCCTCGCAGATTTTTTGAAACATCACCCGCTGATGGGGTGGCATTCTAAGTCTTATTAGGGTATGCACATCAGCTGGAATAAATGTGTTAGATGGAAAAAATATACTGCAGAAGTGACTGTGCAAGTTGGGATTTTCAACCAAATTGTGAAATTGCAGCTCTCAACTTTTCTAAAATCTTCCAGTTGAAAGGTTCTCAAACTCTACTTGCAGCATTAGTTACTACAGAAAAAGCTTCTACATCATTGGAGAGAAAAGTCCCTTCTACACTACCTTCTGCAATAACTTTTTTCTACTTTTGTTTCTCTTTTGTGGAGATAAAGCTCGGCCTCCAATTCCTCAGAAAGCATTAGGGGGACTGTGCTATTTTGGGAAATTGACACTGTTTGCCCCTAGCATTCATCAGATGCTTGACATCAGGCACAAATTCCAACGTCCAAAACGTAGTGTGCATCTATTAGGCTCAGACTGCAAGGATAATGTAGAATTGTGGAATTGCCCTTCGGTTAAATTGGCATCACTTTTTACACCAACATTAGCTTCATCAAAGGCCCTTACATAATTCAAATGATTGGCTTGTTAGACAGGAAAACAAATTAACATTACATCTGCAATACTGAAGGAACTCACCACTGATGTAGGCAGCATACACCACACTGTGTTACAGGATAGGGCTGCTATAGATTTTTTGTTGCTAGCACAAGGAGATGGGTATGAAGATTTTGAAGGGATGTGTTGCATGAATCTTTTTGACCACTCTGAATCTATTGACAAGAAACTGTCATTGCTTAAGGAGAATATGAAAAAGCTGACAGTTGTTTAGAATTCTTTTGATGAGTGGCTAAAATCCTGGGGAATAACAGGCTGGCTCAAGGACTTAGTATGCTTTGCCATTATGTATTACTGCCTGTATTATGTATTCTTGGCTATGTAATTAATAAATAATTCTAGGTATTATTGTCTTTGTATTCTTTTTTCAATTCTGCTTATAGTGCCTTGCTTACTATGCTTTCTGCAAAAAGTAATTGACCGTACTATTAAATCAGTCTGGCTTGTGCAAAAACAAAAGCAGGGAACTGTTGAAGATATTTTACAGGTTGAGGAGTTTTGGTAAGACAATGGCCATATTCAGCCAATGCACTGAAGCCAGCCTGCTTGTAATAATGGACAATGAACACATTCACAAAGAATGAATTATGGACATATTCAGAAATGGGCTCGGTATATCCTTGAAAAAGGTACAAGAAGAAGAGTCATCAGGACTCAGCAAGTTTGTCAGCAAGCTTGGGAAAGTGAGCCATGGGTGGGCCAGACAACCACAGTAAGACACGTGAAAAATTAAGTGATCCAATCAGCATTCTATTTTAGACACGTGAACAGCTTGGATTAAGCAATCATGTATTAGCTAGAGACGCAAGGACAATAGAGATTTATTATAAATAGAGTCATTTAAAGAATAATAAATTTAACTTCACTGGATCATATTGGTCATGGTGTGATGTCCATAAACTTCCGCACTCCGCACTTAAGAGTGTGTTGGTGTTGCCCAGGAAATGTACACATCTGGGGAAGTGCCCTTGGAAGAGAGGGGCTTGATTCCTAAGGAAACTGCTTCTCCAGGAGCCCCCAGTGAGACAGATGCAGGTGTCTCCATTTGACTCCCTGTGTTTCCTTTAGTCCTTGAGGCCCCTTGGACTTGGCAGAGGGGCAGGCCAAGGATGTGAAGACAAGCTTTGGCATCTGCCTGGGCCTGTAGAGACCAAGCCAGGCACCTGCGGCAGGGTTTGTTGCCCACCTTTGAGCACAGGTCTGAGACAGATCCTGTTTGTCCAGCCGAGTGCTCCAAAGCTCTCTTGGGGAGCTGTGAATTCAAAGGCCTTGATGCACACATTCATGCCACCTCCCCTCTCTGGTGTGTTTTAACTCTTGGCAAGATGCGTTTGCCTCGTGCTTGCTGGAGGCTGCTCTGCTCCAGAGCCAGCACCGAGCTTGTCTGTCCTGGGCTGGTACCGTGGAGAGTCTTTCCCCGAGCACTTGGCTGGGCTTGGGGTGTCCTGGGCTGTCTTAGACACTTGGGGCAATGGATTTCTTCCAATCAGAGGCACTATGGGTGGGGTGGGGGTAGCCCCAGAGCACTTGGCAGCGTGTGCAAGGGCCCTTGCTGACACGGCACAGCACGGTTACCATGGAATGGAATGGAACAGGACCCTTTGTGACACGTGGTGACATGGGTGCTGGTGGTGACGAGGCAATGCCACTGTGCTTTGGGCATGCAACAGGACAGGAGGTGACAGAGCGGTGCTGTGAGGTGTCCCCGCACAGCCGGCTTGTTGGTTGCTGACCCGGAGCTTTTCCAAGGCATTCCTCCTGTGGCTGGCCTCACGGCCAGACCTCGGGATTCGGTGTCTCGGAGCTTTTCCGAGGCATCTTCCATCCCTGCGGCCAGTGCCCTCGTGGCCAGGCCCGGGGACTTGGTGACCACTGTCGTTCACGAGGAGTCTCCTGTCCTTGTGGCAGGAGCCCTTCGAGAACAGAGTGCAGGACTTGCTATCCTGTAGCCTTCCTGAGGCTTCCCTGTTGCAGGTGCCTGCAAGGCACGACTGCAGCGCTCGCTCACTTGGGCCTTTGCCGAGGCATCTGTCTCGAAGGTGCCCTCGAGTTCAGGCAGACTGCCTCGAGATGGCAGGCAGACTGCCCAGCCTGTTCAAGGGGCTTCGAGGGAAGAAAAAAAATGGCCCTGCAGCTGCCCCAGCGCAGCATCCTGCAGAGCCACAGCAGTTGCAGCCACTGCAGGACGGTGAGTGGTGGAGCTGGGCCGCAGGGCAGGTGCCTGCAGCCGGTCTGGCCCCATCCCATCCCATCCCATCCCATCCCATCCCATCCCGTCCCGTCCCGTCCCATCCCGTCCCATCCCATCCCATCCCATCCCATCCCATCCCATCCCATCCCATCCCATCCCATCCCATCCCATCCCTGCGGACGTCCCTATGGACAGGATGGCACAGGGGCTGGGGCTGACCCCCAATGGCCGTGCTCCATCCCCCTGGGCTCCCGGGGGCCTGTCCCTGCCTGGGGAGCGCAGGGCTGGGCTGTGCTCTCCGGCCTCTCCCGCAGCCCCTCAGCTCTGGCTGCGCTCGCTCTTTGCCAGATGCAGCCAAGGACCAGACTCATGAGCAGGAGCCCACTCGTGGCCATTTCCACCGAGCAGCGCAGGTAACTGCAGCCGTCCCCCCTGGGCCGGGCCTGCTGGCACTGCTTGGCCGAGCCCTGCACTTGGAGCAGGCCATGGAACGTCCCTCTCTTCCAGCCCTTACTTCTGCTGCATACACTGTGGAGGCTCCTGCGCCTTGGCCGCACAAAGACCAGCGGCACTGGCACCAAGGGCACAGCCCAGCCCGACTCCAGGCCTGGCCACCTGCGGGCAGAGCCTGCTGCCAGTTCAGCGTCCTCGGAGCTCGCAGCAGCCTCTGAGCAGGACACAGCCCAGGGCAGGGCGGAGGCTGACATGGCCCTGACTGAGGGCATGGCCACCATCCACACCCAGGCTCAGGGCAGGCTATACACTCAGGCCATGCCCACCCTGACCAGGACTCCTGCACCCACTCTGGAGGTTTTCCAGAAGGGTGCTGCTTCTCCACAGCAGGTAAGCAGCCTGGGGCCAGGGCTGAAGGCCTCCCAGGATCACGTGGCCCCTTAATCTACGTTCGCTGGACCCCCTTAGCCTTTGAGGCCATCACAGTGGGGTGGGAAGGCAAGCACTTCTTGGGGGAAGCTGGGCAAGTTACTCCCTTGGACAGCACTCCAAGTCTTCCCCAATGCTGCCTCCTCCAGGTGCTAGCCATGGTCAGGGATATTCTCCACAGACTGGCGTCCTGTGTCACCGTGGACACCGGGCTGCAAATGGAGATTCTGAGCCTGATGGAGGAACACCCTGCTCAAGTGGTGATGAGCCTCTTGCGCTGTGCCCCAAAGTGTGACAGGTACGGAGCACAACTGCCTTGAGGGCTTGATGCTCACTGGCCTGTAGGGTCCCTCACCCTGTACAGCCTGTCCAGCGGGCTCTGCCAGACAGGCGGAGAGCTGTGGGAGCCTCGGGTCCCTCTGTTTCCTGAGCCTCTGACGTGCTCCCTCCCTGCCCCTCAGGGCACCGGGGCTCTGTCCCCCGGCCCCATGCAGCTGCATGGGGCACGGTGCTGACGCACAGCTCTGCTCCCACAGAGCCGCCGCGCTGATGTGGAGAGCCATGGGCACGTCTGGAGTGGCTGCCCAGGAGGTGCTTCCAGCACTGCTCTCTGCCATGGAGGAGCAGCCACCCTACGGCAGCTTCTCCTGCGGGGACAAGGCTGTCTTTGCCCTGGCTGTGAGTTTCTGGAGCTGGCCTTTGCTCGTCCTCCCGGTCGCTTCTCCAGCAGCTCTCCCTGCTCTCCCCCGCCTGCAGCTCCCTGCCTGGGCTGAAAGCTGGCGTAGAGGCAGGCTCAGAGAGAGCAGGCCGCGTGCTCCCCCTGCGTCTCCCCTTGGGCCCTGCCTCATGGACACCCTGGCACTGAGCGCTGCCTCAGGCTGCTTTGTCTCTTGCAGGCAACTCTGGTGCTGTGGAGGATTGCCCCCATGTGCGAGTGGCACTGTGCCATTCTGTTTCATTGTCCCCAACTGTTTGTGGCTCTGTTCTTGCAAATTGTCACCACCACAGAACAGATGCCAGGGGACGTTGAAACCTGGAGATTCTGGAGAGCGTGCCAGGATGAGCACGGCCTTCCCTGCCACCCCCACAGGTGCCAGTCGCCCTGTCCTTCCCACACCCTCATGGCCAGGACCAGCCTTCCCAGAGTGACCTGGCCTTGGCTTGGCACACAGGTTTGCAGCGCAGACCATGAAGGCTCTGCTCTCCCGCCTGGGCTTTGACAATAAGCTGGTGGCTCTGGAGCACAAGCGTGTCTGGGAGAAGCTGCTCTGTGCCGACACCCAGCACTATGCAGCGGCTCTGCTGGCCAGGTGAGATCCCTTACTCCTGCCACCACCGCCAGCATTTGTGCCCCGTGTCCAGATTGCCCCACACAGTCCCCAGGGCTGTAAGTGAGAAGGCCTTGTCAGCGAGGGAGGGCCGAGCAGACTGGAAAAGGCTGGGAGAGGAGGATGCCCAGCAGCAGCCACCTCCCAAGGGGTCCATGTGCCCTTGCAGAGTGCTGGGGAAAGATCAGACCTCTGTGAGTCATTGCTGGGAGAGGTTTGCCCACCCTGGGAGGGCTCAGGGCCTTGGTGCCTTTTTCCCCTGGCAGGGAGATGCGCCGTGGCTTGAGCCCCTTGTGTCCCTTCATGGCCTCGCACCTGCTCAGCCTGCTCATGGGGAAGCAGCCCTGCTGGCATCTGCCTGCCCTGGCCTTCTTTGTGGAGGTGAGCCTGATGGCCAGCGCTGCCTGGCTGAGCTGCCTCCCAGCTCTTGGGCCTCTTGTAGCTGCAGCCGCCTGGGACGCTGCCCACGTCTGTGCTGCTGCCTTGGCCCGGCCCTGTGCAGCTCCAGGCTCCTGCCAGCCGGGTCCCTGTCACTGCCCTCCTGTGCCTTTCAGCTCCTGGAGTGCCTGGACCTGAGCAAACACGGTCCCAGTGCCCTGCTGGTGGTATCCAGGCTCCTGCCGAGCCAGTGCAGGCACAGGCTGCGCCTGGCACTCAGAGGCCTCGTGGTGCTCAGCAAGGAGCCCTCGCTGGTGAGAATGGGGCAGTGGCTGAAGCCACGCTGGCAGTGTGGGGCTGGGCAACGCAGACCTCTGGGCTTGGCTGGGCTTTGGCAGCAGAGGCAGCTGCTCCCAGCTCTCCTGCCTCCTGCTTCAGCTGCCCCAGTGCCCCAAGCAGCTGTTGGTGCTGCAGCCATTCACGGCTTCACAGCACAGCCTGGTCTTGCACACAGGGAGGAGGAATACGCGGCCTGTATCAACACCTGGTGCAGCAGCTGGCAGATCCAGATGCAGAGGTGGTCCGGATGAGCCTCTGTGTGCTCACACATATGTTCCGGGACAAAGACCTCCTGCTACTCAGCGTCACCGCCCTGAAGCTGGCTGAGTCCCTCCTGCCACACTTTGAGAATGTAAGGCTCTGTGCCCCCAGCCAAAGGCACTGGACATTGCCTGGAAACTTTGTGCTCTGTGCAGTTCTGAGCCTTTGCCCCAATGGGCCCAAAGCAGTTGTTGCTTAGGACTTTTCCTTTCCTTCCAGGACAACAGCCATGTGCAGCTGCTCTCCATTCAGCTCTTTTGCAAGGTGATGGAGCTGGTAGTGGAAGAGGGGGAAGAGCTTCTCACAACAATCGTGAACCAGAGCCTGCTCCCTCTGTTCTTGCGCTGGCACGATGAGAACCTGCAGGTGGCCGAGGTGAGGTTTTGTGTGACGGTGCTCCATCCCTGGCAGGGGGCTCAGCTGCCTCCTGCCCTGGCGTCTGGCGGGCTCCAGCCTCCCCTGGCTGTGGTGCAGGGACACAGGTCCCGTGCCCTGGGCTCTGGTGTCACCTGCAGCTCTCTGCCGCTCTCCAGGCCTCTTTCCAAGCCCTGCTTTGTGCGGCACGCTTCCTGAGGAGGAGGGACCTCGAGGAGTTGTTGACGAAGGTGCGGCGGATTAAGTTCGCTGAGAGCCTGGTAAGGACAGCCCGGGAGCCCGAGCCCTGCTCCCAGTGCTCGGTGCGGGGGCCTGGCGGCTGTGGCCCTGCCCAGCGCCGCAGCCAGGCCCGCCAGCCTGCGCCCTCCACGCTGCTCCCTGCCCTGGGCCGTGCGGGCCGACTCGGGAGGTGCTGGGCTCAGGGAGTGCCCGGCCGAGGGGCAGAGCCCGCGCCGAGCCTTCTGTGTCGGTGCTCCCCGCAGCTGCTGCAGGACGAGAGCCCACAGAGGACCCTGCGAGAGGCTGCCGCCAGGTTCATGGGTGAGCCCCAAGCCTGGCGCCCCTCCCTGCCCCCGGCCTGGCTGCTGCCCCATCTGTAGCGGGAGCTGAGCCCGGGCCACTGCAGCCGGCTGGCATGGCCCTGGCAGGAGGCTTTCCTTGGATTTCCTCAATCTGGCCTCTGACCTTGGCACTGTTCTTCTCTCTTCCAGCTCTTCAAGCCCTGAAGGAAGATGAGAGTCCATCGTGCATGAGCAAACTGCTTCAGATGATCTTTGAAAGAAGATGGATCAGATGTACCAGCGTTCATCAGTGATTTCCAGTGCCCATTGAAGATGCGACCCCCCTGCAGAGCAGGATGGACCAGCTGGAGCTCCAGGCACAGCTCTGGCTGCTCACAGCTGAGCCTGTGGGAAGCTCCAGGAGCTCCTGCCATCTCTCTCCCTGTTGGCAATTCCCTCCCTGCAGCCCTCAGGCCCTGCCCATCCCCTTTTCTGCTTCCCAGCTCACCCCTTTGCTTCGCTTTCCCTTAATAAACTGTTTGGGTTTTTCACTTTACCCGCATCTCCGTGCAGCTGAAGCAACACAAAACCTGAGCCCGGAGACATGCACGGCCCTGCTGCCGTTCTCCTCTGCGCTGCATTCTGGGCATGGACAGAGAGGAACAAGGGCAGCTCAGGCTGCAAAGGTCCCTGTCCTGCTGCTCCAGCTGCACAGCAGCATGGAGTTAAAGGTTGTGCTGAGCATGCTGAAGGCGATAAGGAGCCTGGCTTTTAGAAGAGCCAGCTTGAGTTTGCTGTGAACCCAGCTGTGCGGGATTCCATGGCAAGCATCCACTGAGGGCAAAGGAGCTTGCGTTGGCGGAAGGTTTCACAAAGAGCTTCCTGAAAGCACAGCAATGCTCCATCCGTACACAGGGACAGGAAGAAGGCAGAACCAGAGACCACCGTGGCCTAGCAGTGAGCTTTGGGTGTGCCTGAAAGCAAATGGAGCAGCAGCAGCAGCGCAGTGGCTGGGACTCAGGGGCGCCACCATCCCAGCGGCCTGAGCGCCGTCAGGCAGTGCCTGCACGCTGGGCGTGCTTCTGGCAGCTCTGGTCTTCCCACAAGCAAGGAACCACAGCCCCTGCCTCAGAGCCAGTCAGAAACCCAACCAAGCGAGACCAGAGGCAGGGGACCCTTCCCATCTCTCTGAGGCATGGCTGCAAAACAGCCGCAGCTGTGTCTTCCTGCCCCTCTGTTTGGGCTGTGCTGAGCCCAGAGTCAGCCAGCTTGTGCTCTGCTGTGCCAAGAGCATTCTGGGCAGGTAGGAGAAGGGCTGCCTGCACAGTGGGGAAGGGGCTCACGAGAGCCTCCTGTGGGAACAGGGCTCCGCTCCCTGCCTGTGAACAGCCTGGTTTTGCTGCCATGAGAGAAAGCAGGAGCTCAGGCACGTGAAGAGACAGCGGGCAGCTCTTGTTTATAGGGGGCCTGGGGCTGTGTGCACCAAGGGACACATGGAAACAGGCTCGGGAGAAGGAAGATGAGCTCCAGCTGGAGTGCCTGTGTGCGGGGCACGGAGGTTCAGGGATATCACACCATGACCAACATGATCCAGTGAAGCCAAATTTATTATCCCTAAAAAGACTATATTTTTAAAAAATCTCTACTGTCCACATGTCTCTAGCTAATACATGATTGGTTAATCCTAGCTGTTCACACGTCTAAATTAGAATGCTGATTGGATCACCTAATTTTTCACATGTCTTGCTGTGGTTGTCTGGCCCACCCATGGCTCACTTTTTTCTTACTTTCCCAAGCTCGCTGACAAACCTCCTGAGTCTTAACAACTCTTCTTCTTTTATCGCTTTCAAGAATATACCAAGCCCATTTCTGAATATGTCCATTATTCATTGTTTGTGAACGTGACCATTGTTCATTAGTACAAGCAGGCTGGATTGTGCATCGGCTGAATATGGCCATTGTCTAGCAAGAACTCCTCAATCTGCAAAAACCTCTCAACAGTCCCCCATGCCCAGTCTGATGCTGCACATGGAGCCACTGCCCACAAGTGCCTGGCTGCGTCCGTCTGGCCAATGGCTCGTGTCCACAGCAGCCCACTCTGCCAAGGCAGGGCTCTGAGGGTGCAGGTCAGCCTGTCAAGTAGGACCATGACATAGTGGGTGCACGGTGGGACTGTGGGAACGGCCTGGGCACAGCAAGGGCTGCAAATGCTCAAGGCCAGGGGCTTCTCCATGCAGCTTCCAGTGGGCTCAGCTGCTGAAGGGCTGCTGGGTGTGGCCCTTTGTGACACAGGGCCCTTGATGATGCAGGACATGGTGGTGCCCAGAGACCATTGTGACATCAGAGAGCCCCACCATGACTGAGGGTGTATATAAGGGGCGCAGAGCCCTGGGGTGCCCAGTCCCATGAGAGCTACTCTTGTAGAAGGAAGCAGCTCCTGGGATCTGTCCGTGCTACAGGAGCTCCAAGATGGAAGAGAGCAAGACAAAGCTCAACTCCTTCCAGTCACCCAGCCCCCTGCCCAGCTGGGGGCAAGACCAGGCTCTCAGCAGGCACTTGGTGGGGGCAGTGGATGCCTCAGCCTGGCCACGGTCAGACACTGAGGAGGAGGAGGAAGAGAAGAAACTTGACAGAGATAACAAGTGGGGAGATGTTGGGGCCCGAGAGCTTGGCCTGAGGGAAGAGGTGACAAGCTGTGAATTCTCCCAGTCAGTGCCAGCAATGGCAGCCAAGGAAGTGTCCCCACGCAGAGCAAGGAGTGCCCATGAGTTGCAGCAGTGGAAGGCGGCTGTGAGGGTGCTGTGGGGAGATGGGGCACAGCAACAGCCCTACCAGGGGCAGCAAAGGGCAACAGTCCAGGAGCTGCCCCCAATGGAAGAGGAGGTGACTGAGCCAAAGCTGAGCCAGCGAGGGGAAGGAAGTGTGAACAGCCGGGAGAAGCAGGCACATTCTCCTGCCCCCAGGGAGGAGGTGCCATCAGCAGGGACACAGAGCCCAGTGCCTGCTCCAGACAGCCCCAGCTGCCTGGACAGCCCCTCACCCAGCCCACTGGGAGCCCAACCTCCCAGGGAGCAGCTGGAAGAGGCAGAGCAGGGCTCAGTGCTGGCAGAGAAGGAGAGTGAGGAGGGCACCTCAGCTGGCAATGATGAAGACTAGGAATCCTACACCCAGACTGAGCTGTGCCAAGAGTGCCAAGGTGAGGCAGAGCCAGAGCTGTCCCAAGGAGAGTTCAGCAGCTCCCAAGACCTCTCCAGCTGGGAAGACTGCAGCGAACCAGAGCTCAGAGAACTCTGAGATGATTCCATGGAGGAAGACAGCAGCAGCACAGACCTGCCACAGGACTGCTGTGAAGGTAACAGGATCTTCAGCTTCGCACCCACTCCCTTGCTGTGGGAGGAGGAGGACAGTGACTGAATGAAGTCAGCATCCACGAGCTGTCTGAAGGGGAAGGCAGGGTCCAAAGGCTGGCAGATCTTGCGGCAGATGGGCTGCCACTACCCTTCCCTCAGGAGGTCTGGGTTGAGGGGCAGTCAGCAGAGTCCCTGCGTGCCTCGCTTCCCTCCCTGTGCAGTGAAGGCTCCGTGGGCCAGCAGGGGCCTGAGGCAGGGCCACAGAGCCCAGGGCCTGCCCCGCAGAGCCCTGGCGGCGCTTTAGCTGGCCAGCTGGGAGCGCAGGCCCGCAGGCAGCAGCGGCTGCCCCGAGCAAACGGCCCGGCCGCCTCAGGCGGGCGCTGCGGGCACTGCGGGCGCTGCTCTGCTGGCCCTGCCTGGCGCGGCAGCTGCAGGAGCAGCGCCCATGGCCCTGCCCAGCCCGGGCCGGCCGATGGTGGCTGCTCCCTGCGCGGGGCCCCAGGGAGCCGCACAGGCGGCCTCGGCCTGGACATGGCCCTGCAGCCTCAGCTGCCCCAGCCAGCCTGGAGCATCTCCCCAGCACCCACAGTCACTGCTGGGGCCAGCCCCAAACAGCACGCGTGGGACACGATTGGTGCCAGAGCGCTCAGCAGGAAATCCCAGAGTCATCGAGGTGGGAAGAGACCCTGACGCTCACCCAGTGCCACCGGCACCCTGGCAGCACCATCATCACTGCAAAACCACGCCTCCAAGGGCCACCTGGAAGCAAGGGACTGTTGGGACACTGTGGGGCCCCATGGAACCCAGGGAACATGGAACAGCTCTGGCTGGCTTGGCCTCCCAGGGGCCACCTGACAGCTCTGGCTGATCTTGGGAAGTCAAGGGCTGCCTCTCATCAGCTCCTGGAGCACTGAGGCTCCATGCTTTCCTTGCTATGGAAAAGAACTATCTCACTTTTCAGATGCCCATTGCCAAAATTGGTACTCTGCCTAAACTATTTCCTCTAGGCAAGGGTATCTTGCAAAACAAAACCTGCCAGCCCTGGCTGGCCTTGGCCTCTGGTGGTCATCTCTCATCTGCCCCTGAAACAGAGGGGCTCTGTTCCTTCATTCCTATGGAAAAGAAACAGCCTTCTTGTCCAGGGACCATGGCCAAAATTAGAATTTGGCCTCCCAAATTCTGTATATCCAAGGATTGCTCCCAGACAAAAGTAACCAGGACAGACAGGTCCGGCTGTCTCTTGTGATTTTCTTAGACTATGAGCTGAATGTTTTGATTTGGAAACACCTTGGAGAGGGCTCAGATGTGTCCCAAGGAGGGGTTTGGAGGCCTTGGGCACATGAGCACAGTATAGGGACAATGGAGCTCTGTGCTCAGTGGGTTGGAGACTGAGGACAGTGGAGCAGAGCCATGAGAGTGTTTAAAGAGCAGCTTCAGGGATGGTGGATCCTTTTGATATAATGGAAAACAGCCAGAGAGAGGAAGTATTAATGCTAAGGGCAGCTGGGGAGGCCCAGACTGGTACCAGGAGAAAGGAATTTCCCTCCCAGGGCAGGGCTGTGGTGCAGCACGGCCCCCAGCAGGAGCCTGGAGCAGCCCCAGGCTCTGTGTGGGCAGGCAGGGGCAGGCAGGAGGCAGAGCTGTCAGCAAAGGAAGGGCCCAGCCAGGTGGGGCAGCCGGGGGATGCCGACAGCCTGCAGGGACAGAGGCGCAGGGCAGGGACACCGTGGGACAGCCTGGGCTGCACAGGGCACAGGGATGGGCAGCAGCTGCGAGACAGCCCTGCCAGAGCCAACTTGGGCAGCACTTTGGCCATGGCTGCTGGGCCTGGGCCTGAGGCCACGAGGAGACAAGTGACCCTTGCAGGCCTGGGGCCTCATTGCCTCCTCGTCCCTGCTCAGCAGCCTGGCAGGGGCCGCCCCATGCTCCTGCCCTTGGCATTGCACATGCCCACATGCCAGTGCCCATCCCGGGAAGAGCCCTGAGCAAGGAGGGAGGGACAGCATCTGCCTGGCCAGGGGCTGGGGCTCAGGCCTTGGCCCTTGGCATTCCTGAAACACATCCCCACCATTTCCCTCATCCAACCCCTGGCACTCAGAGCAGCTGAGGAATGGAGTCACATCCAGGGGTGTCCCCAGGGCTCAGGATTTTGGCCAGGTCATTTCAATCTCTTTATTGCTGATCTGAACAAGGCCATCAAGGGCACCCTCAGTCAGTTCCCAGGTGAGCCCAAGCTGGGTGGGAGTGTGGCTGTGCTGGAGGGTGGGAAGCTCTCCTGGGGAGGGATCTGGCCAGGCTGGAGCCATCCATGGGCCCAGGACAGCTGGATGAGGATCACCAAGGCCAAGGGCTGGGTCCTGCCCTGGGCTCACAACCACCCCAAATCCCTGGCTGTGCCCTGCCCCTGATCCCCCAGCCTGTCCTGTTTCCTTCGTCCCTGCATTACCAGGGACTTTCTGGGACAAGAGAGCTCTGCTCTGGGGATGGAGGGAGGTCCAAGTGCCACCACTGGAGTGGGAAGCACAACTCATCAGGTTTGTGTCGTTTGGGGGTCAGGAACTGGTGAGACTCAGAGGCACAGAAAGTTTCTCTTCATGGCCAACAGACCACAATTGA